>NC_067399.1:579962491-580278991 GCF_016432865.1 Antechinus flavipes
ACACACACACATACACACGACAGTAGGATAGAAAGACGTCATAGAACCTGGAACACATACAAATACATTCACACATAGACAAACACACAGATTTGGGACAATAGGAAAGACAATTTCAGGTAACATCAAACACCTACATATATACAAACTTAGACAAACATACAGAGATCTGGGATAAAAAGCAACTTCTCTCTCTTCCTCCCTCTCCAACCCTCAACCAACCAGAGAACAGAAAGACATTCACTACTAGGACAGGGCAGGAGGAGCAGGGAGCCTCTCTTCAAGCACTCAGTCCTAGGACCAAAAGATTTCTATTGTCCCATTCCAAGACCAAAAAAGAGACTAAAGACTTTCACTTCCGTGCACAGATGGGGATAAAAAGCCAATCCCCTCAGGTCCAAATCAAGAACAGGAACTAGAACCCTCCCTCCAGGCAGTGATTCTGCCTTTATAGGAGGGTACAGAAAGTCTTTCCCCCTTTTCTATTCCCCTAGAATACAGATGGGGACAAAGAAAGTATCTTTGCCTCAGGACCTTTTCCTCAGGACCTAGTCCTAGAATAGAGATTTCCTTCACAGGCATGGAGAACACTCCAGAAGAACAGAACCTTACAATAACTTTTATAGAAAACTTAGACCCTCTTCTTGTCCTTGATCTCAGATTTCAGCACTGTGGACAGCGACAGTTCTGGGGACAATCCCAAACTATTTCCATTCTCTTCTTCTGCATTTACAGCTCCATCTTAATTCTTATTCTCCTAGTGACCCTTTCCACTTCTGAACTTCCTATTTTACTTCTCAAAGTGTGCCCTATTGGCTATAGCTAGCCCTATAATAAAAGTTAGGGATTATTGTTTCTATTTTCAGAGGAAACAAGTCTAAAGAAGGGAAACAACTAACCTAAGATCACCCTTAAATAAGTTGAGTAGGTCCTCCCACCCAATATATTCAACTCACCCTTATCTTTGTATATTATTCCATTTTTACAAGGTAGAGAGAAAGACTCTTTAATAGAATAACTAATTAGGAAAAGTAAATGATTAATGAGGTGGTAATTAAGTCCTCTTCCATCTTCTCCAATTTTTCCAAGACCCAGACCAGAAAGAGTAGAAAAGTGGGGTAAAACAATGGGCACCTGGAACCCTGGGTTTTGTTTTACCTTTTTTGGCAGATGTGACACCAGCTTGGTCCTATGGGAACTGGAGAGAGAAACTTCAAAAAATATCTGATAGGGTCTCAAGATCAGAGAGTAGGCACAGCTCAGTCATCCCATCCCTAGCCCTCTCTACTCCAGTCCCCTTTCATATCTCATTTGTGTTTTCCTTCACAAAGTTCATGGTCATAGTCATTTTCTCCCCTTAATCAACTTTGCCTTAAACTTATTTGGATTCCCTCATCTCTAGCCTCAGAGAGAGATGCATGAACATATATAAATATAGACATAATATAAACGTATACAAATATGTACATGGCCAAATCTGCCACACAACTGCATGCATATTTATATACATAGCTGAATGTGTTTTATACTACAGGGTTTTAAGCACATATATTTATACCCTTCTTACACACAAATATTTAATCAGGCATCCTATCCATTCCAGAATTGCTCTTCAGAGTAGATGGTATAAAGGAATGAGAAGAACTCTGACTTCAAAGGTCCCTTGCTGCTTTGAAGTAGATAAATCTATGTTTCTATAATACATGGCTGGGCCCGTCACCCACATGTGTGTATATGTGTATGTATATGTGTGTATGTGTATACACATATGTGTGTATGTATGTGTGTGTGTGTGTATATATATACACACATATATATACACAAATCTTTCATGAACATGCACACTTCTTCCCACTTTGGGGAAAACAAGAAGCACAGCCAGCAAGGAAAAACAGTGATCGGGGAGGATGAGAGGGAAAAGTGTACAGCCACACAAGACACTGTAGTTCTCCCAAACAAGGATTCTCTAAACCCCAGACCCCAGGACTCTGAGAAAGGGAGAAAAAACTCCTCATAAAAGGGCTTGGGAAAGAAGGTTCTTTGAAGCTTAGATTTTTGATCTCAACAAATTTTTAAGCATTTCACAGGCTTGTGAGTCTGAAAATGAGAGCGAGTGTGTGTGTGTGATCATAGGGACAAGAGTCTAGAACAGGAAGACTGAGAATCATTGGGCAGGTGGGTGCCTGGGTCCCTTCCCTAGTCCCACAAGAAATATTCTTAGACATGGGAGTGGAGTGGGGCAGAGAAAGGCAGCAAAGGCAGGACACGCACGTACACACGCACACACCCATTTACACTGTCACAAAGTCACGCCAGAACAATCTCCTAAGAGATGGACTAACAAACGTCAGAGAAGCTCCGAGCTCAGACCACACAGGGCAGTTAGTCCGACCACACTCTGTCACACACGGAGGTGCGCCGTTACAAAGTTTTATGGAGAGGCAGACATCCCGGGCTCTCGGGGACAAGATACGGGTCCCATGCAACCACATCCACCAGCCACCCTCAGACACACACAAACACGCTGTCACATGGACCTTGCTGTCAGTCACCAGCTGAGGGCACATGGCAACCGACTCTGGGGGAGCTCAGTGTCACCGACCGGGCTAGCTGGCACCCTCACACACTCCTTGGCGCACACACACTCACACAAGACACACAACCCTTCCACACGTGTGCCTGCTACTGCTGTTTCCTTCCCACCCCCACTCCCGTGGGACCTACTTAAAGGGACCCAGGCCCACAGCCTCGGGGCCCCCGCCGGGGGGAAAGGAGAGAGGGGGTGCTGAGGGTCCGGGGTCTGGGGGTCAGAGCTCCGAGCACCCCGCGCCCGCTGCCCCCAACGGGGCCCTGAGCTCACCCGTGAGCTGATCGTAGGAGCCGTCCAGGTCTCGGGAATCGGACAGACTCTCCTTTCGCGCCTGGCCCCGCATGGCCCCCGGCGCGGCCGTTACCCCCGCTGCGCTGCCCGCCCCGGCTGGGGAAGGGGCGCGGGGGCCGGGGCAGTCCCTCAGCGCCCCCTGGCGGTGAGAGCGCGCCGACCGGTCCTGGGTCCGAGGCCCGAGGTCCCGGCTGGGGGACGCCCCCTGCTGGTTCCGCGCTCCGGCTCTCGCGCGCCCCTCAGCTGGGTAGCTGGGGCCGGAGACTATCCGCAGTCCTGGAAGAGAGTCAGACGGCCGGGGAAAGCAGAGCCGGAGCCGGAGTCAGCCCGAGCCGCCCAGATCTTCCCGCCCCCTCCCCGCGGCTGTCACCACCGCCTCCCTCCCTCAGCGCGGCTGGGATTGGTTTCCCGGGTCCCCCCACCTCCACAAGACTGCCCGGGGGAGGGGGCAGAGGACCGCGGGGAGGTGGGAGGTCTTTAACGCCCCCGCCCCCTAAATCGGAGCCACCGGAGCCGGGGGGAAAGGGACGCGTGCCCCACTGGAGGCTCACCCTCCTCGTCCTGCCTCCTCTGATGTCCCCCCCTCCCCAGGAACCCTAAGGTACCTCTTTGCACCTCAGCGGAGGCGGCCCAGGCGCGGGGGCAGGATGTGGGGGCCGCCGGGGTCTCCTTTCTCTTCCAGGGAAAAAGGGTTCATATTCACCAGTTTTCTGGGTGTGTGTGTCTCTGCCTGCCGTATCTCTGCCTGCCCCTCTATCTCACCCGCTCCAGTCTCTGTCTCTCTCCCAGGATGTCTATTTTAGTCACATCCTCCCTCCGCCCCAGCCAATCCCACCCCTCCCGCAGGTATGGAGGTGGGGGGGGGGGGGGGGAGAAAGGGAGGGGATGCCGAGAAAAGAAAGGCCAACCCTTGGCCCTGGGTCAGCGCAGGCCAGTGGAAGTGGGCATTTTCAGTCCTTTTCCCCAAGCTCTAGAACCACCATCTCCTCAGCCCCTGACATACACACCCTGTTCCAGTCGCTGTGCTGGAAGACTACTTCCCAGCCTGACATCACAAGCAGAGATTACAGGTAGCAGGGAGAAAAGTGAGGGAGCCTCAGGGAACAGTTTCTCAAAAGTTTTCTGTCTTGAGTTCTTCAAGTGACCATCCGATATATGCCCCACTTTCCTATTGTCCAACATCTGCAACAGCTGCCTCCGGGAAGCACACTGAAATGCAACTAGGTGAGCCAGACCATGGGGAAGGAGAGAGGTCCTAGTCCTCTGGGGCTTAACCAAAAGGGGCGCACTTAGTTTTCCCAAATTCTGAGATGCTTTTCCATCCATGCTAAGACTTTCCTGCACTTTCCTGTTCCTTAAACTCTTCGAATGTTTTAATTTCCACTGGAAGGACCAACTATTCTGATTTCTAGCCCCCAAAATGGGATTGGAGACTTAGTCTATCTCTCCAGGGCCCCTGGCTTGGGCACTGGGGAAATGTTCAGCAAGTCCGGCCTCATGCTGAAGGTATAGGGGCATCTCCCTAGGGAAAGAACTAAGAAAGTGATTGGAATTCTTTAATGTTAAGACCTGGGGTTCATTTAATCTTTTATTTAATCTTTTCAATTGGATTCAATTTCCATCCACTTGATTCAATTAGCCCTGTAAGAATTGTGCTTTGGAATCTGGGGGTGAGGGGGGCGGGGAAGGCCAGGAAAGGGAACTACAAGAAAGGAGGAGAAAGTGGTGGCTCAGGCTCTTGTTCTTAGCTACCATGGGAACCCAGACCTGGAATCGCCCCTGCTGGTGCAGTCAGCTTAGCCCTTTGGCTGCTAATGGGTCTGACTTCCAGCCCAGAGTCTCCATTATTCTCTCTTCTCTCCCTGCTCTCCCTTCCCCCTTTACAGATGAAGGGTGTGTATATGTGTGTATGAGGGGGAAGAATAAACAACTGGGGCCATTAAGGGGAGAAATATCTGTGCCCCCAAATATAAATGGAGACTCAAGAGGACCGAGTTATTGGTGAGGATGATTAAGTATAAGGGACTCTGACTACAAGGCAGGTTAAGTCCAAACTGTTTCCACCTCAGGAGACTGACCACCAAATCCATGATAAGAGCTCGTCCCCAGGGCTGATAAGATTTTCCCCAAATCTCATTCCAGTAACGGGGAAAGGAAAGCAAAGCTGTTCTTGACGAAAAGGAAGGAGTCCCGAGCAGGAGTTGTAGAAGCAGAGATATATCTGGGGGAGTAGCTATCAGGACATCTATGAAATCTGGGCATAAGGGTTAGAGATTAAGAATCAAAGAGGTCAAGTAAAAAATCAGTTTTTAATATTTATATGCAGACATTTCCATTGACTTCAATCTGTTCCTGCAGCATCTGATTATCATTCTTGGAAACAATGAGGCCTTCTGCCCTTGAAGTTAAGCCAGTGACCAGACCTCTGGAAGCCTCCAGTTTTCTCTCTCTACAGGAAATCACCATTTCCCCTTTGATCCTATGCTGACTTGAGCATCAAAGGGGGTTATTTCCCAAAGAAGGCTGATAGTTCCCTTACCCCCCAAGCAGAGGTACAGCACGTTGCTTGAGCTAGGATAATACCGTGATGTTCATATCAGATTTGGAGGTAGAAGTCCAGATCCCTGGGCACATAAATAAAGTAGGCAACCCAGGCCAAAAGGAGTGAATCTGAGAAGCCAGTCCCCACCCCTACCTTCCAGTCTTCCAGTCACTGGAATGGGGAGACCACTATTCTAAGGTCTTGGATGTCTAGGAGTGGGGATATATGTAAAAACAAGGTGAGGATGAAAATAACTCTACACTTCCAAACCATAACTAAGAGTCAGAGTACCAAGGGTTGACTGTGAAAAATGGAATGCTGGTCCTTCATTTGCCATTTTCTTCTCCTGCATTTTCTTCCCTTCTCCCTGAGAGGGAGAAAGGAAATTACAAGCATCTCTTCTCTATTCCTTTTTCCCAGATCACACCAGAGAAAAGATCTATCTCACTTATCCATTTAGCCATGTTTGCTCACAAGTAGGAAAGCAAATCTTGACTAGGGGGCACTCACTGGTAACTCCATCTTTTGTCCTAACATATTTAGAAAGTGAGAACATTCAGTTTAGTAGAAAGAAAATAGCAATATAGGACAAAAATTACCTAGGATTATTTTACTAAATGGACTGAAGGGAAAGGGATAGGGAAGTGAAATAGGAATGGTGATATTTCGAGGTATTGGTTAAATGTCTCTGAGGACTAGAAGATTTCCATCTTCTCCCTTTTGCCCCTCCCAAATACCTAAATATTCCTGGCCTAGAGCTAAGGAAGAAGGGGGCTGGGGAGTTCATACTGAGGCTTATTAAAATTTCTGAGGCTGGTGATAAATTACTGTCCAAAGGGTCCTTTGGCTGGTTGAATGATTCAAGTGCTAGCCCCTTTGTAAATCCTCTTTCCCTGGCAGGGTCTTTCTTTTTCTCCTGCTGTCAGATCACAACAGGAACAGATCCCTCCCCTGAGGAATTTCTCAGCCAAAGTGGATGTAAACAACAGACGGGCAGTGGGGGAGGGAGCACGTGTCAAACACATGGGTGGCATACGGCATTACTTTAGGAGGGGGTCCTGGATAAGGCGGCTGCTGGAGCAGAGTGAAGAGAGGAAAAGAGGCACCTGAGGGATTCAGAAAACCTTTCAATGTTTATTTCACATCCACAATCTGAAGACACAGAGTTTAAAACAGATTTAAAAAAAAATAAACTAAGTAGTGACCTTATGCTGCTGGGCAACAGCCTGACTGGTGGAGGAGGGAGGGATTCCAGCCCCCAAATCATGGAATAGCCCAGAAATTCAGAGGACAGACTCCAGACCCCACCTTCACCAGAGACAATCCCCAGGATGGAGAAATGGTACTGCCAAATCCTTAGGCTGGGGGAATCTCAGCCTCAGGATAGAAGGAAACAAGGTCCTTCCCCTCCCCAATCCAGAATGAGGAAGCCAGTTCCTCAACTATGTGCCCTTCATACTATAGTAGAGCCCACTGGTCTCTACCCAGCCAGTGTACCTCAGCACCAAATTTCAGCCAGACCATCTTTTCATATTTGAGACCCCAACCCTGGCAGCATTCCTCTTCCTGGAGTCCCTCCCTCCCTCCCACCAAAATTACATTATCACCCTGCCTGACCCCATGTCCAAGTTCCATTGGCATCTAGGTGTCTAGAAAAAAGACGGATATTCCAAATCTCCCTCTAGCTTCAAATGCAGCAGAAGGAGAGGTCTCTTTCTTTCAACCCTGAACCCTCAGGAAAGAGCTCAGTCTAGGGATTATCCAGGGGTAAAGGACAATCAATGAGTGTCTTCCTCAAGACAATTTCAAGAGATGGTGGAGAATTCCTTTAGCAGAACCTCTTGGCTCAAGGTATGGAATGCCAGATTCCTCCGAACATTAGTGCTGATGGATCGGACCTGGAGAAGAGAGACAAGAATTGAGAGAACTACAGTTACAGGGACATAAGATTAGGGATACAGAGTAAGGAGAAAGTGATGGGATGTGACCCTGGCAGCAGCCCCAAGTTTTCCTAGTTTTTGTGAAAGTTTTCATTCTTTTTTTTTTTTAACTGGTGAAATTACTCTCTGGAGAGAACAGATGTAAACAATGGCATAGTGTGATAGGAATAGCATTGGATTTGGAATCAACGTGGCAAAGTTGCCACTTTACTTAACTTCTGTGGGTCTGATTTACTTAGCTATAAAATGAGGGGGGTTGACTAGATGATGATTTCTAAAGTTCTTTTCAGCTCTAAATCCTTATGAGATTAAAAATAGTTAAAGGGAAAGAAAAGGAAGAATTTAGTGTGTATGAGCAGTACTGGGGCTGTCTATTGGATGGGATAACTATGGACAGAAAAACTAGGGGACAGGTAGATGGTACAGATAGAGCACAGGCCCTGGAGTTAGGAGGACCTGAGTTAAAATCTGATGTCAGATTATTAGCTATATGAGACTGGGCAAGTCACTTAGCTCTGATTGCAAAAACAAAAACAAAAACAAAACAAAACCAGGGACAGAAAAAACAGATACTGGGTTTTTTCCACCTTTATTTCTTCAGTTGTGCTGAGTAAAGGAGCTGGGAACTGATAGGGAAAGTGAATTCAGTTCCAATTAATAAGAGAATAAAATTATGAGGTTTGCTCTTCCTAGCCAGAGTTCTTAAACTTCACTGTCTCTTTTGAGTCATCAAACAAATGAGTCCTGGGATGAACAAAGGGTTGGAGAGAGGGAATAAGGACTGAGGAAGATTAGTGCCTATCTTCTCACTACTTTAGAGAGATTTAGGGAGCCTAGAGACTGCTGGAGCTGGACACCTCAATTGAGGGATAAAGTCTAGCCACCCTTAGGTAAAGTTGAGTATGCTTATGAGCTCATAAATATCTAGAGTCTAGAATTCTCTCACCTGGACACCAAGGACAACTGACCAGGTTTCTGAGACCAGGGATGCAGAGCAAGAATTATTTTAGTACTAGAAAAATGGCTAGAGAAAAATACATTTTTGGTTAAAGTAAAAATCTCTGAATTCCCTTTTCTCTCCCCACAAAAGAGGAAACTATAGAAGAAACTATGGGAGACAACATTCTCCCTATCATGGAAACAGAAGAAGTATATGTGTATGTGTGTGTGTGTGTGTATGTGTATGTGTATATATATACACATACACATACACACACACACACACACACACACACACATCTGATAGATGGGAAGGAAATGGTCAGGGAACAGGTATTTTTTTTACTTTAAATTTATAGAAAGACAGACTTGCAGGAGTGATATTTAACTAGCAAGAGGAAGAGGGTGTCAGAAATCTCAGGTGGCATATACCTTAATCTGGGACAGAGTCCATGAAGGCACAGGCCACCACTGGGAGAAGAAATCATTGATTAGACTTAGGCAAACTTAGCCCCAATTCCTAAGTGGGAAAGAATATCACATCCCAGTGAGTTTGCCTTTGATTCTTGCTTAGTTGAAGGAGCCCTTAATGATGTTGTCAAGCTGGGAGTCAGGGAAAGGCAAACAGTAGGCAGCTCAAGCTCATTAGCTCCAGACTTGGGACAATTTACCTTCATTCTCCATCTGATGGTAGGGAAAATAGCTCTGGAATAAGGGGTAGGATTTTTAAAAGTGGTCATCAAATAGACACAGGATACTACTAGTTCGTCCCTCTTCATAGCATTCACCCCTAATCCATATATCTGCCTTCTGTAAGGGGTTTGAGGCCCAAAGTAAAAGGAACACAGCCTCACAAGAGTCAGCATTCTTGTTTCAGAGTGAGCATAAATCACTATCTTCACCAAGGGCTCAGAAAATGCAGAGAGAAAGCCAGGATAAGGGGAAAATAGATGAAAACTTTGAACTAAAGAAAATTTTAGAGAAAGTGAGAGATGGAGCCAATATGGTGGACAGGAAACAATAGAATCCATGAACTTCTAACTTATCAAGAAAATGCGGCAGACCAAATCTTGATGGAAAAATCCAAAAAAAGTTACAATGAGTAAACTTAGTCCAGTCCAGCTCCCCATTGGAGGAATACTGGAGATCTTCAAGTCCAAGAATGTCCAGGGAGAAATAGTGCACTAGGACAAGATGAGGTTTCAGACCTATTCCAAAGCAACCCTAGATCCATACTGGGATACTGCAATGGATATCAGAGCCAACTGGCAGCTTTGTTGCTCACTATTTAGGCTTAGGAGTCAGATCTTGAGCACAGGAAGAAGGGGGCTTATGCAAAGTAATGTGGTTTCTGGTACTGAAGCTCTGGCCAATATTTTGAGAAAGGTAAAAGTTCAGAAGCCAGTAGCATCATCCGCAGTGGTAGTGGTTACTCAGATCTTAGGTCCAAAGCAAGGTCTCATAAAGTCTAGCCTAGCCTGTAGAGGAATAACTGGAGTGGAAATTCTAGATCAAAGAGGAGCCTAGGATTCTGATACTCTGTGCTTTTCAGCTGACCAGGAGGGCAGCAATCAGACTTTGTCCTGGATCAGACTACTGTTGGGAGCACTAAAAGCTTGCAGGTTTCCTGCCTGTCCCTGAGATGCCAGAATAACACAATAATACCCCAAGAAAGCAACAATAGATCCAACCAGACATTCCTTACAGAAGTATACAGAGCCCAGTCTTAATATCATCAAGTGCAAAGTTATGAAGAACTCTGGAAGAAGGGGTGAACATAAAAATTATGGTGGAAAGGATGCTTAAGATACAAATTCAAAAGAAAATATCTCCAAAACATCTATAAGCACTGGCTCAGAGAAAAATACAGCTTGTACATAAATTGAGCTGAATTCCTGAAAGAAATGAAGCAAAAGTTAAAAAAATATACTTTTTTAAAATGGAATGAACATGCTTGAGGAATGCTTTGAAGCTTGGAAAGCATTTTGAGGAATGCTTTGAAGATTGGAAAAGAAATGAGAGGTATGGAAGATATAAAAGAAATTAAAAGCATAAGAAGTACAAAACCCTGCCCAAGCAACAAGTACCATGGAAATTTGAATGGATCAAGTAGAAGCCAATGACACTATAAGGCAACAAGAAATATTAAAACAAAATTGGAAGCTGAAAAAATAGAAGAAATGTAAAGTATTTCTAGATTTCTTGGCATAAAAAAAATTGACCTGGAAAAAAGACTGAAGAAAAAAAATTTTAATTATTGGAATTCCTAACACTATCATCCAAAAAATAAAAGAGCTTAGGCGTCATATTTCAGGAAATCATACAAGAAAACTATTTAGATTTCCTAGAATATAGAGGGAAAATGGAAACAGAATCAGTTGATTATGCCCTGAAAGAAATCCCAAAATTAAAACTCTCCCAGAAATATCATAGCCAAACCTAAGAACTTCTAGGTCAAAGGAAAATATTGTAAACAGAAAGAAAGATTACAAGTACCAAGGTCCTACAGTAAGAATCAACCAGTAGTCATCAGTATAAAGGAGCAAAGAACTTGGAATGTGATTTTCCAGAGGGCAAAAGATATGGGTTTTCAGCTAAGAATAACTTACCCAGCAAAATTAAATATAATGTTACCAGGGGAGGGGGGGGGGGAGGGAGAAGGAGGGAGGGGAAGAGAAGAATTGGGGAGGAGAAGAATGGACCTTAAATCAAATAAGAGGATTTTTGAGTGATCCCGATAAAGTGACCAGAAGTGAGGAGAACTTTGAAGTATAAACACAGGAATGAAGAAAAGCATAAAAAGGTAAACATGAATTAACAATGATAAAGGTCCAAAGAAGAATAAACTGATTACATTCAAATACAAGGGGATGACAGGTTTCTTCTGAATCCTATCATCATGAAAGGTCAAAATTAGAGTCTAATTAGACAAAACCTGGGAGCGGTTCTGTTATATGTTAATGATCTTAAGAATAGAAAGAGAGAAATACAGAAAGAGAAAGGAAAAGAAGATTAAGGAAAAATCATCTTGTATACAATGAGTGAATAAGCGTAATCTATACAAGCAAGGCAGAAGAGATGGACACATTTTATCACTCTCATCTGAAATAGTCAAAGGAGGGAAGTATAAACACATACAGAGTTGAGTACAAAAATACACTGTACTCAATAGGCAATAGGGAAAGGGTACAAAGGGGAATCAGAGGGAGGACAGATTAAGAGAGATTGTTCAAAGCAAAACAAATTCTAAGGATGTACTAAAATAGTTCTAGCTTTTTTTAAGGTAGCAAAAAATATGAATGTGAAAGAAAAATGGTTGAATAAATTATGGTATATAAATGTGATGGGATACCATTGTACTGAACTCTCATCAGTGTAAAGATCAAACAGGATTTCAGACGACTAATGATAAAACATACTGCCCACCTCCTGATAGAGAAGCAAAGGACAAATAGTGAAGAATAAGATAAGTAGTTTTAGGATATGGTTAATGTGGAAAGTTATTTTGATTGATTATACAAATGTTTTGTTTTCTCCTATTCTGAATAGTGGGATTCAGATAGGAAAGAAAGGGTCAGGAGGTATATTTTAGCTGATTATATCAAAATTAAAAAAAACAAAACAAACAAAAGGACACTTGATAATTTTGATCAACACAGTATCAGCCTGAGGCCTCGTGATGAAACACTCTGATCATTTCCTGACTGAGGTGATGGACTCAAGAGCGCAGATTTAGACTTTTTTTTTTTTTTTTTTTTTTTTAAGATATGGTCAATAAAAATTTTTGTTTTGCTTAACTACACAGGCTTATATGAGGGATTTTGTTTTTTTGGTCTTCTAACAATGGGGTAGAGAGTGAGGGGGAAGTGGGAGGGAGAGATGGTGATCTTTGAAAATAAAATTTAATTTTAAAAAAGAGAGAGAAAAGGAGAGGTTCTAATCTTAGCCCTACACAGGGTACAGAGAAGTCTAAATGTAATTATGGTGTAGAAGGGCTATGATAAAAATGAGCTTCTCCTAAGAACAGCTCCAAGTACAGAAGGAAAAAGGAAATACACAATTTATTTAGTCAGGGCAGAGCTATCTGTTAGAAGTTACTCTGACAGTATAGAGCAGAATGATGAAAAAGGGCCTCCTGGCCCTAAGTAAAAGTGTGGGGGCCCCAGAAGTAGAACTATCTCAAAGTTCAACAGAAGGAGTTTGGAGAGGGAAGAAAATGCTACTACAGATTTTGCATAAAAAAATTAGAGAAGAAGTGATGATTAGGGAAGACTGCACACTCTTAAGTGTCAGAATGGCATCTATGTACTTGGTCAAGCCTCTAGGCCTCAGTTCACTCCTATGTAAAATGAAGGTAATGTATAAGGTCTCTGATATCCAATCAACTTTAAGTCTATGATGCTATGGAAGTCTATAGGTTCTATGGGAATGATCAGCAGTCATTTTCTCTTTAACATTATGCCATGATCTGTTTCTTGGGTGTGACTGCTTTCATGATGGTAAATTTAGATCCAAAGCTATTACATGAAATTCTTTTGCCTGGGAAAAACTTGTTGCATGAAAATGAATGGTGTGTCCAGTTCTTCTGGGAGAGGTGGCTATTCTGTGATACTTGTAGTCTAGAGTATAGATCCTTAATCTGGAGTCTATTAACTTGTTTTAAAAATATTCTGAACTATTTAAGTATTTTACTTTTAAAAATACCATGTATCTTAATATAATTGGTTTCCTTTGTAACTGTATGTATTTTATTTAATGAGTCAAAAAACAATCTTAGATCAAAAGTCTTAGTGGACTTGTCAGTTTTAATAGTTGAAAACTATACTAAGGCTTTTGGGACACTTTGTCTAATTCTGAGAAGGGATACATGGGCTTCACTAGATTGCCAAAGGGGCTCATGGCACAAAAAAGGTGAAGAATCCACCACATTCCTCTCACATTCTTTCCTTCTGCAAGAAGCTGCAGTTAAGACACAATAGAGTGTGTCATAGTAAGTGCTAATTCAGGTGACTCTGGTTCCAAGAAATCTACCAGGCAGAAAAAGGGAATTGGTTGGTCCTGGAACCTCCATCTGGCTGGACAATCAGTTAAATATTTAGAAAAAGTTGGAATGAGCCCTGGCTGGCCTTGGCTCTTCAGGAGGAGCCATGGCAAGGAAAGAAGACCCACTGTAGAAAGAGCAAGAGCCAGAAGGGTAAAGTAGGGACCTTGGCAGTATCCCTAGGTTTCCTCAGAGGTTTCTGCTGAGCTCTGTGTGCCTCAGTTTCCTCATTTGTAAAATGAGGATAAGAATAGTTCCTAGGGTTGTTGTGAAGTTCAAATGAAATAAAAACTGTAATGTGCTTAAGCACAGTGCCTGAAATGTAGTAAGCCCTTTGGATATGTTAGTTATTATTATTATTATTATTATTATTATTATTATTATTATTACTGTAGGGATGAGTAAAGGTTGCTTACCAACTCTTTGAAGAAGGCAGCTTCTTTGTGCTGCTCTGAGTACCGCTCGTACTGATCTAGCCCATCCTGAAGCTTCAGGGTTAGGGTGTCATAGTTAGCCCGGACCACCTCTAAAACCTGTAGGGGGAATAGACAACAAAAGAGGTCAGATCACAAGCAACCTAGTCATTCACCTCCATGTCCTTTTCCTATCTTCCCTTGAGAGAATTCAGGAAGGAGAATGACAAGGAGCTCACTCTTTCATGTCCCAGGACTGTCATGCTTCTGTCTGCAATGGATTCAGGAATCAAAGCCCCTTTCATGGTCACCAACTGAAACGGAGATGGGGATAGGAGGGAAGAGGGGAGCTGCGCACATTGCAGGGAGGAGGTTGAAAGTGATTTCCCTGGTTAGCCTGAATTTCTGGTAATACCTGCTGATCCTTCGGTGATATATCCCTCCTCTTTAACTGGTGAGTATTCACCTGTGCAGGGTAGAGGCTGGGAGAAAGAATATATAATGACCATTCTGGAGAAGTAGGTGGGACTATGCTAATATGTAAGATTTACAGCAGGCAGGAGCCTTGATTCAAAGAGGTAGGAAAGGAACTAATAAGCTTCAGTTTTGAAATGGAAAAGAACAATACTGAGTTGATGCTTGCTGGAAAAATAATGTGGTCTTCTCATAAGCAACTCCAGAGGCAAGATATGATGAGGTCAAGTCAAGGTACTAGGCCCGGTGCCAGAGGTGGTTTATTAGCTCAATGAAATTTTCTTTATATTCTTGTCAGAGTAAGGTTAAGAGTCTCATATTTTGTAATCTTACAAATCTGTGATCACCCTAGGTTTCTTAGTCTTATTTTATCTTATTTCCTGAGTATGAATCAAATCCTTTTTTTTTTTTTTTTACATTTTGTTGCCAATTTTATAAGTCATTTCTCCCTAATTTCCTCACTAAATTATTTTTATTCTCTCCTTGCTAATCTTTGTGTCCTTTTTATGCAAAAATTTTTATATTGCCTTCATTTCTGAATACTTCCCTCTTCCCTCCTCTATCCATCATACCTTCTCTTGTAACAAAGATAAAAAAGGAAGAAAAAAAAATGCAACACATCCAGGTCTGGTAGTAAATGTAATGTTCCAAATCCAAAGTCCTCTGCCTATGCAAAGAAGGGAGGGAGTTGCATTTTCTCATCTTTTCTTTTTCCCCAATTCAAAGCCAACCCTGGTCATTATAATTATACTTGAATTCTCTTTTATTTTTTTTCTCCTTCTCCATCTTAGTGAACTCTCTTTTAACAAAGAATTAAGTAAAATCCACAATATAACAACCTCCCTTGATGGAACAGACTTGTTATTCTGTATGTGTAATTTAATAGTATTTTATTTTTTCAAATACATGTAAAGATAGTTTTCAAGTTCATTTTTGTAAGACTTGGTATACTAAATTTTTCTTCTTATCTCCCCCTTCCCTTCCCATTCTCCAAAATAGCAAGCAATCTGATATAGGTTAAATATATTCAATCCTTTTAAACATATTTCCATATTTTTCATGTTGTACAGGAAAAATCAAACCAAAAGGGGGGAAAAACCACAAGAAAGAAAACAAACCAATAAAGGGTAAAAATACTATGCTTTCATCTACATTCAGTCTCCATAGGACATCAATCTTCTGTATGTGATTGGCATTTATCATCTCAAGCCCATTACAATGTGCTCTTTGTTCTGTTCATTTCACTCAGCATCAATTCATGTAGTTCTTTCCAGGCTTTTCTGAAATCTGTCTGCTCATCATTTTTTAAAATAGAATAAAAATATTCCATTACATTCATATACCATAACTTATTCAGCCAATCCCTAAGAGATGAACATCTACTCAGTTTCAATTCCTTGCCACTACAGTAAGTACTGCTTACAAACATTTTTGCATACATGGTCCTTTTTTTTATGATCTCTTTGGGATACAGACCCAGTAGTGACACTACTGAATCGAAAGGTATGCACAGTTTTATAATCTTTGGGCATATTTCCAAATTGCTCTCCAGAATGATTGGATCAGTTCACAATTTCACTAACAATGTATTAGTGTTTCAGTTTTCCCACATCACCTCCAACATTTATCATTATCTTTTCCTGTCATCTTAGCCAATTTGAGAAGTATGAGGTGACAGATCGCACAGCTTTAGTTCTTACTAGTTCCCCTCTAGTGAAAGGAAAAAATTTCCTTATCAGTTTTCTGAATTTCCAGAAATTATTTTATCTTTGGCCACTTTTTTGCTATCCTTTTGCCAGCTACTATAACTTCTAAAACACTGGACCTTACAAGTCACCACACCTTCAAACAAATCAGACCTGCCACAACTACTTTAAGGATATAGAATTCAACTCCTTAATAGTTCCAGTCATCATCCCTCCCAATAAATATCTAAGTTATTTGATGACAAGATCTATATTCCCTGCTTAGTGCCCCTAATGCTTAGTTAATAATAATGATGGCTAGCAATTATACATCTCATTAAGATTAGCAAAGAGATTTACATATATTATCTCATATCCTTATAACAGAAGAGGTATGATTAAACCTATTTTACAGAGGAGGATACTGAGACTTAATACAAAGAACTTCCCCAGTTCCTTGTTATGGGCCAGAACTTGAAACAAGATTGATAGAAACAATGTATGTACTTGGTTCACACCTTTTGGAGTTCACACCTTTGTGAGAGTTCACACATTAGAGTTCACACCTTTAAGAGAGCATATATAAGGGGACTCCGGGAGATTCACAAGTTAGGATTCAGTCGAGGAGATTCATAAGTCTGGGAGATTCACAAGTCAGGATTCAGTCGAGGATATTCATAAGTCTGGGAGATTCACAAGTCAGGAACCCATAATCCCACTCTCTTGGAGGAGGAGTCAAGATTCATTCCAAGTTCAACCTTTATGTTGGCTGGAGATATTGGGAGGGAGAGGCTGAAGCTGGCAGAGCAGAGGCAAAAGACTAGCAGTAAGAGCTCTCGGAACCAAGAAGAGAGATAGACCTCTAAGAAAACTAACTGGACTATTTTGGAAGAGACAATAAAGGACTGGATTTGAGGTGATTAATACACAGAACTGAAACTAAAGCTGTCTCCAGAAGCCCTCCCAAGAAATCTGCTCCCAGAAAACAATAAACTTTAGAGAAGAGAACATTACAGTTCCTGATCTTGCCTCTTTTTTCCTTCAACCACTTAGATCCAATTTCTTGAGCACTCGAAATTTTTTGTGCAGTGACTCTTGTTTTCTTTCTTGCAGGAGTATTGATCTTGAATCCTTTGTGGGAGCCTTTACTTCATTCATGCTCCTTTTGAGCCCCTTCATGATTAGGTGGATGATGGGGAGGAAGAAGGATAGACAGTTTTATTAGCAATTCCCCTTTGTAGTCCATGGTTATCATCATGCTCAGCTCTGGAAAATCCAAAAACCTTTCTTCAAACCCTCTTATTTGACATTTTGTTACACTGGAATATTGAAACTAAAACTGTCCTTTAGGAAAAAACAACAACAACAAAATGTAGAGATATACATTTTAAAAGGTAATTAAGTCCTATTAAGACATTAAGGCTCACAAAAAAGGGATAAGGGTCCAGGATTAATTAAATCCCTCCAGTTTTCTAGGCTCACTAAAATTTGTCTCAAACTAACAAAAGCTGCTACATACATAAGTCTAAGGCTAGAACTCATCAAGAAAAGTGATCATCCTTGTTTGCTCTAATATGAAAAGCAAGCAAAGTACACACACTTCCTTGACTCCAAAGTTCATTATATCCCCTAACAGAATGCTCTGTTCTGAATTATCCCAGTCCAATATACAGCAGAAAAGGTTTCCACCTACATAGTATACCTAAACCTGTTGTTTTTTTTTAAGTTGTTTGTTTTTTAAATGCTATACTGATTCTTTTGTTCAAATCACAAATTTTTGTTTTGTATGATTATATTTGTCATCATCTATCAAATTTCTTGTTTTTCAATGGTGGTGGTAGTTGAATGAACAAGAGAATTTGGAACTCAAAAATTAAAAAAAATGACTTTAAAAAATGTACACATAATTGGAAAAAATAAAATATTTTTAAAAACCCATAAATTCTGCTAAATTTCTCCTTACTCCAAGAAGGTTAAAGGTCTAATAATCTGTATACTAGAATATTCACAGCACTTTTGAAACAAAAAAGAGGCTGATTGGCTGGGGAATAAATGAACAAACTAGTAAATAATAAAGTGTGGTCATTAGTTACAAAAAGTTTTATTGATGATTTTTTTGCCCTCACTATACTTGTATACAAATATAACTTCCTGCCCCAAAGAAGATCCTCTTTTAACAACAACAACAACAAAAAGCCATTGAATCTGATCAATACCATAATCTCATTTGGTAAACGTATGCAAGATTTCATAACCACAATCTTCCTATTGTCTACTAAGAGGAGGGAAGTATATTTCATCAATTACTCTCAAAGACCCAGATTGACCACTGTATTCAATTTTATTGAAGCTGTCTTTCATTCATCTTTAAAAAATAATTTAGTGTAGCTGAATTTTAAATGTCCACCCATGTATTCTATACAATAACTTGTGCTTTTATTTTATGAGGAGTAAGCTGCTGGCCAATCCAATAAGAGCTTAAGAAAACAAAGACAACGGAGGGAGAAAATTTTGGAATAAAAAGTCTTACAAAAATGAATATATTTTTAAAAAATAACTTTTTATTGATAGAACCCATGCCAGGATAGTTTTTTACAGCATTATCCCTTGCACTCACTTCTATTCTGATTTTTCCCCTCCCCCCTCCTCCCCTTCCCTCTCCCCCAGATGGCAAACAGTCCTTTACATTTTGAATAGGTTACAGTATATCCTAGATACAATATATGTGTGCAGAACCCAACAGTTTTCTTGTTGCATAGGGAGAATTGGATTCAGAAGGTATAAATAACCTGGGAAGAAAAACAAAAATGCAAGCAGTTTATATTCATTTCCCAGTGTTCTTTCTTTGGGTGTAGCTGCTTCTGTCCATCCTTGATCAATTGAGACTGAATTAGCTCTCTTTATCAAAGAGATCCACTTCCATCAGAATACATCCTCAAACAGTATCGTTGCTGAGGTATATAATGATCTCCCGGTTCTGCTCATTTCACTTGGCATCAGTTCATGTAAGTCTCGCCAGTCCTCTCTGTATTCATCCTGCTGGTCATTCCTTACAGAACGATAATATTCCATAACGTTCATATACCACAATTTACTCAACCATTCTCCAATTGATGGGCATCCATTCATTTTCCAGCTTCTAGCCACTACAAACAGGGCTGCCACAAACATACAAAAATGAATATTGAAAATTATCTTTATATGTATTTGGAAAAATAAAATACTTTTGAGGAAAAAATAGAAAACATAGGCAATGGGGCTGAGGTGCTCTGAAGAGTAAGTTATCCAAGGGGAAAAAAATGCAGTATGAAATCTGAAAGGAGTACCTCTGGAGAAGAGAAGCACAAGTAAGAAATTGTACTGATGCTGAGGATTTCAGGAATTCCAGAGAGAATTTGGATCAAATGGGAAGCAGGGCCTGAGATCCAAATCCTTTCTCAGAAAGTTAAGAATAATGACAGAAACATGGAGGTAGAAACTAGGAATACTGGAGTAGTGAGGACTAGATTGAGGATTGAATAGAGAGATCTAAAACCAGACTTAAGATGGACAGTTAGATTTCATGTTTTTACTCTATTACTGCATTTATCAAAGTTTGTTTTCATCATATATTCTTTTAAAAAAATTATTTTTATCATTCTTAAAAACAATCGAGACCTGAATTTTCTCTTTCCCCTTCTCCACCCAGTGAGAAGGCAAGAAACATGATCTCAATTATACATGTGAAGTCATGCAAAGCTTCCATTTGCCATATTGTTAAAAAAAAAAAAAAAAAGCAAAAAAGCAAGAAAAACAAATGTAGTGAAAAAAATTATGCTTCATTCTATACTCAAAATGCCTGTTTATATCATCTGACCATTTATAAATTGGGGAATGGCTCATATTTTTATAAATACGACTCAGTTCTCTATATAAGTTGAGAAATGATGGATTATCATTAGAGAAACTTCCTATAAAAACATTTCTCCCTTCTTACCAGTTTCTTGCTTTTCTTCTAATTTTGGATGAATTGGCTGTGTTTGTGCAAAATCTTTTTAATGAAATACAAATTATCAATTGCACTTCCTGTGAGCCTCTTTATTTCTTGTTTACTAATAAATTTTTCCATTATCCATAGAACTGCCAAGCATGAGCTCCTAATTTGCTTATGATATTACTCTCAGTCTAAATCACATATCCATTTTTGACCTTATCTTGGTATCCCCTGAGAGATAATGGTCCAAAATTAGTTTTTGCCAAATTGCTTTCCAATTTTTCCAGCAATTTTTGTCAAAAAGTGAGTTCTTAACTCAAATGCTTGCATCTTTGGGTTTATCAAATACCTGATTATTATAGTTACTATTTTGTATTATGCACTAATCTATTCCATTGAACCACTATTCTTTTTTCCTCATTTTTCATGATTTGTTTTCATAATTACCACTTTATAAAGAGTTTGAAATCTGATACTGCTAGAGAACCACTTTTTTCATCGATTCCCTTGATATTAGCCTTTTGTTTTTCCAGTGAATTTTGTAATTATTTTTTCTAGTTTTATAAAATAATTTTTAGTAGTTTGATTGTTTTGGCACTGCATTAGTAAATTACTGAATAAATTAATTTAAGAAAAATGTTATAAATTGTCTCAACCTACTGATGAACAATTAATATTTCTCCAAATGTTTTAGATCTGTCTTTATTTTGTGAAGTGTTATGTAATTGTGCTCATAAAGTTTCTAGGTTTGTCTTGGTAGGTAGATTTTAAATGGAATTTCTCTTTCTATGTCTTTCTGCTGGATTTTGTTGTTAATACATAGACAAGCTGATGATTTATGTGAGTTTCTTTTCTATCTTGAAATTTTGCTTAAAGATGGTTTTAGGTAGATGCTACTTATCATTTTAAAGTAAGGTCCATTTATTCTCATGGTGTTTTTATAGCTACAAATGTTATATTTTGTCAGAAGATTTTTCTGCATCTATTGAGATAATCATAGGATTTTTGTTGTTTTTGTGTTGGAAATGGTCACATATTGGTGGTTTTCCTAATATTGAGCTAGCTTTGCATTCCTGACATAACTCTCATTTGGTGTGATAGTGATATATTTATTTGTGATATATTACTATAATTCCCTTGCTAGTATTTTATTTAAAATTTTTGAATTAATATTCATTAGGGAAATTGATTTATAGTTTTCTTTTTGTTTTTGCTCTTCCTCATTTAGATAGCACGATGTATGTATTGTAAGAGTAATGTGATAGGTCTCCTTCTTTGCTAACTTTTCCAAATAGTTTACACAGTATTGGAATTAACTGTTGTTCATTTGTGAATCCATCTGATTATGGGAATTTTTTTCTTTGGGAGCTCATTGATGGCTTGTTCAAATTTTTTTTCTAAGCTAGTGTTATTTAAGTATTATTCTGTTTCCTCTTTTGTTAATTTGGGCAATTTATATTTTTGTAAATATTCATCCATTTCACTTAAGATTGTTAGATTTATTGGCACATAATTGAACAAAATAGCTCATAATTAAAACAATTATTATGATCTTTACTGATAGTGAATTCACCCTTTTCATTTTTGATATGGATAATCTGGTTTTCTTTCTTTTTCTTTTTTTTTTTAATAAATAAAATTTACCAATGGTTTATCTATTTTGTTGTGGTTCTCCTCCATAAAACCAGATCCTAGTTTAATTGATTAGTTCAATGGCTTATTTTTAATTTCATTAATCTCTCTTTTTTGATTTTCAGATTTTCCATTTTGATGTTTAATTGGAGATTTTTAACTTGTACTTTTTCTAGTTTTTAAACTGCATGCCCAATTAGTTGATCTGTTCAATCTCTCAAGATTAAAAGAGTTTTTTCCCCCAATTAATGCTTTGGCTGAACTCCACAGATTTTGAAACATTGTCTCATTGTTGTGATCATCTTTAATTAAATTATTGATTACTATTATGACTTGTTCTTTAATCACTAATTCTTTAGATTAGATTATTTAGTTTCTTATTAATTTTTAATGTTTTCATCACCCTTTATTGAATGGCATTTTTATTGCATTATGGTCTGAAAAGGATGCATTTAATATTTCTGCTTTTTTGCATTTGATTTGATTGAGGTTTTTAAACCCTAATACATAGGCAATTGTTTTGCAGGTACCACACATACAGATGAGAAAAGATGTTCTCCTGGCTATTCCCATTCGATTTGTTTCAGAGTTCTAGCACATCTACCTTTTCTAAAACTCTATCTCATTACCTTCTTTCTTTTTGATTTATGGTTAATTTATTTAGTTCTGAAAGGAGAAAGTTGACATCCCCCATTAGTAACTTTTTATCATTTATTTCCATCTATAATTCATTTAACTTTTTCCTTGAAGAATTTGGATGCTTATGCCATTTGGTACATATATGATTAGTACTGATATTAATTAATTGTGTATGGTACCTTTGCGTAAAATATGGTTTTCCTAGAGAGCAATTTGGAACAATGTTTAAAGGACAATCAAAATGTGCATAGCCTTTAATCCAGCAATACCAATCTGGATCCCAAAGAGATGATAAAAATGGGAAAAGGACTCACAGATACAAAATATTTATAGCAATTCTTTTTGTGGTAACAAAGAATTAGGAAGTGAAGGGATGTCCATCAAATGGCCAAACAAGTTATGATATGTGAATTTAATAGAATACTATTGTGCTATAAGAAATAATTAGCAAGTAGATTTCAGAAAAATCTGGAAAGACATACATAAACTTATGCTGAGTGAAGTGAACAGAATCAAGAAAACACTGTACACAGTAACAGTAACATTGTATTATAATCAACTATGATAAACTTAACTCTTCTCAACAATATGATGATCCAAGACAATTCCAAAAGACTTATGATAGAAAATGCTATCCATATTCAAAGAAAGAACTGATGGAGATCAAAGCACACTATTTTCACTATTTTGTTGTTTTCTGTGGTTTCTTTTTTCACAACATGACTAATGTGGAAATATGTATTATATGATTGCAAGTAAAATAACAATATAACAAGTATCATTTTCCCAGATAGGAATGTAAACATTCGCACCACATTTGCATATCAGTGCTAGAGCTCCTCTTGGCCCCAGAATTATGACTAGAACCCTTGTTTCTCTTGTCTGTCTGCAAGAGTGCTCTTCTTCACCTTAAATGGAGACCCAGATCTGTGTATGAGCAATATAATAGGACTCTACACCCATCTGATTTTAGTGGCCCTCACCCTTGAGAAATGGGGCAAGAAAGGACACACTATCTCTTGGCATGTTATGTACAGGGAAGCTCCAGGTCTAGGTCTCAGTTGTAAGTTTGGGTAAAATCAATCATTGAAATGCAGTTCAGCCTAGGTAGGATAAAGCATAAGGGAAGGGAACACTTTTTAATTAGTATCAGGGCCTAGAGCTCACCAGGACTGCTCTGAAGGCAGAGATTTTACCTTGAGTAGAAAGGTAACGTCTACCTTCTACTATTTCTTTGTAGCTTGCTTTCTGTAAGTCCAAGCCTTGGGCAGCAAAAGTTTGGGGGACTTCAGATTAGACTGAATTTTCTGAGAGCCAGAGAAAGTATAGAGGGAGACAGAAAACTCTTGATTAAAAACTAGGGGTTCCAATGTGAACATATGTGTTGCAGATAACCTTTGTCTTCTCAGGCTTGAGCCATACATGTCTTTTTTCCTGGTTTTATCTTTAATGGCTTATGTACCATAGGAGGCAGAGGATTGAAAGTTGACTTGTAGAAATACTGGTTTTGAAGGTTTAGGGAGAAGAGTAATGCTCTCTCCTTTGAAAAATTATATGTTTTCCTAGGTTTGAACTAATCATTTCCAAGCCAAGACCTTGGTTTATCAGTGTTCCTGACATAAGCAGCCTTATTATAAGGCTGAACAGAATTAAAATGAATATAGGAGTCCCAAACTGGGAGCTTTGAGACACAAAAGGCAAAGTAATCTCTACAAGATTACAAGCTACAAGTTTTTGCAGAACTTTAGCTTTCAGACTTTGGCAAATGAAAGCTAGCAGAGAGAAAAGTCACACAATATAGCCAGGTATCAGCCAAAGCACTGAACTTTATAATTGCTTCACTCTAGTGTTGTGTTCTTTTTCTTCTTTTAAAATAAATATAATGATATAGTTCTCTCTGGGAGAGAGCAGGTTTCTCGGGAAGGTTTTCTGGAGGCAGGCTTAGTTTCAGTTAAGAGTAAATAATCACCCAAAACACAGCCAGGTGATAAAAGTTCAGATCTTTTATTGTCTCCAATATAGCCCAGTTAGCTTAGAGGCCTCTCTCTCTGCTTGGTTCCAAGAGCTCTTGCAGCTTTGTCCTTTGCTTCTGCCTCTGCTTTCTTCAGCCTCCAGAGCCAGCACCAAGTTGAATCTGTCTTGCATCTGAAAGAGGGCTTCTAGCTCTCAGTCTCCCAGAGTTCTCCCCTCCGACCCCAGTCAATGTTCCAAAGTAAGTCTCCTCACTCAGAGAGGGCTTCTGGTTGAACTCACTTGACGCTCCCTTCTCAATCTAAATTCAGCTCCACTCTCTTCTGCCACTAGCCAGCCAAGTGGAAAATGGAATGAATCTCTCTCCGAGAGCCTCTGTCTGTTTCTTATATATGAGAGAGAGGAATTGTGGGATACGAGAGAGAGGGATTATGGGTTTTCTCCCATAGTGCTCTCTGGCCCTAAGAGCTTCAAGCGAAGTGTAAATTCACAAAGTTACAAAGTTTACTTTGTGAATCTCCCATACTTGTGAATTCCAATGAGTAAAGGTATAAACACAAGCACTGTGTCAATTAGTTCTACTTAGTACCTTGTTTCAGGTTCTGGCCCAAAACATCAACTCATTATAATGAGTTAGCAGTTTGTAAAGATTCCAACAGACTAGGAGGCTTCTCTTCAAGAATAGATCCTTTCTGTACTTCAACAACAATACTATATAATGATCAATTCTGATAGACGTGGCTCTCTTCAACAATGAGAGGATCCAAATCAGTTTCAATTGTTAAGTAATGAAGAGAACCAGCTACACCCAGCGAAAGAACTATGGGAAATGAGTGTGGACTACACCATAGCATTTCCACTCTTTCTGTTATTGTCTTCTTGCATTTTTATTTTCCTTCTCAGGTTATTTTTACATTCTTTCTAAATCTGATTTTTCTTGTGCAAGATAACTGTACAAATATGTATACATATGTTGTGTTTAAGATATACTTTAACATATTTAACATGTATGGGATTATCTGCTATCTAGGGGAGAAGGTGGGAGGAAGGAGGGGAAAAGTTGCAACAGAAGGTTTCGAAGGGCCAGTGATGAAAAATTAGCCATACATATGTTTTGTCAATAAAAAAGCTATAAAATTTTTAAAAATAAAAATTTAAAAATTGACAATGCAAAAAAAAAAAAAAAAAGAAGAAAAAAAAAAGAACAGATCCTTTCCTCTTTACTTTCTTTAGGAACCCTCAAAACAATAGTACACTGTTGAGAATTCTCTAAGAATATATATAATGAGGGGTTGGTAGTGGAGCCAAGATAGTGGAATAAAGGCAGGAATTAAACTAAACTCTCCCAACATTCCTCTGCAAACAACTTCAACACCTCAAGTAGAATTCTGGAGTGGCACAGCCTGCAAAAGGTCAGGGTATGACATTTTTTTTTCAACCTGGAGCATAGTGCACACAGTGGCAAAACAAGCAGCTGGCCTTGGAGGTAACTGTGACAGCAATAGCAAAAACTTTGGAAGCTCTCAGCTCAGATAAGGGGTTCAGACAACTGGTTAAAAAGAGATTACAAGGGTGTTTTTTTTGCTCATATAGTATCTTTTTCCTTTTTTTTTTTTTTTTTCTCTCTTTGGGGTATAGGCCTAGCAGTGGTATCCCTGGGCTGGAGGGAAGGCACATTTTAGTAACTTATGCAGCCTCAGCCTAGAGTCAATTCACAGCTCCACCAATAGGGGATGGATGTGTGCTTACATTTGCCACAACCTCTCCAACAACTGTCATTTTCCTTTCTGGTTATCTTTCCCAATCTGATGGATGTGAGATGGAATCTTAAAGTTGCTTTAATTTGAATTTCTCTAATTATTAGTGATTTGGAGCATCATCCTTTAATGATTTATATGTATATTCCCCTTTGTTTTTCTCCCTTTAGCTTATCCAAAATAGAACTCTGGATTTTCTGAATCACTTTTGAAGAAATAAGGCAAAATACAAAAAAAAATTACAGAGGTTAAATTAATAATTAAAGAATTGTTAAATTACAAAAGCTTAAACCTATGAAAACCCTAAAAGTCACAGAGATCCATACCTTCTGCAGGAAGCCCTGCTTCCACTTAATTTCTTTTTTTTTTTTTTTAATTTTTTTTACAACATTATCTCTTTTTTTTTTATTTTTTTTTTATTTTTTATTTAATAATTACATTATATTGACACTCGTTTCTGTTGCGATTTTTTTCCCCCTCCCTCCCTCCACCCCCTCCCCTAGATGGCAAGCAGTCCTTTATATGTTTCCACTTAATTTCTAATTAAGTCTGACCCTTCCATATGACCAGTCAAAAGTATACTACCTTAGGAGAGGGCAGTATACATGTACTTCTAAGTGTGAGGACCCGACCTATCTCCTAGATTCCTTTTCAGATTCAAAGCTGGTAAACTACTTCTAGTAGTCAGACAGTCAAGAAGCATTTACCAAACATTTACAATATGACAGGCTCCCAGATGATTACTGAAGTATAAAGAAAGCCAAAAAAACACAGTCCATATCCTTAAGGAATTCACATTCAGATTAGAAACAGAACATGCAAACAACTATGTACACACAAGACATATACATATACAACACACATATATATGTAAATAATTTCCAAAGGAACTTACTAAGGGGGGAGTTTTAGGGAATCAGGAACAGACTTTTGCAGAACATAAATTGAGCTGTTTTCATTAGTTCCTCCCATCAGCAAGACTCTACTTAGACTGCAGAGTTATTACTCCCCCACCTGGGAAAGATTTTTACAAATTTACAATATCCCATCTTATGTCATACTCACAGACATGAAAAGCTTACCAAAAATAAGGAAAGAGTTATTTATTTCTTCCTACAATGTCACTCAACACCTAAGAAGTAAAGCAGATAGACTCCAAGTAAACTAAGAGATAAGTAAATGGAGCCCACTGTACACCAGATTAAGTTCAAAAATCACTGCCAAGTTTATGTATTCTGGAATGGATGGATGCTGGGCTTACCAAGGTAGGAAGGAATTTCTGTTGTGCTTGTATTCTTAGGCTCAGGAGCTGAATAAGCCCAGGAAGCTGTTATAGAATGATGAGTTAAAGAACTCCTAATACAACTTCAAGCCCAAAAAGATCCATGATATGGGGAGAAAGGGAAGGTTAGACGAGGAGGAAACAGGAAATCTTTCTTAGATCAGGTATGGTCTCCTGAAATTGTTGTTTGTCCTTTGTTTTCGAAGAGGACCATGACATCAGGGAAGTGATGTCAGGACATGCAAGTGCATTTAAGTGAGGAAGGGATGTGCAAGGTCACCTGCCTCACTTTCCCCTTCAGAACCATCTGGATCCACTGGCCAAATACAGATCAGGATGACTGAATGTGATCCTGGATACAGGGGGTGGGTGGGTGGACCTTGGCCTTTTTAAGTTAAGATCTTCAACAAATTTCAGTTTGACTGTGGCTACACTCTTTCAGTGATTAAAGCTGGGACTGATGCAAAAAATCTCTTCTTTCACCTAGTCCAAAAAAAATTCTAAATAAATAAATGAATGAATGAATCAGAGACTAAAGAAACAGCATCATCTGCTTGTGTCAGAAGTGTCGGGGACCGAAGGTTTCCTATTAAGTGTCTGCTGTCATGGAGTGAAGGCATGAGTACAAGATGTAACAGTCATCTTATTGACAACAGTTTATCAAACATACTCAAAATCAATGATCAGCCCTGCTTGGCTTTGGTTGCTAATCTGTCTGTTTAACGCTCTTCTGAAGACCTAATATTAAAGTTTTTTGCTCATTCATTCACCAACAAGTCAAAGGAAATTAACAAGCAGTTTTCCAAAGAATTGCAAATTATCAACAGTCATGTGGGGAAAAAAGAGCCTCATCAATGATATTGTAAGAGAAATTGAAGATAAAAACTGCTGGGAAAATTGGAAACTAGTATGGAAGAAATTAGGGCTTGACCCATACCTAACACCACATATCAAGATAAGATCTAAATAGGTTCATGATTTAGACATAAAGAGTGATATTATAAAGCAAATTAAAAGGACAGAGGATAGTTTACCTCTCAGGTCTGTAGAGAAGGAAGGAATTTGTGTCCAAAGAAAAATGGAACTCATAATTGAACACCAGATAGATAATTTTGATTATATGAAATTAAAAAGGTTTTGTACAAACAAAACTAATGCAGACAAGATCAAAAGGGAAGCAATAAACTGGGAAACCATTTTTACAATTAAGGATTCTGATAAAGGCCTCATTTCTAAAATATATAGAGAATTGACTCAAATTTATACGAATTAAAGCCATTCTCCAGTTGATAAATGGTCAAAGGATATGAACAGACAATTTTCAGATAAAGAAATTAAAATCTTTTTTAATCATATGAGAAAGTACTTTAAATCCCTATTGATCAGAGAAATGCAAATTAAGACAACTCTGAGATACCACTATACATCTCTCAGATTGGCTAAAATGATAGGAAAAGATAATGATAAATGTTGGAGGGGATGTGGGAAAACTGGGACATGAATACATTGTTGGTGGAACTGTGAATGGGTCCAGCCATTCTGGAGAGCAATTTGGAACTAAGCTCAAAAAGTTGTCAAACTGTGCATACTCTTTGATCCCACAATGTTTCTACTGGGGTTATATCCCAAAGAGATTTTTTTTTTTTTTTTGCTAAGGCAGTTGGGGTTAAGTGACTTGCCCAGGGTCACACAGCTAGGAAGTGTTAAGTGTCTGAGGTCAAATTTGAACTCAGGTCCTCCTGACTTCAGGGCTGGTGCTCTATCTACTGCATAGATAGCTGCCCCCACCCCCACCCCAAAGAGATCTTAAAGGAGGGAAAGGGACCCACATGTGCAAAAATGTTTGTAGCAGACCTTTTTGTAGTGGCAAGAAACTGGAAACTGGCTGTTCATCAGTTGGCGAATGGCTGAATAAGTTTATTGTATATGAATATTATGAAATATTATTGTTTATAAGAAATAACCAATAGGGAACAAAAGGTTTGGCAATAGTCAATTCTGTAAAATTACCCAGGCATATAACTTGTAAATAAAAAGCTACAATTAAAAAAAAAAAAAAAAGAAATGAGCAATACGATGATTTTAGAGAGGTCTGGAGAAAATTACATGAACTGATGCTGAGTGAAATGAGAAGAACTAGGAGATCATTGTGACACAGCAACAATAAGATTATACAACAATCAATTCTGATGAATCTGACTCTTTCCAACAATGAGATGATTGATGCCAGTTCCAATGATCTTATGATGAAGAGAGCCATCTACACCCAGAGAAAGGACTATGGGAACTGAATGTGGATCACAACATAACATTCTCATTCTCTTTGTTGTTGTTTGCTTGCATTTTGTTTTCTTACTCATTTACTTACTTTTTTTGATTTGATTTTTCTTGTGCAGCAAGGTAATTATATAAATATGTTTATATATATTGGATTTAACATATATTTTAACATGTTTAACATATATTGGATTGCTTGCCATCTAGGAGAGGGAGTGGGAGAAAGAAGGAGAAAATTTGAAACACAAGGCAATGCAAGGGTCAATGTTGTCAAATAATCCATGCATATGTTTTGAAAATAAAATGCTTTTAAAATTAAATAATAATAATAAAGAAAAAAAGAGAAATTCAAGATGAATTAACTCTAAGGTTTTACTTCCCTCCCATCAAATTGGTGAAGGTGATAAAAGAAGAATCTAATCAATGTTGAAGGAACTATGAGAAAAAACAAAAAACAAATCATTCCTCTGGGTTCCAAAAAAGCACTTAGAAAATACAGGATTTTCCTCTGTACTTGTCACTCTAAGGGTCTGAGAAAATAGTTTGGCCAGTACTCACTTTGAGGTGAAATGCTTTAATTTGCTTAGTGGCCTCTTCACAATTAAGCTAAATACAGGTTATGACAAATCAGTACAATGGTACTTTTCCAGGAAAGCTTTCCCACTAATAGTTGCATTATATTATGTCAGGAAATCAATGGCTTCATCAAGTAGGGGAGCCAGAGCTGGATACCTGCTTTTTTGTTGACAGATCTCATTTCTAAGTGTAGCATAGATAGAAAGAAAAGCAAAAACCTAACTTCCCCCTTCATGTAGAACCACATCTAGAGACAACCAGGCCTAGCTACAGATAAGGAAAGGAAAAAAGGATTTTCTTCAAGGAATACTTTGAATATTACACATAATATGGTCTTGGCCAGATCTGGGAGCTTTGGTGCACTATAAAGAGTTCCTCCCAAAAGCTGTGATCTGACTTCTTTATTGCTCTAACCTGATTCTTCAGAGCTCTCATCACCCAAATGCTGCAGCTGGGAGAAATAATTCAAATATCATCTTGTTATCAAAACAACCTCTTTTGATCCTAGACACACATCCCATCAGTTTCCCACCAAGCAGAAGAACTGCCTCTTTGAAGTTGTCCTGGTAGAGATGGAGAATACTTAGGTAGAAAACCAAAGTTAAACAAAAATAGTGCCAACAAGCTCTGGTCCTGAAAACCAAGTAGACTTAAAGCTAATTTGAAGCACACGTTTCACCTGCAAAATCCTGACTCCTAGTTAGCCTGTAAGTTCTGAAAGCAAACTTGCAAATACTTGCCTATTTCTTACAACACTTGCCACAAAGCTGGCACATATAAAGCAACAAAATGTTAAATAAATGAAGGAAAGAATCCTGAGGACTCTGGTTCACAATGAGTCTCTCTTTTCCAACTTTTTATTCTCATTTATTCATATATTTATATATTTATATCATTTATTCAGACATACTGTCTGAGATATTTTCATACTGTCCTACAGTTTTACTGTATCGGACTGGACTGGATTGTATCATTCTCTAGTCAGTCAGCAAATTATACTGACTTACATAATCCTATTTTGTTCACTGCATGTAAACATCCTGTTTATCAAGCTAGACTGTGAGCTCCTCAAGGGAAGGTGTTATGCCAGGTATCTTTCTGTATCCTCTAGATCACTTAGCATAATAAACTGCACATAGTAGGTATTTGATATTTGCTGTATCATCAAGCCACCTGACAGCAAAGACCCTCTCTCTCATATATAATTATATATGTATATACTGGCAGAGTATAGATGTTCAATAAATACATGATGATTTATTAGCATAGTTTTAACTAAAGAAAGAAGAAAACTCACACAGTTTTTCTCCTTTGGAAGCTAGGGAGCCAGGTCAAAGTTAAAGAGCTGAATGATTATGCACATAGAACTTTTAAAATGGGCTTGTTCAGAGAACACTTAATTCCCTGACCCTTAGGGCAGAAGCTGGAGGGCCACCACTTAAGAGAAATCATACGTGTGGGGGTCAGACTTGATAGCCTATGAGGTCCCTTTTATAATGACAATATCCTGAACACTAATGAACTTGTAAAAAGCCCAAAGAATACCTGGCACAGTGGAAAGAACACCAGCCCTGAAGTCAGGAGGACCTGAGTTCAAATGTGATTTTAGACACTTAACACTTCCTACTTGTGTGACCCTGGACAAGTCACTTAACCCCAATTGCCTCAGTCAAAAATAAATAAATAAATAAAAAGGCCAAAGAATCTACCCCTGCTTTCACAAAGCTACAACCTGGATGGTAGTTGAGACAAACTAAAAAAGAAGCACATACAGACAAAGGCATAAAAACAAATGGCTTATCTCTTTTTAAGTCTATCATGTCACTCTGATTTCTATACACTTCTACTGTATCACAGCTATTTATGTACCATTCTCTTGAATAGAGTAGAAATTCCTTGGAGGAAGGGACTCCACTTTGTATATTTAGTATCTATCACAGTACTCTAACAAATAAATGTTCAAAATGAGCAAAGAGCCAGCAGTATTAGTTCTCAAAAAGTAGAACTTGGCTATAGTGCTAGCTACATTGGGCTAATCAGTAGCTAGATTGTTTAGTTCCAAAGCTTTTGGTGAAAGAAGCAGGAGAATGGAGAGAAAGGAAGGGCTTTATTCTTTTTTTCTCAAAGACTTGCCCTGTCTTTGTATTAACTAGGACTGGTGTGAAAAACTGTCAATCACTATAGCAAGATTGGGTCACTCACTATGGACCTCAGACTACCAAGTCTAGCCACTGTGACGGGTTTTTAATGCACTCCAAGGAGAACTCCACGAGAGCCAGCAATTGAAGGGTGACCTGACTCAGCTCTGATCTAATGTTCTCTAAAGAAAGAGCCATTGCAGAAACTAAGAAAAATGGAGGAGGCAAAAATGACAACTCTCTAAATCACACACTATAGATACAGTTTCTCAGAAACCAGATTTGATCCACTCTGTAGTTTTAAGATGTGTTCAATTTAGCAATGAATCCCAACTGCAAAAATTCACTCATTAGATAAACAACCAAAACAATCTGAGAAGACGCATGCAGTGATCTTTGAACAGCTTGGTTCAAAGTCTCACTGAACTATTTTTAGCAATTTTTTTTTCTTGCATTCTGCAACAAACACACTGGTATCTCCAAAGACAATGAAGAGAACAATTAGATCCACTCACTCCACAACTAGCTCTCACCCACTGTCAACTGCTCACTTTCCTCAGGTACAATTTATTTTATGTCAGACTGGGCCCAAGTCCAGTTATATAGGGAACTGAAGGGCCTTACTGACAAGTTGAGAACTGAAAAGATGGAAAAAGGCATTTATGAGCTACATGATTTCAATGGCCTCTTCTTGAAGTCTCTCAATATTAGACTATAACCTCTAAGAATTAATAAATAATGAATTAAAAGCACTTATGAAGCTCTTACTATACTATATAAGGGGCTGGGGATACAAATACAAAAGCTAAACAGTTTCTTTTCTCAAGGAGCTTACCTTCTCTAGCAGGAAAGTCAAAACACATAGGGAAGTTGTGACCTGGGAAGAAGTATTATGGTCTGGGAAGTTACAAAGATGCTGAGTGGAATAATAGCATAATTAAATGTCCTTTGAATACAATTATCAGAATTAGAAATAAGAAAAAGAAAGAATGGAATGCAGTGCGAAGAGAGAAAAATGGCTACATAAAGATGAAATTGGCTGGCCCCAGAGAATAAAAAGCCAAGTGGCTAAGATCCTTTCAAGAATGTTCCTTAGTAGCTTTGACTGGAAGGCAAAATTAACAGGAAGAGCAGGGCAAAAAATTGCAGCCAGTAGGGACATGAGGCTGCATGGAACCAGGGTCCTCTAAATTTGTTATCTCCTCTAGTGCCTAATACAGTGCTCTGAAAATGATTGAAATGAAAAATGTTTGAAAGCCAGGTCTTCTGTCAATTTGAGGGTAGATATTCAATACCATGCCTGAAGTCTAGAAAGAAAATGGTACAGGTGAGAAGGGAAGGCAAGAGAAATGTTTTTCTTAAGTTAATTACAAAGGGCATATAAATAATGAACCACAAACCTCCTCTTAAATTTATGTAAGAGAGAATAAAAGAATTGATTCTCTCTTTCTAGCTCCTCTGCCAACTTGACACTACTAGTTCCTTCCCTGTCTCCCCATCTTCATTATCTCTTTCTAGATGCTGGCTTGCTTGCTGCTGCCTACAAACATATCGAAATCTACCTCATTTTTAAAAAAATTCACTTGATCTGACCATTCCTTAAAACTATTGTCCCATATGACTGTCTCCTTCTACATTTGTTTCTACTTTCCTCTCCAAATTTGGCTTTTGACCTTACCATTTAATAGAAACTGCTCTCTTCAAGAGCAATAATGATTTTTTTAATTGCCAAAATCAGTGCCCTTTTCTTCATCCCTCTTTTGCATCTGATACTACTGATTCCAACTGACCTGGATTTTTCTCTACTCCCTGGGCTTTCATGAAGTTGATGCTTGGTTTTGCTATATATGCTATATATGGCCATTCTTCAGGTTAATGTAAGGTTATCATTCATGTCCTGTCCCCTGACTTAACTAGGGGTGATTTCTAGGACTCTGTCCTAGTTCCACTATTTTTCTTCTTTAACATCTTTATTCATCAGATCTCTTGGGTATAATTATCATCTCTATGTAGATTATCTCCAGACATTGTGTATCCATCCCTAGTCTTTCTCCTAAATTAATCTGACATCACTAATTGCCTTTAGGTATTGGTGTGCTTTAAATACCTCAAATTCAATATAATCAATATGGAAAAAATTATCTTTTTCCTCAAACCCATTTCTCTTTCCCTTTCTAGGTTTATAGCACATTACTTCCTTTTAAGCCAGCCATTTTCTATATAGAATACTCAACTATCCATCTCTTTTCCTTCCTTAGAATCTCTAACTTCTTTCAAGATCCAGCAAAATACATGTACTATTCCTAAGAATTATTACCCAACTGTTTCTGGACATTTAATAAGTTAACTTTTCATCAAAGGATTCAAGAAGAGCTGGTAGATCCCCTAGAGACAAGGCTTGAAGAGCCTTGAAGAGGCTCTTCAAGGGTCACACAAGGGTTGGCCTAATGAGGAAAAATAGAAAAAGGTCTAAAAAAGAGGAAGGAAAAGCTGCTGCCATACTAACTTTAAAGTGATCAAGAAGTAGTAGTTAGAAAATCTGAAGGTTTTAAAGGTTGGGAGGAGCCACCCCCAAGTTAATCTCTCCAAAAGAAAACTTTCTTATACTTTCTAATGTCTCACTCATGGAAGGCATCTAAAAATGTTTTTTCTAACTGAATAACTCATGGTATAACATGGCCTCACTCTAGATATTCAGAAACAGAAAATGACTGAACCAGTATTAGGGACTGTCCTAAGGATTTCCTTTGAAGTCCGGAATTCTCCTTTGCAGCCTGGAATCCAAATCTATGGAAAGAGCTAAAGATCCATCTGAAATAGGTTGACAGTGGATGGGATGGATTACAGGATCCCTGCTGAGGTGAGTGCAACTAAATTTCTCTCCAGTTCTCTCACCTCAGTGCTGTGGTCATATGATTTTACAACATACAGCAACAAACATTCTCCTGGGAATAATTAATCAGCCAAGGGACACAATGGCCAGCTGTTTGGGAACATGGCTTTCAGAGGCAGCACAAATACCAAAGGCTGCAGGATACTCTTAGCTAGAAAAATAACAACTCCCTTCTTTACTACAGACCCACCCACAAGTCATTTAATGAGGTTTTTCTTATTTTTTTGGATGCTTCAAGACCAAAACCAATTTAAGCTGCTAGTACTCCCAGTCCACACTTCTCCAACCTGCCACCAAAGGGCTCTGTGCTGCCCTGAGATTTATTGGTCTGATTGGCTGTATCAGCTTTTAAGCATGGTGGACCAGATAATGAACCTCACAGCGGGTGATTAGTGAGAGGCCATCAGTTGGCAAAAGCAGCAGTAGCAGTGACTTCCTTTAATTTCCCTGGGCAGATACCCCTACACTGTATGTCATTCTAATCCTAGCCCCCCCTTTACTGACTTTATTTGGCTTGAAGCCCTAGACACTCCTTTTGAATCTCATCTTTGCACCCCACTTCAGTTCTAAACAAGTCTGGGCCCTGGACCTGCAGAATCATCATGCCATTTTTCAGTGAGTGACTATTAATGAGATGGAGGAAGATGGGAAGTGTATGAAATGAAGTGGAAGGAGAGGACACTAGATATAAACATCCCATCAAACTACCTGCCTCCTCCACTGTGGCCTCTTGGCACTTCAGCACCTTGTCCAGTGCAGACTCAGGCAGACATCTTCTCAGCTTCCTTTTTCTTAGAAATATCACTCTTCAAGGAAGAGAGACAAAAGACACTACCTCTCTGCTCTGTGCACACAGACAGTTAGATATGAAATGTCTGTGTCATTGCAACCTGGAGCTCTTTCCATGTCTTGTGGTCCCTTCTGCACAAATGAGGCATTTACAAGATTCAAGGCTGGCTGCCACTACAGGTTAGTCATAGATTTATTTCTAGACAGATATGAAGGTTTCAAGACCTTTCACATGTTTCCTCAATACTGGCTTTTACAAAAGGTTAGAAAACTAAGATTATGCTTTATGAAGAATTGAAAATTAATAGAGCCACCAGATAAGATATAAGTCTGCTGAGGAATAGGGAAGAGCTCTAATCTTTACGGTTTAACAAAACAACAAACCATGTCTTTCTAAGCATGTCCAATGCACTTTTATATCAAATTTAGGAAACATGCTGGAATAAAAATAATAGATTCTAGGTTGGTCTCTTCAGTCAATAAACATTTATTAAGCACTTATGTGCTAGGCACTGTACTAAGCACTGGGAATTTAAAAAAGGCAAAGGACATACCCTACCCTTGAGCTCACAATCTACTGGGGGAGACAATATGTAAACAACTATGTACAAACAAGCTATAAATTGATTACAGAGTGGATTAGAGGAACCTTGATGGTTGACTTACATTTTCTTTTTTTTCATGGACAAATTAAGGAAATATTTGAGTGCTGTCTCTGGGACCTTGTTTCACCAAAGATGAGAGGTGACAGAGCCTTATGTTCCATTTCCTTTCACCTGGACTATCACTCTTCCTATGTATTGCTAATAAGGTCCCTTGTCCTTCCAAGTGAGGTTGAGAAAAGATACAAGGAACATTTCTGGCTCACACAGAATAGAAAATGCTAACAGTAGAATTTCTTTCTTTGTGGACAAGAAAAAGTAAAATTTATTTATTTATTTTTTTGTGGACAAGACAAAGTAGAATTTCTTTGTGGACAAGATAAAGTATCCAGAGTTTTGTTTTCACCAGTGACCTCTGTATTCATACTGACAGTTCTAGCTAGGTTGTGGGACATTAATTTTGATAGAGCTTTTAAAAAAAAAGTGATGGAAATGCTACTTTAAAATGGACAATTAAAATTAAATGTGCCTCCAGGACTGGGTTTATCTCTGCTGGTCATCTTCCTTGTAGGCTAAGATGGAAAAAAGGACCTTTTGTCTCCTAAGCAATGAAACTGCACCATGCCCAGCGCCACAGGTTGGGCATTTTTTGCCACTGCCAGAAGCAATTCTTATCTTTGAATTATAGAAACAAGTAACTTTCTGGCAAACCCAATGCCTCTCTTCTGTGCTCTAGTGAGCATAGCTTCTAACCCCCAAAGTGCTAAGAACAAATGGAATTGAATCAAAGTTTTCTGCTAAACTAGAAAACCAAATGCTAGACTCCAAGCAAATTAGGGTGAACAGGCAGGATCAGGTTTGCACATACACATCCAACTCCTCCACTTCATAGCAACTTATCAGGTTTTCAGAGGGGTGACACAAACCTGCTCCTACTGATTACAATGCAACATACAACATCAAACACAGTAAACAAGTGAGTTATAGTCATTCTGGGAATCTCTAATTTCTGTCATTGTCAGGTAAGGCCAATCTCTGTTTCTTCTCCCAAAAGAGGTACTACTCTTCTGAGAACACATGGTAGTTTCTTTTTTGAGGTGCATTCACAGGAACCCTATTCACTCACACAACAGCCTTGGGAATAATAATGAGTCTTTCAAAGCTGCATTGGAAAAAGGAGAAATTTTTCTACTGGTTACTTCTTTTATAAAGGAGATAAATTCTCTATCTCCCTTAGCTTAAAAATTTCCAAAGAATTTCCCAAGAAGCACTTCTGAGTAGAGAATTGAGCTCAGTGCCTCCCCAAAGTCCTAGACTTTGGATTGTCTTCCCTATTCTTTCTTCTTCCTTCTTCTTTCCCTCCCTACTTTCCTTCTTTCCTTCCATCCTTCCTTTCTTGTTGAAAACACTTTAAAAAAAATTTCAATAGAATTTTTATTTTCCCAATTACATATAAAGGTATTTTTCAACATTCATTTTGTAAGATTTTGAGTTCCAAATTATTTCTCCTTACTCTCTTACCTTCTCCCTCCCCAAGACTGTATGCAATCTGATATAGGTTATACAAGTAATTTTAAACATTTCCACATTAGTCACTTTGTGAAAGAAAAATCAGAACAAAAGGGAAAAACCATGAGAAAGGAAATGCAAACCAAAAAACCAAAAAGGGGAAAATAGTATCTGTATTGTCTCTTCTCTTTGGATTCGGATGGCATTTTCCATTCCAAGTCTGGAACTGTCTTAGATGACTGCATTACTGAAAAGTGCCAAGTCCATCACAGTTGATCATCACAACCTTGCTATTACTGTGTACAATGTTCTCTTGGCTCTACTTGAAAGGGCTTTCTTAAGACCTGCCTTTTGATTCCTAATGGTATTTCTCTGGTGTTGAGTACTGCTATTGTTGTTTTAGTTGTTTTCCAGTTGTGTCTGGACTCTTCATGATTTCATTTGGGATTTTTTTTTACAATATTTTGCCATTTCCTTCTCTAGTTCATTTTACAGACAAGGAAATTAGAGTAAACAGAGTTAAGTGACTTGCTCAAGGTCACATTGCTAGAAAGACACTTGAGTCTAGCTTTGAACTCAGAAGATGAGTCTTCCTGACTTTAGACCCAGCACATAATCCCTTGCCCTGTTGGGTACTATCCAAAACTCTATTTATGAAGGCCTACTCCCTGAACTGGGTATACTTAGGGACTTTAATTTTATTCTCTTTCCACTTTTTGGGAGGAAAACAACACAACTAGGATTTATTAGGAATTATCAATACTGTGTAGTTATTTGCAGTGACTTTTATCTGTAGATTATGGGAAAAATAGAAGTTTATAAAACTAAAGAACCAAAAGTAGTGAATATATCACTGGCTCAGACTTAGATGCCTTTGGCTGCAAGTAACCACTCAAGCACAAAAATAGGCAGACTAGGACAGAGCAAGAGTGGAAAGAATGGCTGATGAATCAGGTTCATGTTCTGACAACTCTGGAGATTTGTAGATGTAAGCCAAGTGACCCTGGATTTCTCTTTGCTGTTGTGCTTGGAAACTGTATGCCCAGAGTACAGAGTAGACATAAAGTCCCTGCAGTTCGCTTACTTGTCCACTGACTTAGAAGGTTTATAGTCTTTCCCATATTCCTATTTACCACAATTTACTGTCCAAACCTCTAATAGCCAATGAAGGGTGGAATCAGAAGGCTAAATCCCTTTTCTTTTAGAGAAATTTATTCTCCAGCCTTTCTGGCATCTGCAGTCCTTACTCCCTTATTAGAAATGCCATTTGTTGACTACAAGTCCAGTCTTTCATTCTCTTTTGAAATGAGCTGAGAACTGTGACTTGTTTTTCTTTAGCAGAACTCCTGTGGTCTTGTTAATTTGCTTTTATCTATTTTTTTCTTCCACTAATGTTAACCAACTTTTCTACAGTACCTGGTCCTGGGGGGTTAAGTTTGCTATGAAATTTGAGTCCTAATAAAAAAAAAAAAAACAGTGAGGAATTAGAACTTATGCAAAGCCCTCATGGGGAGAGACTGAGGCAGGTCAGGTAAGCTGGCTTCTGTGGTTTCCCTCAAATCCCAGCTAAAATCCTACTTTCTGCAAGAAAGCCTTTCCTGGTTTCCCTTAGTGCCTGTGCCTTCTATTTGAGATAAATTTCAATTTATCTTGTATATATCTTATTTGTACAAAATTTTTGTCTCCTCTTTTAGGCTGCTAGGTAGCCCAGTATATGGAGTGCTGGGCTTGGGAACAAGATAACTAGAGTTCAAATCTGGACTAAATTTTGTTTTGTTTTGTTTTGACAAGGCAATGGGGATTAAGCGACTTGCCTAGGGTCACACAGCTAGTGTCAAGTGTCTGAGGCCAGATTTGAATTTAGGTTCTAGTTTTAGTTTTTAGGCTGGTGCTCTCTACCTACTGCATTACCTATTTGCTTCTCCACCTCCCCCCACCCCCCCACCTCTAGCGCGCATTGGACAAATCTTTTAACTTCTGTTTGCCTCAGTTTCTATAACAGTAAAATGAAGATAATAGTACCTACTTCACAGGGATGTTGTGAGGATCAAGTGGGATAATATTTGTATAACACATAACATAGTACCTGGCACATGAAATGTCCTATATAAATACTTCTACTCTTCCCTTTCTTTTTAGAATGTGAACTCCTTCACTAAAGCATTGTTGGTGGAGTTACGAAATGATCCAATCATTCCAGAGAGTTAATTTGGAACTATACCCAAAGGGCTGCAAAACCATGCATATCCTTTGATCCAGCAGTGTCTCTACTTGGTTTGTATTCCAAAGAGGTCATAAAAAAAGGAAAAGGACCTATATGTGCAAAAATTTTTGTAGTGGCAAGGAACTGGAAACTGAGTGGATGCCCATCAGTTGGGAAATGGCTAAATAAGGTAAGGTAAATTAAGTAATAGAATATTATCATTCCATAAGAAATAATAAACAAGATGATTTTAGAAATGCCTGGAAAAATTTACATGAACTGATGCTGAGTGAAACAAACACAACCGAGAATACAGTGTACACTGTAATAGCAAGATTGTGTGATAATCAACTATGAAAGGCTTAGTTCTTCTCAGCAGAACAGTGATCCAAGGCAATTTCAATAAAATTTGATTAGAAAATACCATCTGTATCCAGAGAGAGAAATGTAAATCAACACATGCCATGTTCATTTTTTTCACATTTTTCTTGTTTTTTTTTCCTCTTATGGTTTTTCCCTTTTATTCTGATTTTTTCTCCCAACATGATTCATAAAGAAATGTGTATTAAAAGAAAATTAATGTACATATATAAGCAGAAAAAAAGAAAATAATAAACAAATGAATTTTTAAAAAAAGAAACAATGAGTAGGTTGATTTCAGAAAAGTTTGGAAAGACTTATATAAACTTATATGTAGTAAAGTGAGCAGAATGAAAACACTGTATACAGTAACCAAAACATTCTGCAAAGATCAACTGTGATGAACTTGGCTCTTCTCAACAATGACTTGACTCAAGACAATTCCAGTAGCCTTAGGATGGAAAATGTCATCCACATCCAGAGAGACAACTATGCAGACTGAATGTGGATCAAAGAAAATTATTCGCACCTTTTTTGTTTGTTTGCTTTTTCTTACACAACTATATTTAAAAGCATAGCACATATTTAACCTGTATCAGGTTGCCTGCTGTCATGAGGAGGAGGCGAGATAAAGGAGAGAGGGAGAAAAATTTGGAACACAAAATCTTACAATAATGAATTTTGAAGACTATCTTTATATATTTAGAAAATTAAAATACAATTGAGAAAAAAAAAAAAGGATGTACACTCCTTGAGAACAGGGATTATTTCCCCCCCTTTCATTGCGTCCTCTTGCTTAACACAATAACTGACACACAGCAAGTACTTAATAAATGTTTAAACATTGACTGAGCTAGGAAAGCAAATTAGCCAATACTATAAATTCCTATACAATTACTTTGAATCCCCCAAGTCCTCCCAGCCAGATCATTTTTAAATGTAGTTAATGAATACAGTAGGCATTTAATAAATGGTTGATAAGTGAAAAAGGCATTCAATGATATGATCTACAAGGAAAAGCTGTCTCATCTCTCACTCAGACTCTTCCCCTCTTCCAACCAACTTGTGGTAAACTTACAAAACTTTTAAAATTTATTTTTAGTTTCTTCTCTCTCTTTCTCCATTCCCTTCCTCAACAATTGAGAAGGTAAGAAATACAATATCCATTAAACACATGAAGTTATATAAAACATATTTCACATAGCAAATTCTTAAATAAATGCTTGGCCAGAGGACTACTTAACTCAACCTGTTGCTGTTGGCCTTAAATGGGGATGATGTGGAGTGGGGCGGGGGTAAAAGGAGAGAGAGGAGAGGAGAGGAGAGAGAGGAGAGAAGTTTTCTTCAGAAAGCTTTATCTGAATTCTGTGCCTATACATTCCTAACTCATCAAGAATGCCAAAGGCCTTCTCTCTGACTTCCTAAGAAATCTCACTAAGCTTCCCTTGGCAAAAAGAGATTTAGGTGAATATCTGGAGCTTACAACTAAATCTGAAAGAGATGTTCTTGATTCAAAAGACAGTTCTGCTCAGAAAACCCTATAAAGAGAACAATCAGATATAGGAATAAGCTTCTTGAAAACACGTGTGTAACTACAGCTTCATCTTTCAGTCCCAACTTATGGGAGATTCAGGATCCAATCTTACCAAAAATGTCTACTGCTAGTCTGAGTTTTGAGGCTTTTCCATCACTCCTTCACAATGATTATCTTCCATCTCCTTTGACAATCTAAATAGACTGAAAATCTGTTCTAGTGGCCCAAATATGAAGAGGGGGAAGGAAGCAGGACATGACATAGAGAGAAAGTGGTGTAAAAAAATCAGTCAGGTCAGTCATGTTCACTGACCAAGCACCAATTGTGTAGTATTTCTTTATAGTATATACCTAGGATCTTGGCCTACTTCAAATCTTGGTTCAACTGCTTCTCATCATTCTAACGCATAGAAATTCCCTTCTATGACTCAGAGGATTATTTAGTTACAATTTTTGACAGCAGAGACTATTTCATGACACCTTGTGTACTATCCTATATTAGTATTTAGTTGTCTATCTTATCTCCCCAATAATATAGTAAGCTCCTCAATGGCAATTTAAGATCTTATCTTTCTACACTGCCTCAGCTCCATATAACATGAATTGGGCACTGTCAATACTTGTGGAATGAATGAAAGGTTTTCCTAGGACACTGCAGGAAAGTGGTTCAATTATCTGCTTGTATTCCAGTAGGTGTCTCAAAAGGCATGAAAATGAACATGAACCTTGCTGAGGGCAAAAAAGAACAGCTAAGCTCCATGGCTTACCTCATGGAAAGTCTTCTATGAAGGTTTTCTATTCAACTTTCTCTTGGCCTACAAGTATAATTGGTCTTGATGCCAATAATATTTAATAGGATTTGAAATACAAAACATGGATTAGATAGTTTAGCAGGAACTAGAAGTCCCCAATAGATGTTTTTCAAAGATTTAGAAAAGAAGTATGAGGTACCATTCAAAGCTACTAAGCTCATTCCAAACAACTCCATTGAAAATTCTTGAATGAGAGGCTATTTCCAATCAAAAAGTAATAATAAGGTGATATTTATAGACTGCTGTAGGGTTTGCAAAGTGCTTTTTACACACTCATTTGATCCTTACATTGATCCTTACACAAATTACTATAAACATCATTATCCCTCAAGAAGAAGCTCAGCATGATTGTTAAGGAACTGACCTTGGAGACCTGAAGGCCTGGGTTCAGGTCCCAACTCTGACCTCTCTTGGCTGTGTGACCCTGGGCAAGTGAAGATGTCAACCTGGTGAATTGATAGATGAGTTTTCTCATGTTGAAGTTGCCTGAAATCACAGTTCTAGTTGCAGACTTTTCTTTCGAGAACTGCAATGTTGGCCATGTCAGCTCGTAGAATGAACCCAGGAGGTAGAATAGAAGGGGGCTTGGCCTCTGAGGCAGGAGGTTATGTCTTACAGGTGTTAGATCTTTTCTTAGGATGCAGCAATAACTCCAGGTATCTCCCTTCTGCGAATCCACCTACACAGTGCTGAGTGGGCTAGGCACAAAGTAATCCTAGAGGAGAGTAAATATAAATGGCTAGTTTTGCCATAGGCAAGAGAGGATGAGGAGAGAAGCAGAGATATAAAGGGATTCAGAAAAGCAGAGACATTCATACACTTGCTCTTGCTTCCTGCTAACCCCTGCTGAGAACACCAATAAAGAAAGGCTGTTTGGCACTTTGACATCATTCTCATCTCCATGTCTATCCGGGGAAGATTGGTATGTATGGCTCTGGCAATCAGTAACTCCTCAGAGTAGAAGTTACATCTAATCCTTACCTCGTCCCTATTATTATTCCCATTTAAGTGAATATAAAACTAAGGCTTAGAGATTAAAGTAGCTTTCTTATGGTCATACAGTAAGTGTTGGAGGCAGGATTCAAATCTAGATTTCTTTTCATTCAAAATCTAGAATTAGAACTTTCCTTTCCATACATGTTTGCAGGGTTTTTTGATGGCTGTTATTGCTGTTTTTATAAAGCCATTAGCTTAGACTACTTTATATATCAGGATCAAAGAATCTCAGAAAAACTTTGATCTTAGAAAACTTTTCATGGATGAAAAGTTTCAATGGTCTTGAAGATATATCCAACACTGGTAGGATAGAGACATGATCTGCTGGGGAAATGAAAGTCAGTGTTCTGGGTGCTTCCAAAACACAGGTAAGAAATGTGGACTTACAAGAATGATTTACTGTGGAGGTGATGACTTTCTTCTTCTCGGACTCATCCTACAATATATCTGTAACATGGATGAATTGGAGACTATCTATGGGTAAATTGGTCATGGTCTCCTTAAAGTCTGGCTTGGTTCCAAGAAGTAAATGATAAATTAAGGGAAGAAATGTGTCAGTTGAAAGTAAATGTATCACAGCTGCACTGGAAGAAGAAAAAATGGCCGTAGAAGAATAAAGGAATCAATGTAGATCCCAAAGTCATTGAATCTAAAGCCTGTCAATCTATATTAATTGCTATTCTTTGTCAAACCATGAATTGGGCTTTCCAATCATAATATCCTTTGTCAAGATATTAGGAGACACCCTGTTTTCCAGAGCTAAGGCCGGCAAGTAAGCTGTACCCTAAACGTGGCATAATAATAATCCTTTGTTCTTACTCTCTGAATACTCTCATCCTCTGGCAAAAATTCCATATATTTTACTCATTGCTTTGACCAGCACTAGGTATTCTTTGAGCTCATTTAAGACAAGGCAGGACAAGTTCTGGTCATGAAGCACTGCTGTGAATTAAACTTGACACATAGTTGCCCTCATTGTCAGGGCTAAATTGCTCACTGCAAAGATATCAATATAAGAATTGTGATCTTTCTACAAGTGTGTCCCCTCCCCACTATGGGCATCGCCCCAGAACATGTGTCTAGATTCTTCCCCCTCTTTTGCTGGCAAGCCATTTCACTCACTCTGAAGTTAAACTTCTGTTTTTGTCTTGACTCTCCAGGCTCTAGCCTTCCCTGTTTGCTCTGGCCACCCATGGGTTAGAGGTTAATTTATTCTTGCTGACATCTTTAAATGTTGTTTCCTCACCTTCTTAGGTAGAATTAATAAGAACACACTTCAATGAGTTTTTCCCCCCTGGGAGAAGTAAATACCCCAAATCCAGAGAAGACGGTAAAAGGAAATAAAGTACAGTATAAGATAGGAACCTGTAGCTAAGGGGAAGGTGATCCCTAAAAATGCATTAAACATAAAAGAAATAAATCAAGGGATGTACTGGAAGCTGTTTCACAGCTCTTGGGAAAGGTCTTCTGTGTCTTTTTGATCATCTTTATTCATAAAGATATAGATAGCACTTAAAAACAAGAGGTCAAAATGAGCAAGCTTCCCAAATTACCCCAGACAAACAGGACACCTGTGTATATATTATGGAAACACATGCAATTTGTTAGGCTGAAAAATTCACAACCATTTGGTCATGCTGAGATTATTAGATTCTGATTAGAATGATTTGCCCTCCATGAATCTAAGAAGATTTAACAGCAAAATTGTAACCATCTTTTGGACATATGAAAAAGAGCCTCAGCATGGAAGCTTGGGTCTGTTTAGAAAGTAACAAAGGCCTCACCAAAACAGTGCAAGTGAATGAGACCGAGGAGAGCTCTGCCCCAGAAAATTGTGTTTCTTGAGGCTGTCAGAACTTAGAAGTCTTTTTCGAGGACAAAGTGGAACATTAGGTAGGCACATCTAACAGAACAAAGATTTATCTACCCTAAGAGTTACTGAGTCTCTAATTCTAATTGCTACTACTTGTGGTCCTTAAGTTTTATTTTACTGTGTGTTTTCTACCCAGTTTAACTGCTAACAACTGTAGGGCCCAATTGTACCTACAGACACTATCCTTGTATAGCTATGAATACCTCTGACATTAAGTGACAATAACAGTAACGTTCATGAATGAGTGAGGGAGAGGGAAGGGAGAGAAATTTAAATGTGTGATAAAACAGACAAAAAGTTCCTCCTCTTTTCAGGTTCAAAGAATCTAATAAAATATAATCAGCGATTCTCAGAGCCAGGGAAGAAGTAGCAGTTACAATACTTTGTAGCACTTCTGAAAGGTGCCTCAATAGAACATTAACCAAGTCAAAGGGATTTTCTTTATTACAGCCTCAGATGTAGGGTTGTTCCTTCCCCTTATCAAGGCAAACTCTTCCATATGCATCCTTAATCCTGTATCCTCCAGTTCCCAGATACCTTCCTTACTATCTCTTTTTATCTTCAATCTCCTTATCAGTTCCTTCTCTAATCCCTACAAATAAATGAATGTCTTCACTATCCTTAAAAAAAACCCTCATTCAATAGGCACACTATCTATAATTATACAACATTTTTCCCCTTCTCAGTTAAATTCTTTGGAAAAACTGCCTACATTCAGTGATTCCACTACCCTCTCCTCTGGTCTCTTCTAAATCCTTTACAATCTGACTTCTGACCTCATCAATTGAAATTGCTCTTTCCAAAATTACCAATGATCTCTTGACAAAGCTAATGAACTTTTCTTAATTCTCATTCTTCTTGCTCTCTCTTCAGCATCTGAAACTGTTAATGACCTTTTCCTTTTGAATACCATCTCCTCTCAATTTCCTGACACTATTTTATCCTGATTTTCCAATCTTCAATCATTCCTTCTTTGTCTCCTTTGTTGATTATTTATCCATGTCATGCTCACTAACTACAAGTGCTGCCTAAGACTATCCTGCGCCTTCTTCCCTGTTCACTTTATTACTATCTCACTTGATCTCATCAGATCCCATGGTTCTTTTATTATCACTATATACATGTCTTGTACATTCCAATTGTAGTCTCTGCTGAGCTAGATGCTTCATAAGTATTTCAAACTCAACTTGTCCAAAACAGGACTCATTATCTTCCTTTTATCTCTTTCTATCCCCCCAAAGAAACCCTATCCTTTTCTGAACTTTCTTATTGCTATGTCATAATTTCACAAGCTTATAACCTTAGTATCAATCATTTTTTAAAAAATAAATTTTTATTGATTTTTTAATGTTTTTTGCATCATCATAGTTATGTCTAGTATCTCTCTTCTTCTTCCACTCAGAGAACCTTCTCATGTAATAAACAGTATTTTTAAAAGACAAAAAAAAAAAAAAAAAAAAAAGGAAAAGAATTTCAGTCCAATTGATCAATCAATATACTGAAAACAAATCCCAAAACATGTGCAATGTATAATGCCTGCAAATGTTCTACCTCCATGAAGAGGTGGATTTGGGTATCATCTCATATGATTTTTGTAGGGTCCCACAGCTAGTAAGTACCTGAGACTGGATTTGATTCAGATCCAGCTAACTCTAAGATTAATGCTCTATCCCTTATGTCACCTAGTTACCCCTATGCTTGATCTTAATAATTTTATTATATTTACTTTTGATTTTTTTGCGTGTGATTGTTCTCTCCATCCATCCCCATATCCAATCTGCTTCTACATTTACAACATCTCTGGTACAAACATCTCCTTCCCTTCACTTACAAAGTTACAAATTTAGTTTAGGTTCTCATCATCTTCTCTCCTAAACCACTCTCATAGCATGACTGATCTCTCTGTCCAAAGACTTTGTCTACCTAATTTATCCTCTACTTATCATCAAAGTGATTTTTCTAAAGCATAGCTCTGATCATGTCACTACCAGTCCTTGTTCAATGAGTTCTAGTGGCTCCTTAGTGTAAAGTATGGGCTAGCTCCCTGGAGGGCCTTGGGATCAGCCAAAGTCAGTTTGAATTAAAGTCCTTGGCCTTTAGGTGAAGAAGTGAAGGAGACAGGCAAGCTGCACACGGCTTGCCAAAGATGTATCCTGGATTCTTGAGTCTAGAGCCACCAGCTTTTCTTTCCTCTTGTCCTGCTGTAAAGTGACTCTGCCTTTGTTTCTCTGCACCCCAATCCTTGCCTAAGATCTTAACATCAAACACCAATGGTGAGAAGGGCCATTTATCCAAATATATGCTAATAGCACCAATGGTGAGAAGAGCCATTTATCCAAATATATGCTAATAGTCATTGTCTCACATCAAATAGGTAATCAGCCTTAAGTACTCAGTTGTCTGATTCAAACACACCTTTTGGGAGTTTCAGCCCTTTACACTCTAGTATATCCAGGATCAAATACAAAATTCTCTGAAAGTTTTCTTATCCATTATTACTCTTCACGAATTTTATGTTCTGGTTATACTTGCCTATTTGTTCTTGATTTACTGCGTGTTGACAGCTAACTGACCAGCTCAAGTGTCATTTTCTGCAGGAGGCCTTTCCTACTTCCTGAAGCTGTTAATGCCTGTTCTCTCTCAGATTACTTATTCTCTATTTTTACACATCTATGCTTTTAATTATTTACATGTTGTGGTGAGCTTTTTCTTCTCAAAACACAGCCAGGTGATAAAAGTTCAGATCTTTTATTATCTCCAATATAGCCTGGTTAGCTTAGAGGTCTATCTCTCTGCTTGGTTCCAAGAGCTCCCTCCGAATGTCGCCAAATCCAAAGGTTTTGTCCTTCAGCCTCTGCCTCTGCTTTCTTCAGCCTCCAACCAGCACAGAGATGGAATGAATCTCTTGTCTCCTTCACTTGGGGCTCGGCTAGCTTTCTGGTGAGTCTTTCAGACCAGCTTGGTCTCAGTGGGGGAAGTGCAGGAGCCCAGCCACCAACTCCTCTCCAATGCAGCTGAACTCTCTTCTGCGACCAGCCAGCCAAGTGGAAAATATATTCTCTCTTGCCTTGCCTCGGAGAGAGGGCTTCTGGCGTAATTCCGCTGAAATCTGACCGAGAGCCTCTGTCTGTTTCTTTTATACAAGAGGGAGGAATTGTGGGATACGAGAGAGAGGGATTATGGGTTTTCTCCCATAGTGCTCTCTGGCCCAAAGAGTTTCAAGGGAAGTGTGAACTCATAAAGGTACAAAGTTTACTTTGTGAAGCTGGCATACTTGTGAACTCCAATGAATAAAGGTGCAAACACAAGCATTGTACTAATTAGTTCTACTTAGTACCTTGTTTCAGGTTCTGCCCAAAACATCTTCTTGTAAGATTAGATCAACTCTAATGAGTTAGCAGTTTGTAAGGATTCCAACAACATGTTATTGTTCTCATTAGAACAGCAGCTCCATAGAGGAGGGATAGTGTTTTTGCCTTTGTTTGTATAGTCATCACTTCATAGAACAAGAACTTAGTACATAGTAAGCACTTAATAAATGCTTGTTCACTGAGAGGATTGGGAAGTAAGGAGTTGAGGGGAACTGTTTCAAAGGTATTTCCCAATATTGTTATCCCTGCAAAAAACTGGGTTCTCCCTCTCAAACAAGACAGCCTCTCTTCTTTGACTTGTAATATATATACATTTGGGAGGAAACTTTCACCAGCCCACTTTGTTTTCAAGGAAAGTGGAGGATGGATGCTGAAGCTGTATGCTACCTAATCATCTTTTCCCCAAACTATTTTGTGCATCAGAATAAATTTTATTATTGGCCTGCTATTGCCATGGGAGAAAGATTTAAGTTTGACATTCCTAAGTTACTGAAGACTACTGCATGTAGCTGATAGGAAAAAGCTCCTTCATTTTCCTTAAAGTAACAAATTAACTGGGACTTACCATGATAACAAAGTTGCCCCCTCCTATTCATCAAGTAAGGCAAAAATGCATTGAATCATTTTAAATAAAAATCACACAATACGACTGATCTGAAATGGCACTACAGAGAAGAGGCAACTCCACCTTACAGACAGCAAGTATAGCAGAAAGAAAATGCGTTCAGTGGAGCGGGACTCCTTACTGGGCAGAATAGGAACAAAGAACAAGAAAGCCAAAACAAAAAAGCTAGGAAGAATCCTTGCAGTTCCCTACAGAAACAGGGACAAGAAAGAAAGTAGAAGCATTAGGTGAATACAACCCTGTTGTGCCCCTCAGTTTCAAATTAGAATGAAAAGAAAGCATCTACAGTGGCACATTCTAAGGCTGCTAGTTAGGAATAAAGCTCTTTAGGGCCTGTCGAGTGGCCTTTGAGAATGCCCAAGCACATTGCCACGCCACTGGCCAGCTGATCGGCCCAGCTCACAGGAGACTAGGATTGACAAGTGAGGCCAGTTGGAAGAACAGAAAGGGAAGGAATAGAGCAACCTGGCTGGCTTATTATGACAGTTGACGATTAAGTGTCTCTTATCGCATGGGCACCTGGGAACCAGAAAGTAGAGGGGCATGTAGAGAGCGGGGCACCGTGAAAGGGATGGCACACTTTGTGACATAAAGATAGGACTCAGCGTCCCAGTCCCATACATCATGCTCATCCTCCTGCCACGCCAAAACCCCATCTGCACTCTTACGTAATCTACACCCAAGTGTAGGAGCCTTGGGAGCAGAGAAAATTGGGCCAAGTTCAGGGAAAACAAATACATGCTTGTATTTGGATCCCTACTCAGTCAGCCTGTCCCATTGAAAACCTGCTCAGAAATCACTGCTCAGGGCCAAGTTATTTCAATTACTGTCCCAATGAGTGCACTGGCTTTAATGAGCCCAAATGCTGCAAATTAAGCTGAACTCAGGATTTCTCTAATTGGCAGTTTCATCCTTTTCCAAGTTCTCATTTCTTATTTTTGAAAATCAACATGACTGTCTGCCTGAAGTAGGAAAAACACCACCCACCCTCACCAGGCCACTAAGAACACACTAACTTGTCACCTGCTTGTCTTTTATATAACAAAATGATGTGGGTAGCATAAGCATCTCTGTTTCTGCTTAGAAGCTATAGGCCCTTTCGTAATTACTCCCAGCAGTGGTGTTGTTCTCAAACAGACTAAACTCAGCTAAAGGAGCTTCCCTGCCCACTCTCATTCCCATCCAGTAATATAGAGCAGTCAAAGGTTGTGGTATTTCTTACCTGTTCCTCAGACAGCTGGGATATGTGATTCACTGCAGCATAGGATTCAATCTTGGGGTTAAAATGGTTGATGATAGCTCTGAAACAAAGAATTGATATTAATAAAATACTAGGTGCCAGAAGAAAAGGCAGTAAATCAATATGCTGAATTTAATGCTCCTGGAGAAAATAGGGTGCATGTGTGATAAAATGTTTCCACATGCAGGGAGGAATAAACCAGAGAAACAAGACAAATCTTCAATAAATTTCCAATGTACTTATAGGTTAAGAGTCGCTACACTTCTCAATCACCATGCTTATTGTATTAGCTGGGCTATACAAATCTAATGCTCCAAAGCCTATGGGATTCTCTCAGACCAATTCAGGAAGACAGTAACCTCATTATCCTTACTAACTGTGGTAGGGAAGATGGAGGGAGATCTGTCCTTTAAACTACCCTTGACTAATTCAAACCTCTGTAAATGATCAGGGTTTCCAGAAGAGCTGAAAGATGTCTTGCTTTACAGAAACTTTTTCAGAAAGCAAAAATTCTAAAACTCTAAATAAAACTCCTCTATTTACATCCCACAGAAAGTACATGGTATTATGCTGCCTTTCCAGGACTATTATTTGAAAAGTCCAAATACTATTCTGATAGCCTCCCCACTAAGAAATGCCAGAAATGATGCACCCAGACTGAAGGGAAAGGAGTTTCACTCTTCTACATAAGGAACTTTTGAAGAAGCAGAGATTTTTGAAGACTTCCCTTTCGAATTCTTTGTGCTCCCAAATACTTATTACTGAAAAGGCCAATTGAATAGACAGAGGCCAGAAATAGGCAAGATATAAAGGTCAGCTTCTGGCACAATTGTGAAGGAGGCAAAAGTTTTTATTTAACACTTCTTTTTTTGTATCTTTATCGAATAGGCTGATTTTTCTCCTTTCCTGAAAAATCCACTGAGATTGCTAAAGCACAACTGCCTCCTCCTCTTCCCTACCCTTTTAGACAAATGACAGCCACAAAACAGGTAAGAGGATGGCTTCTGCCTGGCCAGTGTTGGAACAAAGGGTTAATGTAGAAGGAAAAACAACATGGTCTGCTTGGACTCTGAACTTTTTTTGAAGGGGCAAAAATGAACTTTAACAAAAAAGAAACTTTGTGAGTTTTCAAGCAGCTCATGTTACATCTGAATGGAGGACAAAGACAGAATATAACCAAAAAGAATGAGTAGCCATCACAGTATGGGCACTTAAGAGGAAACAGATTTTTATTTCCCTCTAGACCTAATATACTGAGATGGTAATTTCAGCCCTCAAATATTCCCAACAGTCCAGCTTATTGTTAGTAAAGAATTTTCTTGATTAAGTATAACTTGAAGGCAAGAAAGAAAAGAAGAAGGGAGGTAAAAAAAAAAGAAGGGTATAGAGAAAGGAGATTAAGTTAGAGAAAAATCTAATTCCTCTGGTGCAAAATGGGTAATAGATAAGAGAGATGGAAGCCAGTTGCCAACTTTCTACCCACAATGATGTTCTTCCTATTCCAGGAAGAGGAAAGGAAGAAAAGAGAAGGCAAGAAGAGGATGAGAAATATGTAAGAGGACATTCATGCTTCAATCACAAGCTGAACTAAATGACTTCTGAGGGTTTTTTTCCCTAACCCTTAAGATTCTGATAATTCTGAAAACTCAACTGTGATGTCTTGAGGGTATTTCAAACTCAATTTGTCCAAAACACAAGATATTATATTTCCTTAGAGTATATCCCTCCTCTAAACTTTCTTGCCCTTTTCAAAATGGGGTATCACCATTTGTTTCCAGTCACCCAAATTTGATGACATTCTATTATCATCCTTGGCAACTCGTTCTCAATTAACTCATTTTTTATAATTTCTTTCTTTGTAACATCTTTCACATACCTTCCCTTTTCTGTATTCAAACTTCAAGAATTTATCACCCCCTAGATCATCTCATTTAGATTACTAGAGTGGTCTTTTTATTGTTTTTTTTTTTACTGTTTCTCTCCACTTTTATCCATTCATTCTCCATTCAACTGTCAAAGCAACTAACCTAACGTTTAAGTTTGGCTATGTTACTTCTGCACTCAATGAATTCTCTATTACCTCTAGGATCAAATATAAACTTCTCTGGAATATAAAATTCTTCACCATCTGACCCTTTTTTGTCAGTTTTCTTACACTTTACTATTCTTTTTGGTTCAACCACACTGTCCAATGTCCTGTTCTTCAAATGTGACACTCTAACCTTGTATTTCTGCATGTGACCCCCATTACCTGGAATAGCCTCTCATCTCACCCTCTTAAGAATCCCTAATTTCTTTCGAGATTTAGTTCAAATACCATCTTCTTCAAGAGGTCTTTTCCAGACTACTTTGCTGGTGACTTTCTTTCTAAGATTGCCTTGCATGTTTTCTGTATGCATCTTGTATATAAGGCTTATGTGCTTTGGAAGGACCAATGGCAGGAGAAATCGCAACTTGCATTAGTTATTTTTCAAATTACTGAAGATAAATCTTGTGGTATATCTGGAGAACATGCTAAAGCAGAAAAGAAATTAAAGTATTAGTGAGACTGTAATACTTTCATGCACTTAAGCAGAGAAAACCCCAGCTTTGCTGACCAGTCAACAAGGAATTTTATTCTAGACTGAGCACATGATGCCTTCATATAGTATAATAGAGGCACTGAATTGGGGAAATTTGGAGAGCCAGATTTCAGAAGGAGCTTGGAATGCTGCTCAGTTCATGTTCAGTGACAAAAGAAAGTAGTCTCAATCTCACTGCTCCTATCTGATTCTTAGTGTAAGGCTAGGACTACCCACTTGGCCTAGCTGGAAGGCTAGGCAGATTTTAAAAGGAGTAGAAGACAGCGGAAAAAGGAGAAAATAAAACAAGAAACCCAGTGGGACAAGGTGACAATTTCTAATCAAAGCTTTACCCTTTCAGAAGTCAAGTTTCCAAGCATAGCCTCCTGGGCAGGTCCCAGTCCTGAAGCATTCATTCACCCACAACATTTAATAAACATGAGAAGGTTCTGTTTTCAGTTTGAGAGTAAAGATAATTCAGAAGTGACTTGGTTTTCTCTCTAAAAGACAAAAAAGCTTGCTAAACTTCTCATACCACAAAAACTGGAGGATGGCTCTTGTAGTTTTTTCTGTTTGATATGGTATTTCTACATGAAAGGCAGACAGATTGAGGGTGGAGTGGAAGGTTGGAGAACAAAGTTGAATCCTAACATTGCATCGCCTGAAACAGCATCAAGGCAGAGAGAAACAGATAAACCTAACATTTTTCAAGGATAATTTATAGAATAGGAACTTGGACCATTCTTTAATATAGCTCCTAAACGATGACAACAGAAATTTTTTGAAATTAAACTAAACTGAAGATAAGGGTCACTTATACAAACTGAAGCAAACTGAAGCAGACAGATGGAACTGCAAGGCTGAGCCTAAAATTGGCTGGGGATTTCTCAGTCCATTTTTACCTTGCTCTCTCTGACTCATTCTTCCAAAAAGACGACTCTCCTTTTCATGGAGTTGGATGATGGGAAGGATATACTGTCAATATCCAGATTACCCAAAATGTGTGCTTTAAAGTTAATCATTATTCATTAAAGAAATACAAATTAAAACAATTCCCAGGTACTACTACACACCTATCAGACTGGTTAATAACATGACAGGGAAAAAAAGACAAATGCTGGAGAGGCTGTGGAAAAATTGAGACCCTAATGTACTGTTGGTGGACCTATGAACTGGTCTAATCATTCTGAAAACAAATGGAACTATGCCCAAAGGGCTATCAAAATATGAATAACCTTTGACCCAGCAGTAACTAGGTCTGGGTCCCAAAGAAATAAAAGAAAAAGGACCTATATGTACAAAAGTATTTATAGAAACTTTTTGTAGTGGCAAAGAGCTGAAAAATGAGGGGATAGTCATCAATTGTAAAATGGATGAACAAGTTGTGGCATATGATTGTGATAGAATACAAATATATTCTATAAGAAATGAAGAGGGGGATGGTTCAGAAAATGAACTGATGCAAAGTGAAGTGAAAAGAACCAGGAAGTCATTGTGCACAGTAATATCAAAATTGTAACAATGATCAACTGTAAAAATCTTAGCCTCTGATTAGCATAATAATTTAAGACAATTTTGAAAGACCCAATAAAAATGATAGCCACTTCTAGAGGGAGAATTGATAACACTAAGTACAAATTGAGGTATAATTTTCTCACTTTATTTTTCTTGGTTTTTTTTTTGGGGGGGAGGAAATATGACTAATATAGAAATATGTTTTGCATGGTTTCATATGTATGACTGATCATACTGCTTGTTTCTCAATGAGAAAGACAGAAGTGGGATGAAGGGAGAAATTTAGAACAAAGACCTTTTTTTAAAAAGTTAAAAAGAAGTAAATCATAATTTTTTAAGAGAAAAAAGCTGGCAAAATAATTTTTTAAAATCATATTAAACTGTATTAATCTAGCATTGCCAGACTTCTAATAATATTTTAAAGCAGTAATTGAAGAAGTTACCTGGTATTAATCAAAATATGAGTTTATCAGGGAAGGAGATTAGATAGGCAAGGTTTATAAGAAGCTAGTTTCAGATAAACCCAAGGTTATAAAGTAGACAAACTGACTTCTATATCCTATAATAATTATTCTATTTATATTCTATATGATGTCATATTCTATGTAATATTATTATTCTAATTATAATTCTATCATAGGATTCTACAATCCTATTAGGGAAAAAAATAAAAACTGCTGGGAAAACTAGAAAGCATTTTGGTAGAAAATGGGTTTAAGCCATCATCATATACCATTTACTATAAAAAATTCCCAAACAATAAATTTTGAAAGATAAGCCATTAAGAAATTAGAGAAAATGGAAAGTGCATCTCTTACATTGTAGATATGGGACAAAATTGTAAGCAACTGTGAAGAGAGAGTATTATAAAAGACAAACTATCATTTTAAATATATAAAAATATAAATCTTTTGAACAATAAGTGCAGCCTGAATAAGAAGATATGTATTATAGATGTTTTTTGCATGAAATGCCAAAAGCTAGGGAATTGATATAAATTTATAAGAAAAAGAGGCACATAGTCTAGAAGAAAAGATTGTTACTAAAAATAGAAAAGCCTGCTAAACTTTTCAAATTGCCAAGCCAAAGAAACTGATATAACTGACTGAAGGATTATGAACAAAAAGTTCTCAAAAGAGCTACAAATTATTAATGACTAATACAAAATTAAAACTGTTTACTGGAAATGATAACCATCAATAGAAAAATTCAAAGTTGGTGGCATAGAAAAAAGTAAACACATTAATTACTTGTCAGTAGAGCTATTACTTATGCTAATCATTTTGGAAAATGATTTTGAATTCTTGAATTACAAAGGAAATTACAAAATGGTTCATACATTTTGACTCAGTAGTGCTACTATTGGGTTTCTATACCAAAATTACTGAAAATAAGAAAAGACCTAGATGTAGCAACTCTCTAAAATAGTTAAAAATGGAAGTAAACTGTGCCCAATGATTGGGGGAGAAGTATAATGTCACAAAGAATGATTAATAATATAAAGAATTCAAATATATAAAAATTTGTGTGAAATAATGCAAACGAAAAAATACAGAAGAAAAAGAACAATAGACAATTTCTATACCTATGTAAAAGAAATCAACTTTAAAGAACAAACAAAATTCAGATCAAAAACATAGGACAATAAATACAGGAAGAAGGCACCATATTAAGGAACTAAAAAGAATTTCTTTACTTTCTTGTGTCATGAACCCCTTTAATAATTTGGTAAAGTTTAAGGACCCCTTCTCAGAAAATTTTTAAAAGGTATAAAATAAATCACATAAGATTACAAAGGAAGTCAATTATATTGAAAATTTAAAAATATCTTTAAAACAAATTCATGGATTCTAATCCCTGTGCTGGGTTTTGGTATTCTAGATGCAAAACAAAACAAGTTGACAAGGCACTAAGAATGCATCAAAAGGAACAATAATAAAGAAAATCAAAGAGAAACAGCAAAAAGATTTGCCATAGAGATGAGGACTATGCAAAAGGAATTACAAAATCTTTGAAGCTTTGAGTGGCTAGAATAAATGAAATCAAAGTATGTAATCAGTTCAGCTATGCAGGAGACAGAGTTTGACATGACACAGCAGAAGACATAGAAAGAGAAAGGGGCAGCATCTGGAAAGCAAAGTATCTTGGATTTTCTAAGAAGCCTGTGACCAGCACACAATCAGTAACACTTGATTATTGTATGACCTTTTCAGGGTCATAACAAGGGACAGAACCAGCTACAATTTTAAGACTGCACAAGGAAACAAGAAGCCAAAGCCAAAACCCAAGTCAAGCCACCAAGGAACTGAGTCAAAATCCAATAATTTCTGTAGAGAGGGCCTCATTTTAGTCAATGCATCCAGGATTAAGTGGGGCATATTATATCACCCAAGAGTACCAGAGGAACACCAATTACACGGCAATTGATGACATAAACTGTATGCCATCAAAAATAGCCAACCTGGAAAACATACTAAGAGAAAATCTAAGACTTCTCAAATTACTTGAAAATCATGATTAAAAAAAGTCAATGCTTTTATAAGAAATTATAAACAAAAACTATTTAATCTATTAGAACCATAAAGTAAAACAAATATAGAAAAATTCTCCTGAATACCTCATGAAAGAAAATTTCCAAATGAAAACAAACAGGATCATAGCTAAAATCCAGAACTCCAGGGCAGGGGAAAAGAAGAAATATTACAAATACCAAAAAGGAAAGAATCTAGGTACCAAGGTGCCATAGTCAGGATTATACAAGACTAAATAGTTTCCACTTTAAAAGAGAGGAGAATTTAAGAATGAAATACCCAAAAGCAAAAGATAAAAGCTTAAGACCATAAATGATCCATTGAGCAAAACTGAGTAAAATCACAGGGGAGGAAATGGATTGTAACGAAATAGAGAACCTTCAAACATTCCTGATGAAGAATCCAGAAATTCAAATGAAAGTCTCAAGAGAAAAACAGAAGGATAAAAACATATGATCATTTGGAAGGGGATATATAATGAAGAATTGTTTATATTTTAATGGGGAAAAAGAAACATGTATCTTAAAACACTTATGTCTTCAAGAATCTGAGAAAAAATTAATTAAGATAGGCATAATGGGAATGGTTTTGTGCTGTTTGGCTGGTCCAAGGAGATGGTTTTCCAGGTTGGTTATTTTTGATGGCATAAACTGTACCTTTTCTTTTTTTTTTAATCTTTTGATATTGTTTTAATATTTCTTGTTATTTCATGCTGTCATTACTTTGTTTCTTATGTTGATTTATAGATGTTAAAGTTCTTGAGTGTTACTACTTGTTCTAAGCTAGTAATTCTTATCTTTTTCCTAAATAGCTGTCATATTTTTTAAGGAAAATATAAGCGGGAAAGGGGAAAGAAAGGAGAAGGAGCTGTCTTACATAATAAGGGTTCAAAAAATGAAGAGTAAATAAATATGGAGGAAGGATAAGGAGATTGGGGCATCCTCTGAAACTCACTTAAATTTTTAAAAATATTCAATTTATGATGAGAGAAATGCAAATGAAGACAACTCTGAGGTACCATTTTACATTTCTCAGATTGGCTATGATGACAGGAAAAGATGATAAATGTTGGACAGGAGGTGGGAAAAGTGGGACACTAATACATTCTTGGTGAAGTTGTGAACTGATCCAACCACTCTGGAGAGCAATTTGGAATTATGCTCAAAAAGTTATCAAATTGTGCATGCCCTTTGATCCTTTCTATTGTGCCTGTATCCCAAAGAGATCATGGAGGGAAAAGTGCCCACATGTGCAAAAATGTTTGTAGTAGCAAGGAACTGGAAACTGAGTAGATGCCCATCAGTTGGATTATGGCTGAATAAGTTATATGAATATTATGGAATATTATTGTTCTATAAGAAATGATCAGCAGGATGATTTCAGAAAGACTTGGAGAGACTTACATGAACTGATGCTAAGTGAAGTGAGTAGAATCAAGAGAACATTGTACACTATAAAAACAAGATTATGTGATGATCAGTTCTGATGGACGTGGCTCTTTTCAACAATGAGGTGATTCTGGCCAGTCCAATGTGGATGAGATGGAGAGAGTCATCTGCATCCAGAGAGAGCACTGTGGGGATTGAGTGTGGCTCACATTAGTATTTTCACTTTTTTTGCTATTTGCTTGTTTTTTGTTTTCTTTTCCCTTTTTGATCCAATTTTTCTTGTGCAGCATGATTATTGTTAAAAAATATATAAAAGAACTGCATATGTTTAATCTGTGTTGGATTAATTGCTGTTTAGGGCAGGGTAGAAGGTAGAAGGAAGGGAGAAAAATTTGGAAGACAAGGTTTTGCAAGGGTAAATGTTGAAAACTATTTTTCATATATTTTGAAAATAAAAAAGCTACTATTTAAAAAAAATATTCAATTTAAAAGCCCCTTTTGGGGAATTGGAATTTTTATATACATGGCAGAATATAAAAAGAATACTTTATTGGAACTGATGAATTTCTATTTTGTACTGTTTTTTAAAAAGAGATAATAAATTCTATACATCATTTTCAAAAATGTGTTGCTTATCTATATTTTCTTCTGAATTTCCTTCTTTTTTCTCCTTGAATTTTTATGTATTCTTTTTTAAAATTCAATTTTATTTTATTTTCAATTCCAAAATTTCTTCTTCTTTCCTCCCTCTTCTCCATCCACTGAGAAAGCAAAATAAACAAAACCTTTGATAAATATATACAGTCAGGCAAAATAAATTCCTGCTTTAGCATTATCCAAAAAAAAAAAAAAAGACATTTTAAGCATATAGACATATGCTTAAATCTTCAATCTGAGTTCAACAGTTTTCTCTCTGGAGGTGGATAACATGTTTCATCAAGGGTCTTCTGGAATTGTGTGATTCATCATTGTATTGATCAGAGTTGCTAAGTTTTTCAAAGTTAATAACGGTTACAATAACGCTATTATTATATAAACTTTTATTGCATTCTGCTCATTTCATTCTGTATCAGTTCATATGTCTTCCCAGGTTTTTATGAAACCATTCTTTTAATTTCTTACAGTTCAATTGTATTATATCACATTCATAAACTATAACTTAAGTCATTCCCCAATTGATGAGCATCCCCCTAAGTTTCCAATTCTTTACTACCATGAAAAAAGAGCTGCTATAAATATTTTTGTACACAGAGGTTCTTTCTCTCTTTCTTTGATGTTTTTGGAATATAAACCAAGCAGCATTATTGCTGAGTTAAAGTATATGCACAGTTTTAATAGCTTTTTGGTTATAATGCCAAATTACTCTCTAGAACAGACTAGTTCACAGTTCTACTAACAAAGTATTAATATATTTGTTTTCCCATAGTCCCTTCAGTATTAGTCATCTTTCTTTTTTGATCACTGTTAGAAGTTTCACAAGGTGCTAAGTCAGTGGAATTGATAGAGACCATGGTTGTTTAGCAGAGTGCTTAACAGTTCTCTAAAAGCACTTAGTACTTACTATAATTCCACAAGATTAATACCTTATATATATATAATAATAATATATAATAATATATAAGCTAGGAGCTGTAATGAGGATGGACTCTGGGAGACTGGGAAGCTAGGATTCAGTTGGGCAGAACAAAGGATGACAAGAGAAGTGGTGGCAGGCTGTCTTGTGGAGAACACTGAAACCAAGATCCAGAAAGCCTCCAGAAAACTAGCCGAGCCCCAAGAGAAGGAGATAAGATTTTGGAAGAGACAATAAAGGATTTGGACTTTAACTCCTGGCTGCATTTGAGGCATTTGAGAAAGGAGGCAGGAGGCTGCCTCCAGAAGCCCCCCAAGAAACCTGCTCCCAGAGGACATTACATTTTTTAGAGAAGAACATTACAAGATCTTTATCAAAGTTTTTTGCAAAGTTTTCTTCCAGTTTCTTGTTTTTCTTCTAATTTTAGCTGACTTGGTTTTATTTGTGCAAACCCTTTTTAATTTTATGTAACCAAAATTCTTCTTTTACCTCCCATGGACTCTTATGTTACTATGAATTTTTTTTCTATCCATAAATCTGGCAAGCAATTTCTTCCTTGCTCCAGATTACTTATGTTTAAATCATGTACCTACTTCTAGCTTTTCCAACAGTTTTTTTTTCCCCTCCAAAGTGAATTACTGCCCCAATAGCTGGGATCTTTGGTTTTGTCAAATATGAGAATTCTATGCTCACACTTGCTTCTGTACATTGTTTAGGTTACCTAATTTGGATCCCAGTTCTATATCATTATTTCTTACTTACTAGCATTATTCACCCCATCCTCAACCCTATCTTATAGTAGTTTGAAATCTAGGATTGTTAGGCTTTTTTCCTTCCGAATTAAAAAAAAAAAAATAATTCTCTTGAGATTCATCATCTTTTGCTCTTCCAGATGAATTCTGTGGTTAATTTTTAAAAAAAAACTCTATAAAAGTAATTCTTTGGTAGTTTGATTTGTATGGCACTAAATAAACAGATTTATGTAACAGTCATTTTTATTACATTGACTCAGCCTTCCCATGAGCAACTCATATTTTTTCAATTATTTAGAGGTCTTAATTTGTATGAAATGCCGTGTAGTTGTGTTGAACCAGGTAGACTTCCAAATATGTTATACTTTCTATAGTTATTTTACATGGAATTTCTTTCTTCCTACTGGATTTTGTTGATAATAAACAAAAATGCTGATGATTTATATGAATTTATTTTCAATCCTACAACTCTGTTATGTTTTTATTAAATTTTTAGCTATCTAGGTTTCCTAAGTAAATAATCATAATATCTACCAAAAAAAAAAAAATGGATAGTTTTGTTTCCTTTTTGTGCTTATTGTTTCCATTTCTTTTTCTTCTCTTACTGCTATAGCTAGCAGTATAATATTGAATAAGAATAGTAATGACAGACATCCTTGGTTCACTTTTGACCTTATTGGAGTGATTTCTAACTTGTACCCATGACAAATAATGTTTGCTTTTGGGTAAATATTAGTTATCATTTTAAGGAAAGCCCCATTTATTCCTATAAATCTGGGGTTCTCAAATAATGGGTGCTATATTTTGTCAAAAGCTTTTTCTATATTCTATTGATACAATCATACGATTTGTTGGTTTTACTATTAATATGGTCAATTATATTTATAATTTTCCTAATATTAAACTAGCCCTGAAATTCTGATGTAAATGCCACCTGATTGTGGTATATAATCTTTGTGATACATTGCTGCAATTGCCTTGCTAATATTTTATTTAAAATTCATAAATCAATATTTATTAGGGAAATTGGTCTATAGTTTTTTGGGTTTATTTTCCTCTTCTGTTTTTACTCTCCCTGCTTTAGATATCAAAGCCATATTTGCATTATAGAAAGACTTTGGTAGGACTTCTTTACCTATTTTTTCAGTTTATACAATGTGAGGATTACTTGTTTTTTAAATGTTTGGTAGAATTTACTTGCAAATACAATTTATCTTAGATTCTTTAGGATGTTCATTTATAGCTTGTTCAATTTCTTTTTCTAAGATACGGTTATCTAACTACTTTATTTCCTCTTCTGTTAATCTGGGCAAATTATATTTTCATATGTATCCATCCATTCCATTTAGACTGTTAATTTTACTGGAGTATAGTTGGGCAAAATACCTTTTTTTTTTTTTTTAAATTATTGCTTTAATTCCATTTTCATTGATGGTGATTCATTCTTTTAAATTTTGACACTGATAATTTGACTTAAAATATCAAATTAGTCAATGTTTACCTATTTTATTGGTTTTTTATAGAACCAGCTCTTAATTTTATTTATTCAATTTAAAAAATTTTTCAATTTGATTAAATGTCTCCTTTGATTTCTAAGATTTCTATTGTGGTGATTGTGTGTTTGTGTGTGTGGATGCGCTCGCACCCACACTTGTTTGTGTGCGTGTGTGTGTGTGTGTGTGTGTGTGTGTACAGAAGGTGTTAATATACTGATTTTCTAGCTTTAAAAGCTGCAGGCACAACTCAAGGATCTGCTCCATTCTTTCTTTTATTGATGAAAGAGTTTAGAGATATAAGTTTTCTTTATTTCTGCTTTGGCTGCATCCTACAAATTCTGTTAAGTTTATCTTTAACAAAATTATTGATTGCTTCTATGATTTGTTCTTTGATGAACCAATTCTTTAGAATTAAGGCATTTAATTTCCAGTTTTTTTCTTAAACAAAAGGTTTATTTTTAGAACTGGAATACATATAAGCAAGAGGCTATGGTTTATAACAATAACTGACATATCTTATTTTTCAAAACATCTTACATACATTTAGTATGCAGTACGCAAACCTCACAACAATCCTGAGAATTGGGTACTGTTGACATTTTTCTATCCTATAAATAAGAAAACAGAAGGTCAGAAAGGTTGAAGGACATGCCAATGGTCACACAGTGTTGGAGGAGAGACCTGAGCTCAGCTATTCCTTAACTTCAAATACACTACTCTATCCACTATACAGCATGAGTGGAATTAGGGAGGGATTTTCAGGAAGTACAATGGAAAAAAGCAATAGGTTTGTTGTCATAACCTCTAGATTTCAACCTCAGCTTTTCCATCTAGTACCTGTGTGATTTCTGGCAAGTCATTTTACCCTTATAGACCTTAGCTACTGTAAAATGAGAAATTTGGATTGATCTTTAAGGAGTTTTTCCATTCAATTAATTTTTAACCTATGCTTCAAAGGGACTTTTTGAATTGAAGTTTTATTGCATTGTAATCAGAAAAAAAAAAAAGATGCATTTAATATTTTTTCCTGAATTTGTGAGGTTTTTATGTTTTAATACATGGTAAATTTTTGTGATACTGACATTCACAGCTGAGAAAAAAATAGACTACTTTCTATTCTCATTCTAAAATTCTATTTCTCTCTTTAACTTCATTTATTTTATGATTATATTCATCTAAGTCTGAGAGAGGTTTTCCTTAATATATATTATATGAAATAAAACTTAAATGTAATAAAATATATCTTACCTTTCAGCTCTAAGATTTCTGAACAGTTTTCTTTTAAGATTTTAAAAAATATGATGGCTTTTTTTTGTTCGTGGTTTCAGTTAGTCCAATGATTCCTAATTTTTTTTCTCCCCAATCTGTTTTTCAGGTTAACTGTTTTTCCTATAAGAATATTTCATGACTTTTCCCCCCAGTATTTTTATTTGTTTTTTTTTTCTATTAGAGTTTTCTGCTTCCATCTGATCAAATTTAATTTTCAAGGAGTTATTTTTCTTCAGCAAAGTTTTGTATCTCTTTTTGAAAAATATTAAAAAATATTTATTTTCTTAATTATTTCTCAATTACACATACAATTTGTTAACAACAAGTTTTGAAAATTTTGAGGTCTAAATTATTTCCCTCTTCTTGAGAAGGTAAGTAATATGATATCAATTATTCTTATGAACTACTGCAAAACATTTCCATATTAGACATGTTTCAAAATAAAACGGACAAAAAAGGAGAAAATTTTTAAAAATATACTTCAATCTGCATTTAGAGAGTGCATCAGTTCTCTCTCTGAGGAAAGATAGCATTTTTTATCATAAGTACTTTGAAAATGTCTTGGATCATTGTTTTTGATCAAAGAAATTAAGTCTTTCATAGTTGATCTTCCTTACAAAATTGCTGTTACTGAGTACAATATTGAACTGTTTCTCATCACTCAATTTTGTTTTGAATTCTGAAACTATTCTGCTCATTATTTCTTATGGAATAATGATATTCCAACACAATCATATACCACAACTTGTTTAGCCAATAGACAGGTATCTTTTTGATTTCCAATGCTTTGCCACAATAAAAAGAAGTACTATAAATATTTTTGTAGTTTTTTATGTTTTTTGCCAAGCTATTAAAATTCTTTTCATATTTTTCTTTCATAGCTCTCATTTTGTTTTTAAAATCATTTTTAGCTTTCTTTAAGTCTTTTAGGAATTCTAATTGGGCTTGTGTCTTTTTATTTGAAGCTTTACTTCTAGATGTTTTTAAGTCATTGTCTTCTATATTTGTATCTTAAGCTTTCCTGCTACCACAGTAGTTCTCTAAGATAGGGTTCTTTTGAGATTATAAATAAATTAGAGAAACATAGGATAGTTTATCTCTCAGACTTGTGGAGGGGAAAGAAATTGTGACCAAAAATGAACTAGAGACTATTACTGATCACAAAATAGAAAATTTTGATTATATCAAATTAAAAAGCCTTTGTACAAACAAAACTAATACAAACAAGATTAGAAGGGAAACAACAAACTGGGAAAACATCTTCACAGTTAAAGGTTCTGATAAAGGCCTCATTTCCAAAATATATAGAGAATTGACTCAAATTTATAAGAAATCAAGCCATTCTCCAATTGATAAATGGTCAAAGGATATGAACAGACAATTTTCAGATGATGAAATTGAAACTATTACCACTCATATGAAAGAGTGTTCCAAATCACTATTGATCAGAGAAATGCAAATTAAGACAACTCTGAGATACCACTACACACCTGTCAGATTGGCTAAGATGGCAGGAAAAAATAATGATGAATGTTGGAGAGGATGCGGGAAAAGTGGGACACTGATGCATTATTGGTGGAGCTGTGAACAAATACAACCATTCTAGAGAGCAATCTGGAATTATGCCCAAAGTTATCAAATTGTGCATACCCTTTGATCCAGCAGTGCTACTACTGGGCTTATACCCCAAAGAGATACTAAAGAAGGGAAAGGGACCTGTATGTGCCAAAATGTTTGTGGCAGCTCTGTTTGTAGTGGCTAGAAACTGGAAATTGAATGGATGCCCATCAATTGGAGGATGGTTGGGTAAATTGTGGTATATGAATGTTATGGAATATTATTGTCCTGTAAGAAATGACCAGCAGGATGAATACAGAGAGGACTGGCGAGACTTACATGAACTGATGCTAAGTGAAATGAGCAGAACCAGGAGATCATTATACACTTCAACAACGATATTGTATGAGGATGTATTCTGATGGAAGTGGATTTCCTTGACAAAGAAAATATTTCAGTTTCAATTGATCAATGATGGACAGAAGCAGCTACACCCAAAGAAAGAACACTGGGAAATGAATGTAAACTATTTGCATTTTTGTTTTTCTTCCCGGGTTATTTTTACCTTCTGAATCCAATTCTCCCTGAATCCAGTTCTCCAACAAGAGAACTGTTCAGTTCTGCATACATATATCGTATCCAGGATATACTGCAACATTTTTAACATATATAGGACTGCTTGCCATCTAGGTGAGGGGGTGGAGGGAGGGAGGGGAAAAAATCGGAACAGAAGTGAGTGCAAGGGATAATGTTGTAAAAAATTACCTTGGCATGGGTTCTGTCAATAAAAACTTATTATAAAATAAAATTTAAAAATCAAAAATCAAAAAATAAATAAATAAATAAGATAGGGTTCTTTTTTGTCTGTTTGCTCATTTTTCCAGCTTATTTCTTTACTTTGAGTTTTATGAAATTACTGAATTCTGTAAATTTCTGTGGGGCATTTCTGGCCTAAACTTCTGTTCTTTTATGTCCTTCTGCTGCTTTCACAACTGTCTTGGAGTGTGCAAATTCTTGTTGTTCAAGAAAGCATAATTAAATAAAAAACGAGTAATTTTGATTATATTAAATTTAAAAGGTTTTGCACTAGCAAACCAAATGCAACCAAGATTAGAAGGCAAGCAGAAAGCTAAGAAATAATTTTTACAGCAAGCTGTCATTTCCAAAGGCCTTATTTCTTAAACACATAAAGAATGGCATCAAATTTATAAGGTTACAAGTCATTCCCCAATTGATAAAATAGCAAAGGATATGAACAGGAAATTTTCAGAAGACTTATAGTCATAGGAAAAAATGCTCAAAATCACTATTGATTAGAAAAAGGGAAATTACAACTTCTTTTTTTCTCTCAGGTATTACCTCTTATCTATCAGATTGGCTAATATGACAGAAAAAGAAAATGATAAATGTTGGAAGTGCTGTGGAAAATTTGGGACACTAATGCACTAGGGTTGGTAGAATTGTGAATTGTAACTGATCCCATTCTGAAGAGTAATTTGGAACTAAGCCTAAAGGGCTAAAACATCCTTTGATCCAGCAATGTAACAATTGCATCTGCTGTATGTTCAAGGACAAGGCCAGCAAGAAATTCATCACCCAAAACATCTTGGAGCTGGGGCTATATCTGAAGCCAGTGTCTTTGCACTGTGCTGCTCAAGCCACATATGAAACTACATTACTGTGGGATGCATGGTAAAGAATCAATTCTGTGAGTCATGAAAAAATTGAACAACTCCCACTCTGCTTCAGACCTGCAGGTGATGTCCCCAGACTCATTTCAAAGCCCACATAAAGAGCCATCTGCCCCTCAAGGCCTCACAGAGGAAAATAAAATGATTGGAATACCTTTTGAAAAAAAATTATATAGAACTGATGCTAAGTGAAATGAGCAGAACCAGGAGATCATTATACACTTCGACAACAATATTGTATGAGGACATATTTTGATGGAAGTGGATTTCTTTGACAAAGAGACCTAACTGAGTTTCAATTAATAAATGATGGACAGAAGCAGCTACACCCAAAGAAAGAACACTGGGAAACGAATGTGAACTATCTGCATTTTTGTTTTTCTTTCCGGGTTATTTATACCTTCTGAATCCAATTCTCCCTGTGCAACAAGAGAACTGTAAGGTTCTGCAAACATATATTGTATCTAGGATATACTGCAACATATCCAACATATATAGGACTGCTTGCCATCTAGGGGAGGAGGTGGAGGGAGGGAGGAGAAAAATCAGAACAGAAACGAGTGCAAGGGATAATGTTGTAAAAAAAATTACCCTGGCATGGATTCTGTCAATATAAAGTAATTATTAAATAAAAATTAAAAAAAAAAAAGAAGAAAAGAAAAAAAATTATGTAAAGGACACTTTCAGAGTAATCTAAGAACATGTCTGAACTGAATTGTCAAGTGAGAAGAGCAAGAGGAACAAAGCATAATAATAATAACTTTGTAAAGAAAAATAATTTTGAAAGACTTATGAACTGATCAATACATTGACTAACTACAATTTCAGAAGGCTGATAGGCTGATAGATAAAGTATGATGGAAAGACAGGTGAGTTTCAAATATGGTAAATGTAAAAAATTTGTTTTTGTTTTGTTTTGACTATGCATTGTTTGACTATTTGTTTCAAGGATCTTGTTGAGGTTTTTTTTTTCCCCCTCCAAATTGAAGGAATTGGGAGAGGAGAAGTTAAAAATGAGGTTGCTGAAAAAGAAATGAAAGAAAAAAGGATCACTGAAGAATTTTTTTTTTTTAAAATGCACAGAAGAAAATAGAAGGAAGGTCAATCAAGCAGGCCAGCTTTGAAAGTTAAGTGCTAAATGTATTATATGTTTATAAAGAAAAGTGAGCTATATATAAGAGATTCATAGTTTCATATATAATGTTCCTTTTTTTATACTAATCTGTTTATGAAAATGTTCATTTTACTTGGTGTTTACTGAGTTTAGAACAAAAAATTAGGTTTTTAATATTAAAAAAATTTAACCCCCCTCCAATATTGGACATTGTTGCTATTAATTTAGAACTAGTTTTTCTTAATTGAGAACACATGCGGTTTTCTGTACAATATATGAAAATAAAATGTATCAAAACAATTTTTCCAAAGCTGAAGATAACTTTTTCCAGGCTGTTTGTGGAGCAGACTGTCTCAGAAAAAGACCTTACTTATCCATGCTTTTTTGTTTATTTCTTTATTTTTACTTCAGCTAAGAAGAGGAAATACCCTAAAGAAAATTTGTTATATATAGTGACTATATATATATATATATACGAATATAGTGTTATATCCCAGATATGAGAAATCATAATTGTTTAATAAAATTGTACAAATGCTACATCTTGGTGAATTTCTGAAAAGATTCTCTCAGGTAAATTCCCCAGATAGTTACTGAATTTGTTGTTGTTCAGTTTCATCTGACTCTTTATGATCTTATAACCCAATGGACCATAGAGTTTGACTGGAAAAGACACCTAAATGGTTTGCTATTTCTTTATTAGTTTGGATTTGTTTGTTTGTTTTAAATGGAAGCAGGAGTTAAGTAACTTGCCCAGAATCACACAGCTGGTAATTTGTCTGAGAATAGATTTTAACTTTGGTCTCCCCCCCCCCCCCTTTTTTTTTCTGAGGCAATTAGGTTAAATGACTTGCCAAGGGCCACACAGCTAGGCAGTGTTAAGTGTCTTGAGACCAGATTTGAACTCGGATATTCCTGACTTCAAGGCTGATATTCTATCTACTGCGCCACCTAGCTGCCCTGATAAACTCTGTTTTTTTTGACTCCAAACTTACTGCTCTATCCACTGCCACATAGCTACCCCATTAAAGAATTAACTGCTTGTGTTTCTACAGGGATTATATCCCAGAGATCTTAAAGGAGGGAAAAGAATCCACACGTGCAAAAATGTTTATAACAGCCCTTTTTTGTAGTGGCAAGGAACTAGAAACTGAGTGGATGCCCATCAACTGGAGATTGGCTTAGTAAATTATGGTATATGAATGCTATGGAATATTACTGTTCTGTAAGAAATGACCAGCGGGATGAATACAGAGAGGTTTAGAGAGACTTACATGAACTGATGCTAAGTGAAATGAGCAGAACCAGGAGATCATTATACACAGCAACAACGATGATCAATTCTGATGGAGGTGGCTCTCTTCAATAATGAGAAGATTCAAACCAGTTCCACTTGTTCAGTGATAAAGAGAGCCATTTACACCCAGACAGAGAACCGTGGGAACAGTGTGGAACACAACATAACATTCTCACTCTCTCTGTTATTATTTGCTTGCATTTTGTTTTCTTTCTCAGTTTTTATTTTCCTTCCTTATTGATTTGATTTTTCTTGTGCAACAAGATAACTGTGTAAATATGTAAATACATATTGGATTTAGTATGTATTTCAACATATGTAACATGTATCGGACTACCTGCCAACTAGAGAAGGGGGTCGAGGGAAGGTGTTATGCCAAAGTTCCCTTTTTAATGTCGTGACCCAGTTTCTCCAATTGTCCTATTTAGTTATTCTGGCTTAGATTATAACTTTCCCTCTTAATGTTTGAGATAAAGGTTTTATAGATATTCCTTCTTAATGTTTGACATTGTCAGCATGCCACACTACATACACCCATCCCCCTCCTGGACTGAGCATCATTCCTGTTCAGCAGGAAGAAGCAATTGAGAACCATTGCCCACTTTTCTTGATGTAATTTGGACTGATATGGGGGAGTAGAAAAGTGGTTGACTTTAGAATTTTAACTGTATTACTGTGTGTTTAAGACTTGGGATGGAAACTGTTAAACTTGTGTAACTACTGCTGTTATGTTTGAGGGACTTTTAGTCTGTTATGTATATGCATATGTATATAATTTATATGTGGGATGGTCATTTGATAATTCCTTTCCAAAAGAAAAAAGGGAGGAGAAGAAATAGGAAATTGGGGAAACTGGTGTATTTCCTTAGGCGCTTCTGCCCTACCCCTATCTTAGTTCAGATTTAATTGGAAGTCCTTTACTCCTTGCTTAAATTTACTAGACTATGATTTGCTGGTTGTGCTTTAACTTGGAAATCCCTTATTTTGATGGAATTGCCCTGGCAGACTCAGTTTTGGGGATTATTTTTTAGAAACAACCAGAAATTGGGTACCTGTCTTGGGAATGGCAGTCTCTCTGATCTGTTTCTCCACTCCTGTTACCCCAGGTCCTTAATTAGTATTTCAGCGTACTTAAAAGGATCTTGTAAGTTGATATTGTGCACAAATGACCACAGCTGTCCATATGCTCCCCAACTGCAGAGGATCTGATAATTGATTGTCAGAAATAATTGAAATAAGGAACTTTGTGTATTGCTGATTAATTCTGGGGTTATCAGGGAGAGACTTGACCTTGCCATAAGTCCTTGCATTGGTCTAGCTTTATTTTTATTTTTTGATTTTTATTTGGTATATTTACTTCACATAGGGTTGTTCAAAATTATGGTGCTAAGGCTTTCTAGAGGAAGGTAATTCAAAGATTTGAATAGTTCCAAGAGAAAAAGTGGGGAATGTTACGCCAAAGTTCCCTTTTTAATGTCATGACCCAGTTTCTCCAATTGTCCTGAAGCTTGCTGTCCTGATACTTGGGGCTAGACTCTTTGAGATAATAATCTCATCTAGCCCTGGGATCAACCATGGAACCATTGGTCCCAGTATTTCTCTCCATTTAATAAACTTTTGAATTGGTCTCTAATCTCTTGTCTTGCTCAGTTTCTTCAGCATTACAAAAGTAGGGACATTTTGGAACAAAAAGTTTTGCAAGAGTCAATGTTGGAAAAATTATCCATGCATATGCTTTGTAAATAAATATTTTTTTAAAAAAATAATTAGCTGTTTGATATTATTATACTAAGTTTTGGATAAACCCTCAGATTTGACAAAAATAGAACCAACTGCCCTAACAGCAAACTATCAAAAAATGTTTACTCTGATTCCCTTTCCAAGTCTATTTACTGTTTTTATTATCTTTAGCTTTGTTTTCTCTTTATATAATGGGTTCTGATTTAGATTAGTTTTAAGGAATCTATCAATGTCTTATTGTCCAACATACTGATGTTTAAAAATGTCTTACTCATGCAGTTCAAATATCATTTTGATCATGATATTTCTCATGAGCCAGGCAGGAAAGGGTTATTATTAAAGAACCTATGGTATGGGGTGCTACATATTCTCAAAATATTTCACTATCTCAAAACTTAACAGGAAAAAATCGCAACCTATAATTCTAGCTTCTGAGTTCTACTCCCTGATCCAATCTCTAATCCAGGAGCCAGATTAGTATAAGCACTTATTATTACCTTATAAACTAAGCTACCCCAATACATAATTCAAGGACCAGCTTAAATACCATGCCCACCATAAAGCATTGCTGACCACCTTGGGCTGATCTCTCAATTAGCCAAATTCCTATTATATGTGTATATTGTGACATTTCTTCCCTAGTTTCAAGCCTACATCACTAATTTCTTATTGAACATTTCAAACTAGATGGTACAAATATATCTCAAACTCAACATGTTCAAACAGAATTCTTCATTCTCTCCAGATTCATTCTTCTCCCAAATTTCCCTATGTCTGTTAAAGGTATTATTATGGTTCAAATCTTCTAGATTGGAACTTTGATATTACACTTGACTCTTCACTCACCTTCACCTCACATCAAATCTTGCTGTTTCTACCTCCATCAAGATCACTCCCATCTGTAACTCTTTTCTCTACTCACATAGCTACTATCTTAGTTCAGGCCTTCATCATCTTTGATCTATCAATGGTCTAACTAATCTGCTTGCATCCAATCTCTTTCCCACTACAATCCATTCTAAATCCTTTAGCCAAAGTGATTTTCCCAATACACAGATCTCACCATGTCATTCCCCTATAAAATTAATTTGTTCTTTCCTGTTACATTCAGGATAAAATATAAACTTTTCTGTTTAGCTTTTAAAGGCATTTATAACCTGGCCTCAGCATCTCTTTCTTGTCTCATTGTACCTTACTCCCCCTCTCATATTCTGATCTAATCAAAATGGTTTTCTCTCTATCTCCATGTTTTTTTCACCATGTGTTCCCTAAATCTGGAATGTATACTCCTCACTTGCACTTCAGAGAATCCCTCTATTCTTTCAAGATGTGATTCAAGTATTAACTTCTATAAGAAGCTTTTCTTAATTCCAATCTTAAATTCCAATCCAATCTTAAAATACCTTGCAAATACTTTGTATTTATTCTATACATACATAAGGATTTTTTGTATTTTACACTGGAATTTAGACTCTCTGTTAATAGAGACTGTTTCATTCCTGCATTTGTATTTACAGTATCTAACAAAGTCCATGACATATAGCAGGCTTTTAATAAATCTTCATTGATTGAGTTCTTAAATTGTTGTCCAGCTATAGTTTAACTTTTATTAGAACTTTTCAATGGTTTTATCTTTTTTCACCAATAACAGTTCCTTGAGAGAACATAAATACATATGTAAAATTACCTTATGTATAATACATAATATAATTATATATATATATATGTGTGTGTGTGTGTGTGTGTATGTGTGTACACATACACACACACACACACGCGCGCGCGCACATCTCCCCATAGCACTATCTGAAACAGTGCCTTGTGTAAAAGTAGGCACTTTGTATTTGTTGATTCGATTTAAAGATCACAAAGAAAATTACTTCTATTCTGCTCTTTCAAGAGCTATCAAAATCTCCTGTTACAAGAATATGACAGAATCCCAAAGATCTCAGGGAACGGTATTCTAACAGGCAGTCTCTAGGAGTAGACATCTGGCACATTCAACAGCTTCAGGGTCAGCTTAGGAGGAGCAAAGGGGGCCGAGGAGCCAAGCAGGAAAGGGTTATTATTAAAGAACCTATGATATGGGGTGCTACATGACCAAACCAAACAGCTTTTCTCCCACAGTCTGAAGTCATACTTGCATATATACTTGCTGAGAAACTTACTTGATGGGAAGGTATCTCAATAGGCTTCATGGGAAAATTCAGCAGCTCTCATTCTAGAAGTAAATCTAGGTAATTTATTTTCTTTTCCTTAAACAACTCATTGGAAGCTTTCTTTTATCTTATAGGTACAACTCTATTTCCCCTCAAGAAGGAGTCAATGCTCTATTTTTCTCAAGGCAGTTTCCTTCTCTGAAGTATAACAGCATAGTTCAGAGATCTGTCCATATAGTGTATGCTGGGATAAGTGACTGAGAGTGAGGGGGTTTGTGGACAGTCACTGTGGTCATAATTGTTTCTGCACCAAAAGCACAGGTAAAAGATTGGCTTCTGTAAGGGGTTGGGAGAAGGGCACAGGAATGACTGATTAGTATGTGGCAATAGTTGACATGGTTCATCTGAGATTGGGCAATTTTTTATTTTAAACCAACATTTCTGTTCACCTTCAAAATTGCTTCATGCTCTCCCATTTCATGCAGTAATAAGCTTCCCTCTTTGTGGAGTCAATGAATCTTCAGCCCATCCAATTCACTATCAACAAAAAAAGCAATTTCCCCTGATGCCTGTTAACAGCAGCGCATTACAAGGCTCAGAGACTCTGCTGATTAACATTAAACAAAACAAACCCCTAAATACAAATTTACCTTATAACCTTTTTCACTTTCAAGCTAACTAAAGTCAAACTTGCAATGACTGACTCCTTGGGACCAAAAGGTATCAAAAGTTTCCATGTTTCTCACCAAATACGAGGCCTTAACTCCCTTTCTGTCAACGAGCCTTCTTTCTTCCCATAGCCCACCACAGGCCCTGAACACTATTAGATCCGAGTCTCTCATTTTACTAAATACAACAATCATTTGAACTGGCCCCAAAGAGATACTATCTATATATCTGTATAAAAAAAAGTTGGGGTGAGGTAAAAGGAGGCGATGTGTTTGAGTGACTTTAATAGTTTATATTTTGTCTAGTAAATCGTCTGACTTAAATAATTGGAAAAATATTAAGTGCTCTTGGATAGGCCCAGTGAATATAATAAAGATGACAATACTCCCTAAACTAATCTATTTATTTAGCTATTTATTTAGTGCTATACCAATCAGACTTCCAAGAAAATATTTTAATGATCTAGAAAAAATAACAACAAAATTCATATGGAACAATAAACAGTCGAGAATCTCAAGGGAATTAATGAAAAAAAAAATCAAATGAAGGTGGCCTAGCTGTACCTGATCCAAAATTATATTATAAAGCAGCAGTCACCAAAACCATTTGGTATTGGCTAAGAAATAGATTAGTTGATCAGTGGAATAGGTTAGGTTCACAAGACAGAATAGTCAACTATAGCAATCTAGTGTTTGACAAACCCAAAGATCCTAACTTTTGGGATAAGAATTCATTATTTGATAAAAACTGCTGGGATAACTGGAAATTAGTATGGCAGAAATTAGGCATGGACCCACACTTAACACCTTATATCAAGATAAGATCAAAATAGGTCCATGACCTAGGCATAAAGAACGAGATTATAAATAAATTAGAGGAACACAGGATAGTTTATCTCTCAGACTTGTGGAGGAGAAAGAAATTTGTGATCAAAGATGAACTAGAGACCATTACTGATTACAAAATAGAAAATTTTGATTATATCAAATTAAAAAGCCTTTATACAAACAAAACTAATACAAACAAGATTAGAAGGGAAGCAACAAACTGGGAAAACATCTTCACAGTTAAAGGTTCTGATAAAGGCCTCATTTCCAAAATATATAGAGAATTGACTCAAATTTATAAGAAATCAAGCCATTCTCCAATTGATAAATGGTCAAAGGATATGAACAGACAATTTTCAGATGATGAAATTGAAACTATTACCACTCATATGAAAGAGTGTTCCAAATCACTATTGATCAGAGAAATGCAAATTAAGACAACTCTGAGATACCACTACACACCTGTCAGATTGGCTAAGATGACAGGAAAAAATAATGATGAATGTTGGAGAGGATGCAGGAAAACTGGGACACTGATGCATTGTTGGTGGAGTTGTGAACGAATACAACCATTCTAGAGAGCAATCTGGAATTATGCCCAAAGTTATCAAACTGTGCATACCCTTTGATCCAGCAGTGTTTCTACTGGGCTTATACCCCAAAGAGATACTAAAGAAGGGAAAGGGACCTGTATGTGCCAAAATGTTTGTGGCTAGAAACTGGAAATTGAATGGATGCCCATCAATTGGAGAATGGCTGGGTAAATTGTGGTATATGAATGTTATTGTTCTGTAAGAAATGACCAGCAGGATGAATACAGAGGACTGGTGAGACTTACATGAACTGATGCTAAGTGAAATGAGCAGAACCAGGAGATCATTATACACTTCAACAACGATATTGTATGAGGATGTATTCTGATGGAAGTGGATTTCCTTGACAAAGAAAATATTTCAGTTTCAATTGATCAATGATGGACAGAAGCAGCTACACCCAAAGAAAGAACACTGGGAAATGAATGTAAACTATTTGCATTTTTGTTTTTCTTCCTGGGTTATTTTTACCTTCTGAATCCAATTCTCCCTGTGCAACAAGAGAACTGTTTGGTTCTGCAAACATATATTGTATCTAGGATATACTGCAACATATTTAACATACATAGGACTGCTTGCCATCTAGGGGAGGGGGTGGAGGAAGGGAGGGGAAAAATCGGAACAGAAGTGAGTGCAAGGGATAATGTTATAAAAAATTACCCTGGCATGGGTTCTGTCAATAAAAAGTTATTATAAAATTAAAAAAAAAGGAACTTACTTTCTTCCAGGGGAAACAATTGATTTTTTAAAAAATATAACATAGAATAATAAAAAGTGATTTCTTTCTGTAAAAAAAAAAAATCATCTGAGTCAGCATTCCAATAGATTTCGAGGTAAGTCATACATCTGTGGGAGAGTTAGTATCAAAAATTCTTTTATATATATATATATATATATGGTATTATATTTAAAAAAACTATACAATTGGACTTTGCACTTACTGAATGAAAGCACATGCATTTCTTGGAGGGAAAAGGATACGATATGGTATGTGAGTAAATATATATACACACATCACACAAACTTTGGGGTGAGAGGATGCAGAGTTAATTCTTTGAAATTTTGTGCATATAGGCACATCAGAAAGCTTGGCTTTCATCTTGATGCATACCTTTACCCAACATGAGTTTCTAAACTCATTATCTGCTGGAAATTAATAATATTTGGTTCCATAGGTACTGTGCTTGAAGAAATGAGATAATTCCTAAACCATAGATTTGGGCCAAAGGGAGATGCCAGGGTTTTTATACATTGCCTCTAAACCTGTTATAGTGAAGGAACAGAATTCCTTTCCTTTTTAGCCCCCACCCACCACTTGTCACTGAATTGCCATAGTAATATTGTTATAGTTAACACACATTTTGAAGTGGGAGAGAGCACAGGTGCAGAAGGAACCAATGAAGGCAATTAGTTCATCCCTGTTTCCAAGCAAGACGGCACCTAATCTTGACTCCAAAGTGTTTTCTACCTTTTTAAAGATCAATCTGTGGTTTTGTGTTATTAATAGAGAGCTACGGCTATTGATAAATAAATGCAATGCCCTTGTTTCTTTTGAAACATTTCTCAAACTTTGTGGAAAGAGTGGTCATGTGGTTTGATATCCCCTACTCCTTCCCCACTGGGGTGTGGTTTACAGATTTTCTGGGATGAAAAGTAGAACCATAATGAGAGTAAAGTAAGTGAAGTACATGCCCTGGATGCACAAAACTGAGGAGCCCCAAAAATATAAAAAATGTATATCTACTATACCAAGCATACCATGTCATTAAGATAGAAAGCCACAATTTTATATTCCTGCATCAGGCACAAATTTAGCTACTTAAGAGTGTTTACCAAAAAGATTTCAAAAGTAAGGGCTTCCAGCTATTTTCTCTTAAGTATACTATAGACTCCAGGAAAATGATAATATATTGGCTTACACAATCAACAATTTGTGTCCAGCTCTATGAGAGCATTCAAGAATGTATAAGAGGTATCCTGAGTTATGGAACATTTAGGATACCAATCACCTAATCCAGGATATTGGAGCCATCTCAATATTCCAAATAGGTATCCAATTCCAATTAGTGTTAAAAATTTGAATTCTCTGAATGCAACTAATGCATTTAAAAATATTTATCATGAGCCAAAAACCTGAAATATTTTAATTACACTTCATTCCCATTAATAGCCTAATTAGTCATTTTATGATAAGACATTCATTTTTTAAAGCATGTGTATGAAAGAGAAAAAAAAAAAGAGCAAATGACTTGTTTGGATTCTTTCTCCTCTCTCTGGGGGAGACTTATGGAATCCTATACTGGAAGGAACGTAGGGATTGTCAGTTTGTATCACATAAAAATTAGAGAGCCTCTAGATAAAAGAATCAACATGGTATAGTTGAAAGAATACAATCTGTCCTAGATAATTCCAATTTTGAGAAAAGAGTGTACTTTTAGCAAGGCTTTGAAGTTAGTCAACAACCTTTGATAGATTATATTATTTGATTTTTGGTTTGTAAAATGTGAATTTACATGCTCGATGGGAGAAGGGAAGGAAAAAGAAAGGTTGTGGGCATCCTTTAACATGGGAGAAGATTACACAGATTCCACAACAGAAGGGAAGAAGGGCCATGTGGATCCTATGGTGAATGGCAGGGAAAGTGGGTCATAAAGATTAAATACCATGTGAAGATAGATGTAGGCTAATGAATCATATATTAGCTATGGGGTAAAGGTGGACAAAATGGATTCTATCCTGGATAAATGGGTATTAACATCACACATGGGATGAATAAGAAGGCAACACGAAAGATTACATGCTAGATGGAGTGGGAAGAGAACAGTATGGATCACTGTTTGTGAGGGGAGAAGTGAGTCAGAAAGAACCCATATCAGAGAAGACTGGTCACATAATCATATAAAGGACAGAGGGGAAGATGAACCATATGGAACCCATACTGACTTTCAAGTACACCAAGTAAAGACCAAAATTAAAAAGCAAGAGAAGAGGTTTATGTTCCTCCCAGGGGAACCTTTTAAAGCTCCTCAGGAAAGGCAATCAACGAGTCTGCCAGAGTAATTAACCAAGCGAACATTTACCATAAACCCCACATCCGTTAAGTGAGCAGAGATGAATCTTATTACACTGCATTCACTGTCAGCTCTAAGTCTGCAGGTGCTTGATGCAACACAACTTGATGCCCTTCCTTGGCTTCCTGGTTGGCTGCCATGACAGAACAATGAATCTTCCTCAGTTCTCAAAAGGAAAATCACAATACTGACTCTTGGCATAATCTTTATGGCTGAGAGAAAACTTAGGAGAAAAAGGTGGAGGAGGTAGAGAGTATGTGCGTCAGGTAAGAGAGGGTGGTAGGGTAGCTCAGTAAATCAGGAAATAAATGAAGAAATTAAAAGACAATGCATAATGTTGAGTAATCCTAAGCTAAGTTGAGGGGAAAAAAGGATAGCTTTATTCAAATCCACTTTCTAGTTCAGTTTTGTTCTCACCCACTGTGAATCTACAAAGGGGCCAGGCTCCCTTAATCTCTCCTTCTGAATTTATGACTTCACTAAATCTACTTTTTATAGAAATCCTTCACTTCCAGGAAAGTGTGACAAGACAGACTCATCAGAAGAGAGCCCACAGAAATTCACTATCAAGTACCTTACAATTCCTAAATATTTACTGAACAATCATTGATTTGATTCTGAAAATTAATTTGTGGAAAGTTTCTGGGATTCTTTCCTCTAAATACCCAACACCAAGTCCCCAAGGTCAGTATGATGGCTGAGCATCTTGAGAGCCTGTAACCCTGGAAATTTAAAAATAAGGACCTGGGATGGAAGGAGTATCTGAGAAGTTTAATAAACAGCAGAACTTCAAAAAGTACACAGAAAATTCTTTCAAACTATTGTACTTGTTATTCAAAGGGAGTTGAGAATGGTAATAAATACAAAACAAAGAGAGTGCTCATTAGACTCATGTCCAGGAACTAATGGTTACTACGCAAAGGAAGACTTGAAGTCACTTTATATAATAAACAGATACAACTTTTCAGATGATGGAATTGGTAATAATGACCTAAAAAGGGCCTACTACTGAAAATGATAATGTCATTACTTAATTTATAAGTACTCATGACAAAAACATATTTTATATCCATTCCCCCTCAGCTGAATCCAGGTACTACAACACAGATGCTCACATTATGTTTAAGCACAATAAAGAGCTTCAGCAGAAGGTAATCTGCAACCTTAACAGACCTTGTAGCATACCTGTACATTGTGGGGTGGGGAAGTGAGGAGGGGGAAAAAATGAAGGTGTTCAGGGTAGAGTACTGCAGCCCAAGAGAAAATTTAATGGGAGAATATATTTGGGGCCCAATTCTTTGACAGCACCTCTAATAATAGCAGACAAAGCAGGGGGGAAGAGCTAGCTCCAAACATTCATCATAATAGTGCAGTGAAATGAAGGTCTTTTGGGGTAGAGTATATGAAATTCCAGAGTAAGCAAATGAAACCCGGGTGGATGAAGGGCTGGTTCTCTGGCAGGCCATCTCCACAGGGGGCCATGTATAATTGTTCGATGTTCACAAACAGGTTATTAGCTGCCTGTTTGCTAGTGCACCAGAAATAAGGAACAACACAAAAGCAGCTCTAAGAGGAAAGCAGGAAGTTCTTTCCCTTTTGAAAAGGTGATTGTATCAAAACAGTTTTTTTAAAAAATTGAGTCATTATTGTTATTTTTTTTAATGAGTCCCATGGCTCTGAACTCCAGGAGACACTTCTATGGCCTTTCTTTCACTATCTTCTCAAAATCTGAGAAATGAGTAGTTTTTCTCTTCCTGTCCACATATACCACCAATAACATGGAATAGTCTAGAGTAGCCACCCACACACTGAGCTCCACAATTTATCCCATGGTATTCTCTTAAGAAGGTCCATACTTTAAAATAGAACAATAATAATGAAAACCTTTTGCTAAATCTATTGCCATGGAGGATTCTTTTTGTGCTATCACAGGAAACCAGATGATTTCTACTGGAGAGATTATGGCCCTGTCTGCTGGGGCTAAGGCTGCTTTAAGGATATCCTTTTTCCAAAATACAGGGCCAGAGGGCCATGATTAATGAACAAACCCTAATGCAAAGAATTTGCAAATTCAGAAGGCAGGCCCTATCTCATCCAGATAGGCCTTGATCACTGCATCTAGTTGATGGGGCTTTTCTGAATTCTGTTCCTGTTCTTCCAAATGTGTGACTGTCAGGCAAATCCAGCTGTGCTGTTCTTTTCCCCTCAGGGCTGATCTTCACTAAAATACAGGGAAGAAAAAAAGACTAGGTATTTCCAATGCTATTCTACTTTGAAATTAGTTACCTTATAATTGATCTACAATTTCAAAGGCATCCTTTTGACGTTTATAAAACATAAACCATATTTGGAAAGGTCCCAACATACTCAGCAAGAAACACAGAAGATGGTTGCATTTACAAAAAGCCTGTAACAATACACTGAGGGCTCTCATCAAAAGATAAATGACCAACAAGGCTCTATCATTGAGAACAATTAATATCTACTCCAACGTTTCTCATCTGCCAGGTTATAAGGGGAGGTCTGAAGGATGCAAATAATGGCATCAAAACACATGCAAATACCTTTGTTAACCTCCTAGTTATATAAACTGCAGCACAATCAAATTAAAGGATCCTTTAAAGGTATTCTCTTTCTTATAATTCAGTCAAAACTGCAAGAATATATAAATAGCACTAATTATTCTGACTACTTTTTTTAAGGAAAAAAATAATGTAAAATTCTATAATTTATCTCAAAATGGCCTTAGTCCTCTCAAAGTTTCATTTCAGATAATTAAACTCTTCTTTGGATTTTGCCCTATCTTTACCAGAAGGAGGAAATTAGGAGTCCATAAATTCTTTTGTATTGGGATAAACTGACCTCATAAGTGAAATAGGGGTATCTCTGGTTACATTCCAAATGGCATTTCCTCAACCAGCAGAAAATACAGTTATGTAGGTTTTCTTCCAAAAGCTGTCAAAACAACCTTCCTTTAATCTGTTCTCATTAGAAGCCCAGGCTTTTCACAATGGCATCTCCCTAAATAGGAAAAGCATCCAACATGCATGGATACAAGGGAGGTCTATGGAGGAGGGCAAGGCTGACAAGCTCTCCTCATGTATCTAAACCAGCATCTCTGTAGCTCAGTCAGAAGCCTCTGTTGGGCTGACTATTCAGGTTACAGAGAGTCCCTTGAGGATGAAGTCAAGATCAGAATGGAGCCTAACCAGACAGGATGCCAAAAACAAAACAATTTGTTAGTTTATAAAAGTTCAGAATGAAAAGGTAAACACTGCTCTGCAATAATTAATTCTGGCCTCTCCTTATTCTAGGAAGGAAAATGTTAGGCATGTGCCTCATCTAGGAGAAACCCTTCCGCTGAACGAATTTTCACATTTCACTGTTTTGCACCTGACTAGACAGCAGTCTTCAACCCAGGTGGAACAAGCAGGAACAAAAGAAAACAGTTTTATAAGCCCAGACCTCGAAGCTGCCAAGCTGCACGTTAAATGTCTTTACCAGAGGGAACATGACCTGACATACTGTCTGACAGAGGAAGCCAAAGCAGACCCCCTCTTTAAGAATTTCTGTAATTTATTAGTTTCATGCTTCTCATTCTTTCTTTAACATTTCCAAAAAAAGACTTTTAAACAAAAAAAAAAGAAAGGACTAGGAAGCTACTAGGAATACTTTCTCTCCATCTTCTGCTTAGGGACATACAACAGCTGTGATCTAACAGCTTACCCAGTGGGAACTAAAGTTCAGGAAGAATATTTGGAATTCACTACACCACAGGGCCAAGAGACTACCTTCTGCATTTACTGAGGCACAAAGTTATAAAAATCCATTAGAAATCTCCTGCTAAGACAGCATGCAAGTCCCTGAACTCTTAGAGAGCAAGCAAAATGAAGTAGCAGTAGATTAAAGCTCACAAATATGAGGCTGGCAAAAAGCTAGATGGAATTTTGTCTCCAAGTTTTTCTGGACTTTGTTTCAATCAAATCTCAAGGATTTAAAAAAATCTCTAGGGAACTGATACAATTATTCCTCTGTCTTTGTATACATCAGTCTATCTGTCTATGGTAGCATATGTCAAGAAATGATTGGTGTTAAAAAGTAAAAGGATCGACAAAAATTTTTCTAATATCCTTAAGACATTTCTACCTCCTATTGTAGCACACTCTTTTAAAGAAATTGATATCATGAGAAGATATTAAAAGTGCCGATTCTAGTGACCTTTGAAACACTGGTGAATTGAATTTCCTAGATATTGCATTAGATAGGATTCCTGTTGGCTAGATTTGTGAGGAGAAATTTTATCTCTGGCAATTTTAGTTGAAATGCAATTTTTGGTTTAATTATGGGAAGACTGGTAGCTGATGCTGACAGAGGTAAAGCTGAGTTTCCCAATAAGAATCACATTTTAGTATAAAAAGCTACATGAACTTAAACTTCTCTGTTCTCAGGGAATCACAATCTCTATCAATAGTTTCCTTGTACATGGATAATTCAGCTCCTTCAGAACAAAACTTTTTCCCTTGAATTTGGTAGAAAGAAATTAAAAATCTGTTTTTAGATCATGATCTACTTTACTATCTTAAGGATAAAGAAGAAGCTCAATCTCCTCACTTCCCTGTTCCCCAAAACATACACATATATGAATATAAAAAAAAAGACTTATGAAAGAAACAGATTTTTAAAAATACATATCTAGGTTCAGTATTAAATGGGCTTAATTCTTTGTGCTCCCATCACGGACACTAGTTTATCATCCTGTTCTTAAGCAGGGGATCCAGTCACTTTCCTTGATAATCACTAGAAATTATTAACTCCCCTATAGGAAAAAGGCTACCAAAAGGTGGAATGAAGAGTTCAGAAGCTATTTAACAGTTCAAATTATGAATGACGAACAACTTACTTTTATCTCTTATAGCTTTTCAACAAAGCCATGGTGGAAATACAGATGTCTTGGTCATATTTCAACTCAGCTATGGCATGATGACAAAGTAGCCCAATTCCCTAGGAATCCCCTAAAATTTCATAGAACAAGCTCTTAAGATCCTTTCCCTTTGTAAGTCACCGTGGCAATGTTGATGAAGAACACATGCTGAGGATACAGGCCTAACAACATAGTAGGTATTGAATCAATAATTGTTGATTGACAGCTTAAATGTAGACTATCCAGAAAAAGTCTATATTTCCCAAGTAGATGAAGTACTGTACATAGCTATCATCTATAGTAAACAAATGGGCATATATGTGTATAAAAGTATGATGTGACATACTGAAGACAGGATCCTGGATCTTGTATCTGATTTTCACCTATTAATTTTATCAAATTTTAAAAATATATCATCTTACAATTTCTTTCCTCCCCTAAACATTTAATTTTATATGGTTAAATGAAGTTGCAAGATCAAGATAAGAAAACAAAAAAGCCATTTGATCTAAAGAGTTGTCTGAAATTTTTTTTTCCTGATTAAATTAGTTTAGCTCAATCCAGAGCAAAACAACTAGAGTTCTGCTCTGATAACAGACTTATCTGCATTATTTATCACACTTACAGGAAAAGAAGGGACAGATCCTTATAAAGACATACAAATCAATATGAGCTTTTAACAGATGGGGTCTGGGTAGGAGGCCACAGCAGCCCCGTTGGGTACAACACTGAAAATCATTCAGCTGAAACACTGAGACCCAGGGACATTTGCTCAGTAAAGCACTTAGGGAGGCTTTCAGGAGTCGGCAACTTGCTGAATGTAATCTACCAAGTCTGAGGCCAGAATTATGGCCACACATCTGCTCAGACTAGGCAGCAGTCAACAGACTAGGCTGCAGGCAAAGAACTCCATTCAAAACTATAGCAAATAATGCATTACCAACATCACCAGATAATTTCCCTCCCTGGGCTATTTTTCAGGATTGAATGAAGTTAGTTTGGCATTGAGGGAGATGCCCGGAGTAGGACACAAGCAGCAAAAACCATATACAGATAGTTTAGACCATCAAAAGCACGGATAGAGGGGCAGGAGCAGACACAGCAGCTATCTGAATTGGTTTGGCACACATGGCTCACCTGTCACTAAGTCCTATGCTCTGCAGAGAATTGGCTTTTAGAATCTCAACATGATGCCCTAAACTCCAGCCCAAGAGCAGGGCAATGAGAAAGCTATCTATACAAGCTTAGTTCTGGGACAGAAATATCTACTGGCACTGCTCCATTGCTCATAACAGAGTTCAAAAGAGAGGTGGTCAGGAGAAAGCAAAATAAAACAATGCCCTGAAACAAAATAAAACTCACGTAGTCCCAGATCTAGTCTTTCAACAGAAGAAATGCTCCTCTCATCTGTACTTGCTGACTGTCTTCTCAAGCTCAACTTTCCTCAGAGTCAGTACAGCTGAACTTGATTTCAGACAGTGCTAACTGGAAAGGCTTCTGCCACCAAGTAACACAGTTACAGATTCAGAAGTAGTACCACATTGTCTTCAAAAAAGAATGAAATCTGATCCAGACATAGAGTGATATTATAAGCAAATTAGAAGAACAAAGGATAGTTTACCTTTCAAATCTGTGGAGAAGAAAGGAAAATGTAGCTAAAGAAGAACTGGAGTACATTACTGAACACAAAAAAGATAATTTTTTTGTTTGTTTGTTTGTTTTTTGCTGAGGCAATTGTTGTTAAGTGACTTGCCCAGAGTCATACAGCTAGGAAGTGTTAAGTGTCTAAGATCACATTTGAACTCAGGTCCTCCTGACTTCAGGACCAGCACTCTATAAAAAAAGATACTTTTGATTATATTAAGTTAAAAAGTTTTTGTACAAACAGAACCAATGCAGACAAAATTAGAAAGGAAGCAATAAACTGGTGGAAAATTCTTTACATTCAAGGGTTCTGGTAAAGGGTTCATTCTAAAATATATAGAGAATTGACTCAAATTTATAAGAATTCAAGCCATTCTCCAATTGATAAATGGTCCCAAGGATATGAACAGACAATTTTCAGATGAAGAAATTGAAATTATTTGTACTCACATGAAAAGGTGCTCTAAATCACTACTGATTAGAGAAATGCAAATTAAGATAACTCTGAGGTAGCACTACATACTTCTCAAATTGGCTAAGGTGACAGGAAAAGACAATGATGAATGTTGGAGGGGATGTGGGAAAACTGGGACACCAATACATTGTTGGTGTAGTTGTGAACTGATCTAATCATTCTGGAGAGCAATTTGGAACTATGCTAAAAAAGTTATCCAACTGTGGCAGGTCTCTTTGTAGGCTAGAAACTGGAAAATGAATGGATGCCCATCAATTGGAGAATGGCTAAATAAATTGTGGTATATGAATATTATGGAATATTATTTTTCTGTAAGAAATGACGAGCAGGATGATTTCAGAAAAAGCCTGGAGAGACTTACATGAACTGATGCTGAGTAAAATGAGCAGGACCAGGAGATCATTATATACTTCAACAACAATACTATATGATGATCAATTCTGATAGACGTGGCCCTCTTCAGCAATGAGATGAACCAAATCAGTTCCAATAGAGCAGTAATGAACTGAACCAGCTATACCCAGTAAAAGAACTCTGGGAGATGACTATGAACTGCTACATAGAATTCCCAATCCCTCTATTTTTATCCACCTGCATTTTTGATTTCCTTCATAGGCTAATTGTACAATATTTCAAAGTCCGACTCGTTTTATACAGCAAAATAACTGTTTGGACATGTATACATATATTCTATTTCAGTTATACTTTAACATATTTAACATGTATTGGTCAACCTGGCATCTGGGAGAAGGGTGAGGAGAAGGAGGGGAAAAGTTGGAACAAAAGGATTTGCAATTGTCAATGCTGAAAAATTACCCATGCATATATCTTGTAAATAAAAAGCTATAATTAAAAAAAAAGTTATCAAACTATGCAAACCCTTTGATCCTGCAGTGTTTCTACTGGGTCTGTGTCCCAAAGAGATCTTAGAGGATGGAAAGGGACCCACGTGTGCAAAAATGTTTGTGGCAGTCCTTTTTGTAATGACTAGAAACTGGAAACTGTGGCTGCCCATCAGTTGGAGAATGGCTATATGAATATTATGTTATATTATTGTTCTATGAGAAACGATCAGAGGCCAGTTAGTGGTGCTCAAATCTGTTCTCAGGCACTTAACACTTTGTAGCTGTGTAATCCTGGGCAAGTTACTTAACCCCAATTGTCTCAGCTACTCCTCCCCTCCCCCAAAAAAAAAAAAGAAAGAAAGAAAGAAAGAAAGAAACGATCAGCAGGATGATTTCAGAGAGATCTGAAGAGACTTACATGAACTGATGCTAAGTGAAATGAGCAAAACCAGGAGTTCATTATACACAGCAACAAGATTATATGATGATCAATTCTGATGGACATGGCTCTCTCTTCAACAATGAGATGACTGAGAGCAGTTTCAATGACCTTGTGATGAAGAAAGCCATCTATACCCAGAGAGAGGACTGAGGGAAATGAGTGTGGATCACAACATAGCATTTTGACTATTTGTTGTTTGCTTGCATTTTGTTCTTTCTCATTTTTTCTTTTTGACCTGATTTTTCTTGTGCAGCATAATTCTATAAATGTGTGTGTGTGTGTGTGTGTGTGTGTGTGTGTGTATTTAACATTTTTTAACATGTTTAACATATATTGGATTACTTGCCATCTAGGGGGAGGAGAGGGAAGATGGGAGGGAAAAATTTGGAATACAAGGTTTTGCAAGGATCCATGCTGAAAAATTATCTATGTATGTGTTTTGAAAATAAAAAGCTGTAATTAAAAAATGAAATTTTTTAAAAAAAGAAATCATTATTTTGCTTTAGTTCCTGTCACTCATGTCCTTTTTCTGGTAGGTTTAATGTTCTTAGGACATTTTGAAAACAAGACAGAAGCCTTTTTTGTAGTGACAAGAAACTGGAAACTGGGTAGGGGAATGATTGAATAAGTTATAAATGTATACATATAAATGTAATGGATTATTATTATTCTATTAAAAATGATGAGCAAGCTGATTTCAGAAAAGTCTGGAAAGATGTACATGAACTGATACTAAGTGAAGTTGAGTAGAACCAAGAGAACATTGTACATAGCAACAACAAAACTATGTAATGGTCAACTCTAATGGGCATGGCTATTTTCAACAATGAGGCGATTCAAAGCAATTCCAATAGACTTGTGATAGAAAGAGCCATCTGCATCCAGGGAGAAAATAAATGTGGATCACAACATAAGTTTTTTCATTTTGTTGTTATTTGCTTGCTCGTTTTTTTTCCATCATTTTCCCCCTTTTGATTTGATTTTTCTTGCATAGCATGATGAATATAAAATATGTTTAGAATATTGGATTACTTGCTGTCTAGGGCAAGGAGGGAGAAAAACTTAAGACACAAGGTTTTACAAGAATTAATGTTGAAAATTACCTTTGCATAAGAGACTTAACTGAGTTTCATTGGATAAATGATGGACAGAAACAGCTACACCCAAAGAAGGAATACTGGGAAATGAATGTGAACTATTTGCATTTTTGATTTTCTTCCCGAGTTATTTTTACCTTCTGAATCCAATTCTCCCTGTGCAGCGGGAGAACTGTTCGGTTCTGCAAATATGTATTGTATCTAGGATATACTGCAACATATTTAACATATATAGGACTGCTTGCCATCTTGGGGGGGAAGGGAAGAGGGAAGGAGGGGAAAAAACGAAACATAAGTGATTGCAAGGGATAATGTTGTGTAAAAATTATCCTGGCATGGATTCTGTCAATACAAAGTTATTATTAAATAAAATTAAATTAAAAAAAAAAAAGAAAAGAAAATTACCTTTGCATGCATTTTTGGGGAAAAAAAAGCTATTATTATCAAATAAACAAATAGAATAAGGGCGGAAATGACCAGACTTTTGAGTATGGAGTTATATACCTAATTTTAAATACTGCAGTACTGTTGAGGTCTAAATTTGGGGTACCTAAATGAGATTAGGGTTTAGTTGAGGTCTAGTGGCAGGTTTGGGGTACAGGGAGTCAAGCAAAGATCCCCGGCAACCCCCTTGGATTCGGCGCAAAGATATGGCGGTAAATGAGGTCTAGTAGTGGCTAAGTCCCCAATAAAAGCATTTATTGGCCCGAGAGCTAGATAGATGAACGAGGTTTATTACTGGATAAGCAAGGTTAAAGTATAGGCAAAGTAGAGATAAGGAGGGCACTGGACAGAGGGTCCAGTGGACAGAGGGTCCTCACATGGCTAGCATGTTTGGAATCTCTTCAAAGAGGGGGTCCCAGTGTCTCCCTTTTATAATGGGAGATTTAGCTAGAGGGCTTTTGAGTGTAGCCCCAAAATTGGCTCAGATCCCAGAGGGGCTGGGACAGGTGTGGATCTTCTATTGGAATTCAAAGGCACCAGAATTTGTGAGTTAAAGGGTAATTTACATTATTATCTAAGGAGAGGGTGGGAATCTAGAAAGGAATCTTTCCCATATCAGTACTAAGTAGAAATTCATGTTTCCTAAAATTAAATCTTATTGGATCATATACTACTGCCATGCTTCTCTCTCTTTTCTCTTAGTCCATCTGTATTAATTCTTCTTTCTTCTTCATATCATTTTTTTGCCCTGCTGGGTGTTAGTAATACCTTCAAATCAGTAATATTTGCAAATTTCATTAACACTGTTTACTCGCTTTCTTAGATCATTAAGAAACATGCTAAATATCTCTGGAGCTTTACACCAACATCCTGCATCATTCTAAGAAACACTTCCTCAACTGTACACATACCACCATTTAGTATCTCACTTGTTTCACAACAAACAGTAGTTAACAACTCCCCCACCCCAGACTCAATCAGTTTTCTATTGAGCCAAGAGGCCTCCATAAGGAAGCCTTTACTATAGATAAGGCAAACATTTCTATAAGTCACAGCAGTCAATATACCTTTGGCAAATTACTAAAAGGCAGAGATCACTCATAGAAAGTCTGAGATGTTATCCCCAGATTCAAACCATGAATATAATCCCCAGCTTGTTACTCCCTAGGAAGTGACAATACACCATTCTAAAAATAGTCTTCCAAATAATGCTTGTATTAATTAAACTAAAGAACAGAAAAATGTCAGCGTAATTAACATACAAAGCAATGATATAGCTTAATAAATCACCATGAAGAGAGATCGAATAAAATACTATGCATTTTTACGGAGCAATTTAATCTGGCAAGTAATTAATCACAGAAACACTAAGCAAAATAAATAGATTTTCCTTTAAGGAAATCGCATTCATCATCTATAATGTATCCTAAACTCCAATTTGTTACCCAGCCTCGGATTTTTCCAGGAGACAATGATTTGCCAGTTTTAAGAGAAAACTAATTTCTGACAGAAAAAGGTAGAAGCCTTTTCAATTAGCTATCCCTTACTGAACTTAAAAATAGGAAACTGAATTGCCCAGATCTTTATGGCAATGAGTGGGGCATGCCTTCAAAGAGCTTCCACTCTAAGTACATTAAGACAACTGCATAAGTAACTACTATATGAGACATGGAGAGATTATGACAATTTTTAGATTGGGAAGAATTCCACCCTAGGATAAGGAAGCCTAAGATTGGTCGCTCATGAAAAGAGATCCCATGGTGACATTGAAACTTCCCTTAATAAGAAAGGAAATTTTCACAAATTAAGAATATCTGACGACTTTTCTAGCTCTAAATCCTATGATCCTACAAATCTAGTTGAGGGGAAGGCAAAGAAAGGGGAAGAGGATTGAAGAAAGACCATAATTTCTACTTGGTAGAGGCCTGTCTGAATGGCCATACAAGGCAGGAAGATCCCACCAGCCAGATTTAGCAATGGACCATAATAAAAAAGAGCTAGTGAAGCCCATTAGATGGAGAGATAGCAAGGGATATCTCCTTCTTCCCCCTGTTTTGCTCCCAGCAGTTCAGTGGTTTTATAAAGGAAGATCACTGTGCTTTTCAAACCCAGAGATAGTTGAATCTTCTGGTTAAAGCCTTTCTTTTCTGCGATGGCTCAAGGGCTACTAATTTTTCCCCTGTAGGAAATCCTGACATTTGTGGATAAAAGCAGCCTTAGGCCTCTGACTACAAGAATCATAGGTCTTGCCCTTCAAATGACCTTGGGAATAATTAGGTCCTTTGGAGGAAATAAGAGATTGCAGAAAGCTGAGAAGAAGAGCAGAAAAGGAAAAAGGTTTGGGGAATGGAAAGGGAGAGGACAACAGCACCACAATTTCAGGGGAGCTACACTTAATCAATTGTGTATCCTTCCCCCCAAAATGAATTCTATTTAGCAGATTCCCTCAGGACCTAGTCAGGCAGGTTTACCAGATCCACATATACATATATCTAATACAGGTTTCAGGAGACCCCAGAGAAGAAGCCAAAAAGAAACAACTTTCCCTTCCTAGTTTATTGTTTCTAGTACTTCCAAGATACTGGGTTTTTTAAGAAGCCCCAGTGGTGTCAAATAAGGGAGAAATTAATGCTCTTCAGTGTGCAGGATAGTGAAAACACATTTGTGCACCCTGTGTTTGACATCCTGCTCTCATGTTATTGGTTTTAAAAGAAATTATACAGAAACCAATTAGAACCAAAAAATCTCATTAAACCTCTTACAACAGGAGCTCACTTCACTAGAGCATGCACAATATCTAGGCCCCAGGGAGAAATGTATAATCGAGGTAAAATTAATCAAAACCTACATAAAAAAGGACAGCAAGAGACAACTTAAAAAGAAAATTTCTCCTTGGAGTCAGACTTGCAAATTCCTGAAATCTGATCAGCAAGTACATAATTCTACTTATTATTACCTTCCACTCCCATAACACTATATTTATAATTAGGTTGATATCACAGTGAAATGACAGTAAAATGCAGACACAATTCATTTAACAATTAATCTACTACAGCTACAAATTCTTACCATGTCATTAATTGGCTGCTTAAAATGCTGCCTCAGTTTCAGATTACCATGCACCTACTTCCAAAACCTAGGGGAAATATAGCTTGAAGGGAGGCTGGTTTGGGAGCAAGCTTTTAGGATCTATCCATTCCCTAGAAAGGGCGCAGGAAAGCCCCTATTGAGAACTGGGCCCATTATTAATTAATCTAGCTAAAAGGGACAAAGGACATATTAAACTGCCATTTAACTACCCTTTTCTCTCTTCCTCCCTTCCTTCCTTCCTTCCCCCCCCTCCCAACAATTCACTGTGCCTTTTTTCTACCCTTTATCAGTACCTTTCTTAACCATGAAGTATAATGAACATTCCTAGCCTTCACATGTAAAAAGGAACAAGGCCTTCATTCATTCTGGGAAACAATTTAGAATTGTGGGAGAAAAGTCTCCAAACTATTCATATTCTTTATCCATAAATCCTACCATTGAGCATATACCTCAGGGAAGTAAATAATAGACAAAGGTCCAATATATAGCAAAATATTAATGGCAACACTTTCGTGATTGAAAAAGTAGATGCTTGCTAACTGGGGAATTGTTAAATTGTGGTACATGGATGTAAAGGAATTCCAACGTGCCCTAAGAAACAATGAATAAGAATTTAGTGAAACGTGAGAAGATATATATGAATAGATACAGAGAACTGTAATGACCGCATATTTAAAATCAGCCGGAGCCAGGAATTCAGGTTAAGGGAAAAATCTTCAATCTTTATTGAAGTGAAGAGATGAATAAGGATTGCAATAGCAATATGGGCAAGAAAAATTGAGATAGCAATATAGGCAGCTGTGACAGAAAGCCAGCTAACAGAGGGGGATCTGAGCTGAAAAGCAGTGGCAATGGCAATGCAATCAGTCTCTCCTTCCCCTTCCTTTTCCACTCCCCTGCCTCCACCCACCAAAATCGTCATTTCCTATACAACACATCAGGACTTGCACAAAGAGTGGGCGGGGGCTATTCTTTCTCCAAGCTTATATATTAATAGAGTATGGTCCAATTACTATTTAGCCTCATGTGCTTGGGACCTCAGTGCATCAACTCAAGCCTCAGCCCATTACAGAGAACAGCAAGCATAAACAGGAAAACAATATTTGCAACCATAATAATGAAAAGGAAAAAACAGTAAAAACTAAAATGAAGATTGCCAAGATGTAAAGTATGTACTGCATTCTTTAGAGAAGTGGCAGACTGAGTGCAAAATGGGAGTTTTTATATAAGCTGGTTTTGCTCAACTGTTTCAATGGAAAGATGGGGGCAGAGGAGTGGGGAATATAATATTTGAAAAAGATTTTCATGTAAAAGAAAAAGGGATGGAAGGATGAAGGGAATAAAAAAGCAAGGAGGAAAAAAGGAAAGAAAATGACCGAGACTTAGCCCATGTATAGACACTTGTCACATTAATAAACTATTTAATTGCTTGCCTCTAAATATATTAATTCACTTGGATTCTGAACTTCATATTTACTTTATATGGGCAGCTAAGATAACTTATTTTAACATAAGTGCTCCCCATTATTTCCATATATTAGTAAGATTTGCCATTTCCAGCTTGTTTAGGTTAACATTTCAGAGTTGAGAAGTTAGTCTGTGTATATGTGAACACGGAAAACATATCCTTCTTGAGGGAAGGCCTAAGCCTATGATTATGTTGTAAAGGGCTGAAACTCTGAGTAGGTGCACTTAGACAACCGAGCACTTAAGGCTAATTACTTAATGGACAATACTCTATCAGAATATACTTGGAAAATGGCCCTTCCCACTATCCTGTGCTGGCTCAATCTTTTGGTGTATACAAAGAATTGTAGGAGGGAGTAGGGGGTGAAGTAAGACAGGCCAGGGGAACTTTGGCGGTGGAGATCCTGTGTCCATACCCTTCACTTCTACCCTAAAGACCAAGAATAAAGACCAAGACTTTTGATTATCCTGACTCTGGCTGATTCTAAGGTATCCAGGGTGCTAACTCGGTCCTCACATTATGTCTGAAAATTTTATTCTAATTTTTATAGCTCTGCCCCAACCAAGTTCAAGCTAGAACATTCCATGACTTGAATGTGTGTTTACAGTAACAGAGTGGAGTGAGGCTGCAGGGTTTTGAAGGAGAGTTGGAAAAAGTGTGTTTTTTGTCCAGTGTAATACTCTCCCACTTAATCACTTGTATGGATTTTGATGAGACTGAAACCATCAATCACTTACTTCTCTCCAGTGCACTGAATAATTCCATCTTGGAACCATTCTGTTTAGAACAAAAACATTTTTAACTACTAAAGCATTCTCCTTATCTACCAAATTGAGTTACCCTGGCAAAACCAGAAATGAAATTGGAATACTTTAACCTGTTTTTCATGAAGCAATATGTTCTAGAATTTTTCCAGGAATCAAAGCAAAGCTCACTAAACTTTATTATAAAAATCAAAATAACAGTCCTACCATGTTTCTCCAGGTCTCCATAGTCTTTCAGACATCACTGACAGGGGTTTAGTTTCTATATCCATGTGTGTTTTCATTATCCTAGGATATAGTTCATCTGGCCCAATTGACTCAAACTCATCAAAGGCAACTGTATTCTTTATTAGAGTGTTACTTATTTTGAGTATCAATTCACCATTAATCATTTTTGTTTTGTCCATTACTCTTTTACTCAAGAATACAGAAGCAAAGTAAGAGCTGAACAGTTCTGCCTGCTCTCCATACCCAGTTATTACCACCCCTCCACTCAAAGACCTAAGAACCCTGGGAATAACGGTGTTTTCTCTATCCAGTCCAGTTCCAACTCACTCCCTATAGTCATCATAAAGAAGAGGAAGTTGTACATTCAACTTTGCTTCTGCAAGTGCTGAAGCCCCCTCCTCCTCAGAAGCTACAGTTCCTTAAAAAAAAAAACCCTCCCATCAAAATACTTGACACAATAAAACAATTCAATTTTAGAAACCATTATAGTTTTATTAATGGAAATTATTGTAAATATTTTTAAAATTCATTGTCATCTGCTTTGCCACTGTACCTTAAAGATCACTGGATCTTTCCTCTTACTTAAAGCTGAAAACTTCTTTATGAGTTGTTTTTATGAATTAATTTCCCCCATTAGAATGTGAGCTCCTCAAGACCAGGGACTATTTTCCTTTTCTACTTGTAAACATGGCACTTAGCAGTGTTTTCCACATAGTAAGTACTTAATAAATGCATTGATTCTTTCATTTTATTCCTTGCCTATCTTAACGATCATCAGAGAAATGATGATGGTGTTGTGATAATCTGGAGTACTGTATTTATTCTAAATGCCATGTTTTAGGAAGGATATGGATAAGCTACAATGTCCAGAGAAGGCTAGCCAAGATAGTGACAGGCTTCAAGATCAGACTTTATGAAAATGAAGATGAAGTGAAAAAAGACAGACTGAAGAATAGTTAGAGGAGATGAGGGGAGAGGGTGGGAATGGGAAATGAGACAACTGTTTTCAAGGGTAGTTTGACAAATATGAAGAAGAGAACTCGGAGCAATTGGTGGAATTTCAAAGAGGAATATTTTAGCTTAATGTAAAGAAAAACTTTTTAACCACTAGAGTGATCCAAAAGTGGAATGACCCATGTCAGAACAGTGTGTTCCCCTTTATTGGAGATCCTAAAGCAATAGGATCAAAATAGGGGCAGCTGGATGGCACAGTAGAAAAGAACACTGGCCTTGGGAGTCAGGAGGACCTGAGTTCAAATCTGATCTCAGGTACTTAATACTTCACACTTTCTAGCTATGTCATCCTGCCTCCCCAAAAACAACAATAACAAATAATTTCAAGACAGAAGATTCTTGTTTCAGCCTGAGTCTGCCTCTGAGGAAAAAGGGGGAAGAGAATAAAAGGATTTATATAACACCTACTATGTACATACCAGGCACTGTGCTAAATGTTTTTACAAATATTATCTTATTTGTTCTCTGAGATTCCTTCAAATGTAAATATGACAGAGGCATTTTCTTAAAGTAAATAATAGAAATAGTATTGCGCTGGGAATTATGAGATTTAGATCAAGTTAAATTTCGTCACTAATTAGCTCTGTGATGACTCTGGACTAGTAATTTCCTTTTCTTTGAGTACCAGTTTCCAACTGCAAAATAAGGATGGTAACTAGACAGACTTTTTCAATCCCCATGCTACTTGATCCTCTGCAGCATTTGACACTGTTGTTTATTTCCTTGGCTTCTAAAATACCATATTCCTGCTTCTTCTTTTTTTTAAAACCTCTGCAATCAATTCTTTCTCTCTCTCATCCTTATCTCCTAAGATGACGTTAGCCAAATTTTCTTTTATGGAACTGGCAGGTTCTGTTTTCTCTACAATCCAGCTGGCCAATATCATCTACTCTTGGAGAACAGCAAATAGTAGAAATGAGAAAGCATAGTGACATAGCTCTTCTTTCAATTATTCCAACAAAGGTTAACTAGAATTCCTAAAAGAATGAACCAAACCACTTCACACCTTTCAGATTGGCTAACATGACAGAAAAAGATAATGATAAATATTGGAGAGGATGTGGAAAAACCGGGACACTGATACATGACTGGTGGAGTTGTGAACTAATCCAAACATTCTGGCCAGCAATTTGGAACTATGCCTCAAAGGCTATCAAATTGTGCATGTCCTTTTGATCCAACAAATATCTCTACTGGGTTTGTATCCCAAAGAGATCATAAAAAAAGAGAAAAGGACCGACGTATGCAAAAATGTTTGTACCAGCTCTTTTTGTAGTGGCAAGGAACTGGAAACTGGGTGGATACCCATCAATTGGGAAATGGCTGAATAAGTTAGGGCATATGAATGTAATGGAATATTATTATTTTGTAAGAAACTATCAGCAAGATGGATGTGGCTCTCTTCAACAATGAGAGGATCCAAAGCAATTCCAAGTGATCCGTAATGAACAGAACCAGCTACACCCAGAGAAAGAACACTGGGAAATGAGTATGGACCACAACATAACATTTCCACTCTTTCTGTTATTGTTTGCTAGCATTTTTGTTTTTTTCCTTCTCAAGTTATTTTTACCTTCTTTCTAAATTTGATCTTTCCTGTGCAACAAGATAACTATATAAATATGTATACATGTATTGTATTTAACATATAATTTAACATATTTAACATGTATGGGACTACCTGCCATTTAGGGGAAGGATAGAGGGGAAAGAGGGGAAAAGTTGGAACAGAAAGTTTTGCAAGGGTCATTGTTGAAAAATAACCCATGCATATGTTTTGTATATAAAAAGCTATAATAAAAAAAAAAAAAAGAAAAAATAGATTAAAAAAAAAAAAAAAGAAAGTATCAGCAAGATGATTTCAAAGGGCCCTAGAGAGACTTACATGATACTGAGTGAAGTGAGTAGAACCAAAAAAAATTATATGATGATCAACTGTGATGGAACTTGGCTTTTTTTTTTTTTTAACAATAGGGTGATTCAGGCCAATTCCAACAGACTTGTGATCGAAAGAGCCATCCGCATCCAGAAAGAGGAATGTGGGGACTGAATGTGAATCACAACATAGTATTTTCACCTTTTGTTGTTGTTGTTTTTGTTTGCTTGCTTGTTTTTTCTTTCTCATTTTTTTCCTTTTTGATCTGATATTTCTTCTGCTACATGATAAATGTGGAAATATGTTTAGAAGAATTGGAGATGTTTAATCTATATTGGATTACTTGCTATGTAAGGTTGCAACCCTACTTCCTGATCATTAGAACTGATACAAATTAGGACAGAGATAACTAGTCCTGACCATTAGCATTCCATGGAGCCATAAATTGTAGATAGGTTATTTAGAGACAGGTAAGCATATCTCCTATCTCAGACTCAGTGACTCCTAGCCTCTCCCTCTTATCAGAATTTATGGTCCTCACCCCGAACCTGTCAGAACCAAATTTATGAGGTGTTCCTGAAAAGTTCCCACTCACCAGTACTCTTACCCCTCCCTCTCTTCCCCCTGCCTTTGTCTCTCTTGATAGCTGGAGCCCTATAAAGAATCCCTGGAATTCTTCACTCGTTGCTGAATACTTTTGAGTCTCCAGTCCCATTCAGTCAGCAGGGTCAACATGGATCCTGTTTTGCCCCCAGCACAATCTCTTCCTTTCAAATAAAATATTAAAAACTCTCTAATCTCTATTTTGCCTCAGTTTTCCAGCATTACAGGTTAACCATATTAACATATGAATCCAAAATGGAAGAAGCAAAGATGAGGATAAACCTTTAAAAAGACAAAGTACATGTTGATATACGGAGAGGCTTTATTTCTATCTTAAAGCAATTTGCCTTGAGCCTTATCTAGCTAAAAGTTCGGACTACAGAATATTAAAAAACTGTGGACAGCCAAGTGGCACAGAGTGCTTGGGATAGAGTCAGGAAGAGTTCCAACCTGGCCTCAGCCATTTCCCTAGCTGTTTGACCATGGGCAAGATATTTAACTCCTGTTTGCCTCAGTTTCTTCATCTGTAAAATGAAGATGATAATAGCAACTATCTTCTAGGGTATTGTTGGGATCAAAAGAGATCATTATAAGGGCTTAGCACAGGCAGTTCCAAATGGTTTTATATAATGAATTCATTCTAAATACTTAGAATCAGTTTCTTTTACAAGAATCTGAGCTCCTAAGAATTGTTCAGTATTCTACAGCTTTCTGAATCTACTGCAAACAGTTGGCAGTATGCAACATATTGAGTAGGTGGGAAGAGAAGAGATCATGAAGCCCATGGGATGAGTTTAGATTTTCATTTCTGGAGGTTGTCTTAAGAGATTATAGAAATACGGCAATCATTGGGAGGGGATATTAACCCAGTCTCATTTGGTGTCTTGTTTTAATCCATGTAATGTTTCTCATTCCCTATAATGGGAGATCAGCAGGGTCTGATTAACATGAGAAAGGTCATTACGGATAAAGCATAACTCAGGAAGGATCTGAGCTTGCATGCCACAGAGGTTCACAAAAGGGAGAGATAGGAAGGGGAGAGTGTCCCAATTCATCCCCCCAGACCTCTCCTTTGATCCACATCATATTATACAACATAGTTCCTCACCTGAGGTGTTTGGAGAGAGGCTATACAGTGATTTTAAACTGCAATGCAATCAAAGACATGCAGATACAGAAGTAAATGTGAAGTCCAGAAAAATGTTCAGGGAGAGGAGGAAGTCATCATTTCAAATACAAAGTCAGAAGGATCACAGCGACCTTTATGTCCATCTAATGTTTCCATCTGGGGCAGAGAGCGTGACCAACTTTCTGGTCCCCTACCTTACACACACAGTCTCTTTCAGTGGCTTGCTAACAGCCCTATAGTTTATTTAACAAGTATTAACTAATCACTAACCTTTTTCTAAAGGGCTATGTAATCATAAACCTATGTCATTCAGAAAAAAAGAATGAAAAACAACAGAGTCTGCTTAAGAATGTAAAGATGAAGACCAACGAGGACAGCAAAGAGAAATTTGCCAATACTACTTAATTAGCAAAGAATTAAACAGACCATAAACCATAAACCCTCACCAAGTTTACAATAATTTTAGAAAAATCACCACATAATGAAGTTTCAGTTTAGTATTCCAGATATAGGTCAGATGAATTCATTAATCATAGAAAAATATGTACCTCAAGAAAATTACATATTGAGAGAAAATTCTACTTTAGAAATATATTTTTGTGATGATAAAGACATTACTTCTCCTATTCTGAGAAATAAGAGTACAGAGCTGTGTTAATAAAAAGCTCCATGCATGAAAAGCTACAAGATATTAAATTAAAAGGCATTCAATAAGTTCCTCAATGTATTTATCCTTGAAAGCACAGTCTTTAAGTATAAGTCAGAATGAAGACATTTTCCCACTGCTTTATTTTTTGACAGAAATGATAGGATCATAAATTTATATCTATATCATGCCCACTATCTATGGATGTCTCCCAAGGCTCCCTCCTAGATCTTTTCTCTTTTTCTCCTCTATCTCACTTGATGATCTCAACATCCCTCATGGAATCAATTATCCCCTTTATGCAAATGATTCCCGGATCCCAAAGACATCTTATGCTCAACATGGCCAAAACTGAACTTACTATTTTTCTCCCCAAATCATCTTTCTTGTTCCTAATTTCCCTACTACTATCAAGGATACTACTAAACTCTGAGTCACACAGATTTGAAACTTCGGAATCATTCTCCACTTTCCCCCCCATATCCCATTAGTTAACAAGTCCTGCTATTTCTATCTTTGTTATAACTCTTGAATATAATCCTTTATCTCCTCTTACACTTCCACCACTATGATCCAGGTTATCATCACTAGACTACTACAATAGATTTTTGATTGATCTTTTTCCCTCAAGTCTTTCTCCATTCAAGTATACTTTCCATTAAGTTGCCAAATTGACTTTCCAAAAGTACAAGTATGAAAATGTCAACTACCCATTGAATAAAGTCCAATGGCTCCCTGGAACCTCCAGGATGACATAATCAAATCCTCTGTTTGGTGCTCAAAGTCCAGCATGCATCCACAAAAAAAAAAAAAAAAAAAAAAAAAAAAAAAGGAAAAGGAACTATTTGTACAAAAATATTTATAGCAGCCATTCTTATGGTAGCAAAGAATTGGCAATTAGAGCCCATCAATTGAGGAGTGATTAATCAAGCTATCTTGATAGTATATGATTGTAGTGGAAAACTATTAGGCTACAAGAAATGACAAGGAGGATGATTTCAGGAAAACCTGGGAAGACTTACATGAACTGATGCATAGTGAAGTGAACAGAACCAGGAGAATGTACACAACAGCAATACTGTTCAATGAAGAACTTGTGAATGACTTAACTATTTTCAGCAATACAATGATTCAAGACAATCCCAAAGGAATAATAATGAAGCATACTATCTGTTTCTAGAGAAAGAACTAACATTGTTTGAATACAGATGGAAGGATACTATCACTTTCTTTATTTCATTTTTTCCTTTTATTTGAGTTTTCTTGTGCCAAATGACTTAACACAGAAATGTTTTATACAGTTGCACATGTATAACCTATATTTAATTGCTTATAATCTCAAGGAATGGGAAGAAAAAGAAAAGAGGGAGGGCTAGAACTTGAAACTCAAAACTTTAAATAAAAATGTTAGAAAAAAATTTTTAAATAGCCCATCATATGAACTTGTCTCTTTTCAATAATGAAGTGATTCAAGGCAATTTCAACAGACTTGGGAAAGAAATAACCATCCACATCCAGAGAGAGAACTATGGAAACTGAATATGGATCACAATAGTATTTTTACCTTTGTTGCTGTTTTTGTTTGTTTTTTTTTCTTTCTCATGTTTTTGCACATGTATAAGTAATACATGTACAACTGTAAAACATTTCTACATTAGCAGTCATTTTGTACAAGAAAACTCAAATAAAAGGAAATAAAAAGAAAAAAATGAAACAAAGAAAGTGAAAAATAGCATGCTTTTATTTGTATTCAAAAATATCAGTTCTTTCTTTGGAGACAAATAGAAAGAGCCATCCACATCCAGAGAAAGAACTATGGAAAGTGGTTATGTTTCAAAATATTATATTTTCACCTTTTTTTTTTTTTGGTTGTTGTTTGTTTTTTATTTTTCTCATTTTTTTCCCTTTCCCCCTCTGAGGGGGTAGTAGGAGAGAGAGAGAGAAAAATTTGGAACACAAGGTTTTGCAAAGATGAATGTTGAAAACTATTTTTTGAAAGTAAGAAAAAAAAGAAATAAAAATCCCCTCATAATCTGGCCCCTTCTACTCTTCCAATCTCCCTATATCTTATGCCTTACCATACATAATTGGGTAACATTGGCCTTTCTTTTCCTAGAACAAGATACTCCATTTCTCAGATCTGGGCTCAGATCTGCCCCCACACCTAGAGAGTTCAATGTCTTCATCTCTACCTCCTGGCTTACGTTGGCTTCTTTCAAATCTTAATTAAAGTTCTACTTTCTGCAAGAAGCCTTTCCAAGATCTTAATTTTCGTGCCCTCCCTCTGATTTTAACTCGAATTTGTCCTGTGCATATCAAGGATATACAAAGTTGTTTTTATGTTATCTCCCTGCCTTAGATTATGAGTTTCTTGAGAATAGGGACTGTTATTTGGTTTCTTTGCATTCCCCAGAGTTTATCAAGGTATTTGGTACAAAGTCAACACTTATATGCTTTTTGACTTAACTTGATATATAATCAAGTCAACAAGGAGATCACAGTTTTAATGAGGGAGACAATATGCAAATAACTATGTACAAACAAGATATATACAGGATAATTGGAAATAATCATAGAGAAAAGACACTTACATTAAGGGGGAATCAGAGTAAATGCTAGTCTCTCTCTCAAGGTACAGTATCGTGCCATAAATTGTCTTCCGGACACCTCAAATTGGATGTGCTTAAATTAAATGTGTCCAACTCTGAGATACCACTACACACCTCTCAGATTGGCTAAGATGACAGGAAAAGATAATGACGAATGTTGGAGGGGATGTGGGAAAACTGGGACACTGATACATTGCTGGTGGAATTGTGAACACATCCAGCCATTCTGGAGAGCAATTTGAAACTATGCTCAAAAAATTATCAAACTGTGCATACCCTTTGACCCTGCAGTGTTTCTACTGGGATTATATCCCAAAGAGATCTTAAAAGAGGGAAAGAGACCCACATGCACAAAAATGTTTGTGGCAGTCCTCTTTGTACTGGCCAGAAACTGGAAACTGAATGGATGCCCATCAATTGGAGACTAGCCAAATAAATTATGGTATATGAAAATGACCAACAGGATGATTTCAGAAAGGCCTGGAGAGACTTACATGAACTGATGCTGAGTGAAATGAGCAGGACCAGGAGATCATTATATACTTCAACAACAATACTATATGATGATCAATTCTGATGGACCTGGCTTCAACAATGAAGATGAACCAAATTAGTTCCAATAGAGCAGTAATGAACTGTACCAGCTGCGCCCAGGTAAAGAACTCTGGGAAATGACTATGAACCACTACATAGAATTCCCAATGCCTCTATTTTTGTCCACCTGCTTTTTTGATTTCCTTCACAGGTTAATTGTACACTATTTCAAAGTCCGACTCTTTTTATACAGTAAAATAACTGTTTGGACATGCATATATATATATATATTGTACTTAAGTTATACTTTAACATATTTAACATGTATTGGTCAACCTGCCATCTGGAGGAAGGGGTGGGGGGAAGGAGGGGAAAAATTGGAACAAAAGGATTTGCAACTGTCAATGCTGAAAAATTACACATGCATATATCTTGTAAATAAAAGCTATAATTAAAAAAAAAGAAAAAAAATTAAATGTGTCCAAAACAGAACTTGCTATTTCTCCCTCCAAAACTTCTTTCCCCAACTTCCCTATTACTGTCAAAGGCGTACCACCATCCCTATAATCAGGTTTGGAATCTTGGTGTTTTTCTTGAGTCCTCCCTCATATTCATTCCACATAGCCATTCAGTTGCCAAATCTTGTCATTTCTTTCTCTATAATATATCTTTTTTATATGTGCTGTTTTTTTCCCACTCATACAACTACCACCTTACTTCAGTTCTCAATAATTCTCACTCAGAATACTGAAATAACTTTCCATGCTCCAGTCTCTCCCCTCTCCAATAAATCCTCCACACCACTGTCAAAATAATTTTCCTGGTGGCCCAGCTATACCAGACCTAAAACTATATTACAAAGCGGTAATAATCAAAACCATTTGATAGGCTAAGAAATAGAGTTGTGGATCAGTAGAATAGATTAGATTCACAAGACACAATAGTCGATGATTACAGCAATCTAGTGTTTAATAAACACAAAGATTCTAACTTCAGGATGACAAAAATTGCTGGGAAAATGGAAAATAGTATGGCAGAAATTAGGCACTGATCAACATCTAACACCATATACCAAGATGAAATGGGTTCATGATTTTGACATAAAGAGTGATACTATAGGCATATTAAGAAAACAAGGGATAATCTACCTGTCAGATCTCTGGAGAATGAAAGAATTTATGGCCAAAGAAGAACTAGAGAACATTATGAAATGCAAAATGGATAATTTTGATTATATTAAATTAAAAAGATTTTGTACAAACAAAACCAACATAGCCAAAATTAAAAGGGAAGCGGAAAGCTGGGGTATATAGACATACATAGATATATATAAGATATATAGAAAACTGACTTGAATTTATAAGAATACAAGCCATTCTCCAACTGATAAATGGTTTCAGATGAAGAAAGTAAACCCATATTTAGTCTTATGAAAAAATGCTCCGAATCACTAATTTAGATTAAAGAAATACAAATTAAGACAACTCTGAGGTACCGCTTCACATCTCTCAGATGGACTAAGATGATAAGAGAAGATAATGATAAATATTGAAGGGGATAAGGGAAAACTAGGACACTAATGTCCAGCAGTGTCTCTACTGGGTCTTTATCCCAAAGAGATCATAAAAGAGGGAAAAGGACCCATCTGTGCAAAAATGTTTGTAGCAGCTGTTTTTCTGGCTAGAACCTGAAGATTGAGTAAGATGCCCATCAATTGGAGAAAGGTTGAATAAGTTATAGAACATGAATGTAACGGAATACTATTGTTTTATAAGAAATGATGAGCAGGATGATTTCAGAAAAATCTAGAAAGACTTTCACGAACTGATGCTAAGTGAAGTGAGAGCAGAACCAAGACAACAGTAACAACAAGATTATGTGATGACCAAGTATGATGGACTTGCCTCTTTTCAACAATAAGGTGATTCAAAGCAATTTCAATAAACTTAGAATGGAAAGTGTTATCTGCATCCAGAGAGAGAATTATGGAAACTGAATAAGGACAAAAGTAGATTAAGTGCACCCTTTTGTTGTTACTGTTTGCTGGAGGTTTTTTCTTTCTCATTTTTTCCCATTTTAATCTGATTTTTCTTGTAGATAATGAAGAATATGAAAATATGTTTAGAAGAAGTACATACATATGTTTAATCTATATAGGATTGCTTGCTGTCTTGGGGAAGGGGAAAGAGAAGAAAGAGGGGAAAAAATTTGGAACACAAGGTTTTAAAAAGGTGAATACTGAAAATTATCTTTGCCACTATTTGAAAAAATAAAATGCTATTTAAAAATAAAAATGTTCATTTATATTTTGACCATTCATCTATTGAGGAATGGTGGTTAATATTTTTTTAAAGTATTATTATAGGATAGTTTACCTCGCAGACCTGTGGAACAGAGAGGAATTTATGACCAAAGAAGAACTAGAGATCACTATTGACCACAACATAGAAAATTTTGATTATATCAAATTGAAAAGTTTTTGTACAAACAAAACAAATGCAAACAAGATTAGAAGGGAAACAATAAACTGGGAAAACATTTTTACAATCAAAGGTTCTGATAAAGGCCTCATTTCCAAAATATATAGAGAATTGACTCTAATCTATAAGAAATCAAACCATTCTCCAATTGATAAATGGTCAAAGGATATGAACAGACAATTCTCAGACGAAGAAATTGAAACTATTTATAGACATATGAAAATATGCTCCAAAACATTATTAATCAGAGAAATGCAAATTAAGACAACTCTGAGATACCACTACACATCTGTCAGATTGGCTAGAATGACAGGGAAAGATAATGGGGAATGTTGGAGGGGATGTGGGAAAACAGGGACACTGATACATTGTTGGTGGAATTGTGAATACATGCAGCCATTCTGGAGAGCAATTTGGAACTATGCTCAAAAAGTTATCAAACTGTGCATACTCTTTGATCCAGCAGTGTTTCTACTGGGCTTATACCCCAAGGGAGATACTAAAGAAAGGAAAGGGACCTGTATGTGCCAAAATGTTTGTGGCAGCCCTGTTTGTAGTGGCTAGAAGCTGGAAAATGAAAGGATGTCCATCAATTAGAGAATGGTTGAGTAAATTGTGGTATATGAATGTTATGGAATATTATTGTTCTGTAAGGAATGACCAGCAGGATGAATACAGAGAGGACTGGCGAGACTTACATGAACTGATGCTGAGTGAAATGAGCAGAACCAGGAGATCATTATATACCTCAACAACGATACTGTTTGAGAATGTATTCTGATGGAAGTGGATCTCTTCGATAAAGAGAGCTTTAATTGATCAAAGATGGACAGAAGCAGCTACACCCAGAGAAAGAACACTGGGAAATGAATATAAACTGCTTGCAATTTTGTTTTTCTTCCCGGGTTATTTATACCTTCTGAATTCAATTCTCCCTGTGCAACAAGAAAACTGTTCAGTTCTGCACACATATATTGTATCCAGGATATACTGTAACCTATTCAACATGTAAAGGACTGCTTGCCATCTTGGGGAAGGGGTGGAGGGAGGGAGGGGGAAAATCGGAACAGAAATGAATGCAAGGGATAATGCTGTAAAAAATTACCCTGGCATGCGTTCTATCAATAAAAAGATATTAAAATAAAAAATATATAAAGTATGCATTATTTATATATCTTAAATATGAGATCTTTATCAGAGAAACTTGCCAGCAATTATTTTTTTCTCATTATCTTACTTCTTATTTGAGAATATTATTTTTGACAAAATCATTTACATTATCCATTTAAATTTTATATGAATGAATTGTTGATTTAAAATTTTCCCAAAGTTTAAGTCTAATAATGGCTTCCCACTCCACCTCCATTCAATAAAGTTCAATGACTCCCTATTATCTTTAGGATCTAATATAAATTTTTCTGTTTGTCATTTAAAGTTCTTCATATCTGACTCCTTCCTAACTTTCTAGTCTTTTAATATGTTACTCTTCTCCTTGCATTCTATGGTCCAACCATAATAGCCTATTTGGGGCTCCTTACATATAACCTCCATTTCCCATCTCCTATCTCCATTACCTTGTATTTTTTGCCTCCTATGATTAGAATTTCCATCTTGTCAGTCCCCGGCTTTCTGTAAAACTAAGCAACTAGTCCTTTTCTATTCAGTTTCCTTCTACATAATTTATACATATGTTGTCTCTTCTGTTAAATGTAAATTCCTTGAGGGCAGAGAATGTTTTTCCTTTGCCTCTGACAGAACTTAGCATAATGTTCCTCAGCATCTTTTCTTAGAGAGACACCAAAGCCCTGAAAAGTTAAGTGACTTGCTGAGAGACAGCCAATGTGTCAGAGGTGGGACTTGTAGTCCTAAGTTTTCCTTATTTCAAGTCCAGCTGTCTATAGTTCTAACCTCACCTTCATACCTCAATGCTTCTTAGTGAGATATAATAAGTGTTTTATAAATACTTGTTGATTGATTGAGGTTTCAGTTACTTTGAGGGCAGGTATCTTCTATTTTATTTTATTTTATTTTGCCTTTCTTTGGATAACCAGTGCTTAACACAGTATCTGAAATACTCTTACTAAATATTTTAGTGATGGACTGAAATGCTTGCCAAATGTCATACCATATAAAATAGAAAATTTGGGATTTGAACCTAATTCCTCTGAGTGAATATCAGTATTCTTTAGTCAGCTGTTATCTTTTTGAAGAGCCCTTTCTCGTTGTTGAGGCTTGAATATGACCAAGAACTTTGGCAACACAGTTCCTTTGGCCAGAAAGGATAATTTGGAAGAAGGTCCCAAGAAAAATTTAGCAAAGGGTCCCCTTCCTCATTCCCTCCTAGGCCTCCTTCATTTGTTAGCCCTTTCACCCTCTAGGGGGCTGCCAAAATAATAATTATAGCCACAGCTCAAGGCTTAATTGGAGTTAGGCCACTGACACTTTATTTTTCCTCTTATCATTTAGTGGAATAATACTTGGGAGGAAAAGGAAATAGGGCATTGTGTGTTTGTGACATCCAGATGTTTCCATAAAAATAAGAAATAACTGAGCAGAAGCATTAAGAATCTCACTGAAGGATAAAACAGGAAGAAAAAGACACTTATTTCAACACAAATAACTTTGACAATTAGCAAACTGGCATGACTAAGCCATGAAAGACAAGTGAAAGGCAGAGAACAACGACACTGGCACAGTAAATATGTGTCTCAAATCTGCCCAATACCAGCATTAACTCTTCTTATTTTTCAACTTCATGGTCCCAGTTCCAAAAAGCTGAAAAATATAAGGCCTCTCATTTGCTAGAAAAAAAATCACGATGATCATTTCAGCTCATTATGGACACCCCAAAGACAAAAATGTGTGAATAACATCAACTTAGATCTATAGTTGCTTTCAATACTCTTGTGATTGCTAAGCCTCTGAAAAGTTGAAACACTCCAATTCATGTTATTCTGGGAGGAAGAGCTAAGAGTTTTTAAATCATCTCAGAAATCCTTTCAAGATACACATTCAGAAATGATAGACTGGAAGTAGAAGGATTAAACTGAGCACCCCACTATCTCTTACTAATAAGCTTTTCCATATTCTATCTTTGCCATCATACTGACAACTCCACAGCATGGACTGAGATCCTCAAGATGGACTTCCTGATACAGATTCTCCTCTCCTACTACAGCCAGAGGGATCCTGTTATGATGTTACATAGGGCAAAGTAAAGGAACCTGATCTGGAACTCATTTATATCTTATTGATAATACTGAGGCAATCTATCATGAGTTCCCTCATCATCTTCTTCCAAACCTCACTCTATTTTCATTTATTCTCTTCTCTTTTGCCACAGAAGAAGAGGTCATCTTTTTCTTTGTCAAGGGCAATCTCTCTACTAAAACTCTTGATCCCATGTTCTTCAGGAGTTTGTACCAATGAATCTACTTGTCTTCTACTAATTATTAATTCCTTGATCTTAACCATTTCTTCCAACTCTCATCCTAAATCTCTCCTCTCTTTCAGGGCTACACTCCTAGAAAAGTGAGTTATGATAACTGACTTAGTTTACTACTTATTTACTTTTCAACTTCTTGATAATGAATCCCACCACTCTTGAAATTGCTTCCTCACAGATCCCCACAACCTCTTAATTGCCAAATCTCCTGCCCTATTCAGTCCCCATTTTTCTTTACCTTTCCACACACACACATGCTAACCATTCTCTCTTCCCAGATGTGCTCTCTTCCACTGGATTTCATAATACTCTTCTCTTATTTTTTTTTCTATTGTTTAGTGGGTCCTTCTCAAGTCTTATTCAGTTCTCCTCCTGACCTCTCCTCCCCCACACACATGTGAGTGCTCTAATCTAGGCCCTCTTCTCTGTCTATGATCTCTACTTTTAGTAAACTTATCCCTCCCATCTCATTTTTCTGAAGATGGCACTGTGCTGACTGCCTCAAGACGCAGAATATTTGAAGGCATACAAAAGAATAAAAGACTTATTGCCTAATGATTGTTATATAGCATTTAGTAGACAGGAATTTCACTGATTTATTCTATCAACAAATTTATCTTAGATATATCCTGGAGATAAGTAATAAGCTGGGTTCAAAACTAAATTGGAAGAAACTGGTTGATTTACTTATGAGAGAGTGCCCAGTACTTTCTATGATCCAAGCTGCTCTCAAAACAATGTTTTTAATATTTTACCCATGGTTCTAATACCAAATCTTTCAGTAATGCTATCTGGCTGTAAATTGTGAAATGCCAGAGTCTCAGAAGAATCAAAATTACAGGTGCCCCAAAGTGTAATGGAGAAGCAAACAGTGTATGTAAACAGCATCATATTATCGGTACATCCAAAAAAAATGGCTTGAAAAGCCCTCAACCAGAAAATGTACAAGAAAAGGAAGTTGGTCATATAACAAGACCCAGCACCAAAACATGAACAGCTCAAGTGCTGCAATAGTATCCATGAATTATTCAAAGACCTAGAAGAAGATCTGTGTGTAACAAGTTTCCTTTCGGTTCTATTTCCTCAATACCTCTCACACTCTCTTTCCCTCTCCCCGCACTACTACCACATTGATTCAGAATTTTATTACTGCTCCTTAATAGGGTTTCCCCATCTTTGATTATAGTCTTTGCACTGCTGCCAAAAGAATCTTTCATGGGTCTGACATACACTCCACTAGATAAAAACTTTCAGTGGCTGGCTGCCTACTGCCTCTTGTGGAATACTATACCTCATAAACTCCTTAACCTGGCATTTTAAAGCCCTCTATAAAACAACTCCAATACACTTTTTAAGCCCAATTTCAGAGTACTCTATATTCCAGTAAAACTGAGGAATTACTGATGTTCAAGATGCTGCCTCTCACCTCTGTACATATGCACATGTCCCATGACTGGAAATAAACTTCCTCCTCACAACACCTGTTTCATCAAGGATCGGTAAATTTTCCACTTTCTTTTGAAGAAGTTTTCCCTACCGAAGGTTTTTCAATTTTCTTAGAGCACTTTAGATCTTGGTTACCATCCTATTCTACTATGAATTGTATTTACTTGTGGATATGTCATATGGCTCCCAAACAGAACATAAGTTTTTTGAAGGCAAGGAGGATTCTTAGGTTTTCTCTTAATAATTTGCATTTAGATAGAACTTTTAAGATTTATATTTTTTCTTATAAAAATCCTATGAGATAAACAGTGCAATAATTACTATTCCCAGACAAAAAAACTGAAAGGATCACAAAAGTAGTAAGTATTGGATCTGGATTTCAAAACTAGATTATTTGACTCCAAATGCTTTTTCCAGAATATCTGGAAAGCATATCTTTCCAGCATAATTACTTCCCTCATGATAAAAATAATAAATGTTCATTAAATTGTATAGGAGCAAAAGGAATGGATTTGGAGTCACAGATGGGCTCTAGTCTCAACTTGGCCATCAACTCCCTGTATGGATATTTTGGCAAATAACTTCAATATTCTGGGATTCCATTTCCTTATGGATACTTTGAAGACATTTGATTATATCTTTAGGTCTAATTCCAATTCTGATATTTTCTACTTATAGGGTTCCTAACAATGATGTACTCAGGTAAGTTTAAAGGATAAGAAAAATGGCATTCCTCCATTGTTATCTTCCTCCTTTTAGGAGCTTTATAAGCTCCTTGAGGGACAGTGATTGGCTATATAATGAAAGGTGAGGAATTAATGAGGAATCAGAGGAGGAAAATGTGGTTCAGGATAGAAAATAGAATTCTGCCTTTGGAGTTGCCAAGGTGTGTCTACAAATTCATGTACCCATTCTTGCAAGAATGTAAAATAAATCTTTCCTGCATTCAAAACAAAACAAAACAAAACAAAAACAAAAACAAAAACAAAGAGAAAGGAAAAAGAAAAGTGGCATTGTCCTGGCAAGGCTATCGCCAAAAATATGGTAAAGGTTATAAAGCACCCTGCAGAAGGTTTCGTCTTCTTTCCAAGATATCCAGGAAAAGTGATAAAGAATAACTAGGAATAAGAAGGTCAGCAGCTAACCCAGAAACCAAAAGAAAGAAGAACAGCAAAAGCAGAATATGAAGAAAGCATAAAGGGATGTGATCAAGGAAACAGGCCCCAGATGGAAAGAAACTGCCGGGAAAGCCTAAATAACGACATGAATAAATAATACAACATAAATTATACCCACGTGCACCTTTGTGATTTTGTGCAAAGCCTGGTTCTTCCACCAAACACCCACATTTGTCATACTGTCTTTGGGTCACTAGGGGATATTTGGGAGAAGACAATCTGTAATTCCTGGTTCTTGTAGAAAATCACATTTATCATATGGTTTCACTACAGTATCTGGTTTATTTGCTAGGTGCAGATATGCATTTATTTAGTGAGATTTATAAAACTGATCATTGCAAAATGTCCCTAGAGATAGGTAAGGCAAACCAATGTTCAGGCAATCTTGTTAGCACATCTTAGCCTCTGTCTTACTCCTGATTCTCTCTTCTCCCCTCCATATATTGCACTTCTGGCATTTTCTCTAAGATGGTTAAGAGCTGTAATAAATGATGTGTTTATGTGTGTGTGTGTGTGTGTGTGTGTGTGTGTGTGTATGTGTATATATATATATATATATATATATGTATATATATATATATATATATATATATGAAAAAAAAAACATACAAATACCCCACCTCAATTCTGTGACAAGCTGAAATATGAAAAACATTACAAATGTACATTATTATTACTGGAGTGTCTAGAGCGCTTACATCTGGAACTAAATTAATTTATCCATCTGTTGGATTTGCATTTTTTCTCAACTTTAATTTTTTAATTGCTTGAAAGAATAATTTAATAACTATCAGGAAAGGGGAATGACTTGTAGAGACATTTTTGATTCTGATCTAACTTCCTTAAATAGTGCTCTCCTCTCCATTTGCAAACATCTCCTACCATGATTGTTATTTTTTTTTGACCCCTTTCATTGGGTGGTTTTTCTGAATTCCCTTAAATTTCTGTGAGAAATTATTTACTTGAATTTCAGCCCTCTTCTTGTCTGTTGCATTAGGGGACTGATATTACCTGACCCCAAATGTTTCATTTGTTTTTGTTTACCACACACAAAAAAAAAAATATGTAAAAGACCTGTCTTCCAGGATCAGTGAGTCATTCAATGAATAACAAGGTATTTGGGGGCAGGGAAGGAAGCAAAGGTAACTTTCAGGCAGCCTGTTGACATAAGTCCTAGTAAGTAGCAAAAGATACCAAAAAAAAAAAAAAATGCTGCAACAAGCACTCTCTTACTAAATAGCAAAAAATTGAATAGGACAGCATTATGAACTTTCAATAGGATTAATTCTCATGAAATACTATTTTTGATTCAGTAGGACAATTTATCTCAACTACAGAAAAATAGCCTTAAAATAACAGCAATATTCCATATAAACAAGCCTAGAGAGACCCAGCTGAGTCCTAGAACCCATTTACATTCCTTACCTGATATTGACTAATGCATGGGTCACCTTGCTGGCTGCTTCTTTCCACTGGCCTGTGTTGGTTGAAATCCTCAGGACTAAAGGAAAGAAAGAACACAGAACTGTATAACCTATAGATATCAAAAAACCCAAAACCAATCAATCAAACAAAAAACAACAACCTAAGAACAGGGATTAAAATGCTTCCTGAGCTGAGATGCTCAAATAAGACATTTTTTTGAATAGAGCTTTCTTTTTATACTGCCTTAGAGTCTTGTTGTATAGAATCACATATAATCATCCAATTCAAGATGGTTCTTTTCCTCGTCCTCTCTTTGGGATCTCCTTTCTTTGGCCTTTTGAGTCAACTATCATAAGAGCTAATATATCACATCATAGCTGACATTTCAAGCTATTTTTCTTCCCAGATTGCTGCTAGTTTCTGTCAAAGCCTTCTTTGGTCAGAAGGAATAAACAGAGGCATCTGAAATTTCTCTAATTATTTTTTCCTAATAATCCATTAAGGAAAAATAAAATGAAGAAAAAATGCTTATTGTCCAGATTGTGTGCAGTTGGAAAGAAGCTGCTCTCCAACACAAAATCCCAGCTTTTTAATGCCAATGTTCTTCTACTGATGCCAGGTGGTTGCAAATCTTAAAACCCCACAACCTCTGAAATCAAAATTCCCTAATGGCATGGTGAAAATCTGGCTGTATCTGATCTAAGTTGGTTTGTACCATATTTCTAATAATGTCCCATCTATAAGAACTGGCACAAGGGATATATATGATATAAATGAGAACTTACTGGCTTTCAAGTCCTTTCCCTGGGTTTGAAAGGAAGAATAATTAGAAATATACAGGTCAACTACAATAACACTAAAAATCATTTGGTGGGTAACCTTACATTCTAGCAAAGGTCTTTGCAACTTTGCAACCCCAGAAACTAATCATACTTCCTGCCTCTAAGTCCTAATGTGTCCTCCCATCACAATATAAGATGGGGAAAAAAGAAGATGCCCCATGGGATTCATGAGGCAATGAAGAAGAAGGGTGGTGCTTCCAGAGATATCCTTGGAGAACCCTGGAGATCTGAGTGTGTTGCTGCCATTCAGTTTTTGCTCTTCATTCTGCAGTATATTTTTTGATGGCATTCTTTCCTTCTCCAGTTTACTCATCAGGGTATCACAGGATACTCACCCTTCATTTCTTTCTTTTGGCAGATCTGAGAGTCTTCAAGTTAGCTACTTTTCTTTTGTGCAGGCAGCAACAGCAATTAGCTTTTCTGATGCTGGATGAATGCCTTGGTTAGATAGGCAGGCAGATTTCTTTTCAAAGGTCCATCTTCCCTCCCCACCCCGCCCTTTGCCTGGCTTGTTGAAAAATAACTGCATTTCTTTGCAGGTCAAACACTCTTGAGGACAATTCTGTCCTGCTGAAGCTTTGTTTCTTTTATGAAAGACTACGTCAATGTCAATATATGCAAACTATACCTAAGTCTGTAATTATAATATGAAAGAGCTAGGAGTCTGGGCAGGTGTCAATTACATTTGTTAGAGAGATGTGTCTGTTACAAGAGAAATCTATTGGATGGACAACTATGTCATCTCCTACAGGATTCTAGTCTTTTATTAATTATCCATAAAGTTTCTTCTCAGTATGAAGAGTGGACCCCGAAACTCTGAAAATCCTTAAAGGAGAAAACCTCCTTCAACTCTGCCTCAGTGAGGGACCCCACCCCAAAGGACAAACAGTTTCATCTTTGTTATCTGGGTGGGGTTGGCTCAGTCCTGAAACTCATTGAATTCAATTCAAATTCCAGCTCAGGCTGAAACCCACTGAGGAGCCAACTTGGGTCTCCACCCACGAGCCCCCTTCAGCTTGTAGCCAAAGCCTCCTATTATAAAAGAGCCAAACTAAAACCTTCTCTTTGCAGAGGTTCCAAACATGCCAGCCCTATGCTTGGTCCGCCAAGGGCCTCTGTCCACTGAAATACTGTTTCCAGTGCCATCCTCTCTTTATTCTCACCTATTTCCCTAACCAGACTACGCCTCTCTGTCAGGATTTCTAACCTTACTTCCAATATCCATAATAAACCTCTTTTATCAATCTAGGTTTTTGGGTCTGTAAATTCCTTTACAGAGAATCTTTGCACCTCCAGAAGGGAGTCCCCAAAACTCCCTACGCTTGTACCAACTCCCAAGGGGGTAAAGAGGAGCCAAATCTCTCCATTTGGTTCCTTGAACCCCGAACCTGCCACTAGACCTTATCATTTAACTCCTTGACCACTAGAAATCCTAATTCATTTTGGTTCCCTAAAGCTAACCCTCATCAAGCATCCTGTAAACTTTCAGTTGTTACTAAGAATAAATATTATTTCTAAGGCTTTTAGTTCAGTGTTTGATCCCATCCTACAGGGAAGATCTTGAACCTAAGATCTTTCCCCTCCACCTCCCAGTAGCTTTTAGGCTACACACCATTTTTGTGGGTCCCTAGTTTCCTCCTGCCATCTGCCTTATGTCTCTAGTACAATGCCCAGCAACCAAAAACAAGAATCTATTTACTTCGTGCCAAGCGCTATACTAAGTACTGATACTATAAATGCAAAGGGTAAAACAATCAAGCGCTATACTAAGTACTGATACTATAAATGCAAAGGGTAAAACAATCACTGTGCTCTAGAAGCTTACACTATAACATGCATACCAGTTCTCATTTCCTTTCCTCACTCTTTAAGCACTCTTTTGCCAGTCTTACGTAGTTCCTTTAAAAGCTTTTTTCACAAGTCAATTCTTCTATTAGTCTCTCCTCCTCATTCTCCTGGGACTTGCTCCAGTTTCCATCTATTTTTTTTCCCACGTACAGGAATGCTAGATAGAAGGTAGGTTTTCCACATGAAGTCTCATCAGAGAAAGGAAGAAAAGGACTCTCCAAGGCTCTCTGAGGCTTGGCTCCTTACCTCTCTATAAGGTCCAAGGTTTGGGCCTCTGAAGAATATAAACTAGCATTTAGCTTGTTCACTAGGTTCTTCACCCAACACACAGTCTAAATCCAAGTGACAATGTTCAGTCCTTTTGATTTTAAGGTAAATCTACTAATGAATTGATCTGAAATAAATTTATAAGTAAACTTCTGAATCCAATTCTCCCTGTGCAACAAGAGAACTGTTCGGTTCTGCAAACATATATTGTATCTAGGATATACTGCAACATATCTAACATATATAGGACTGCTTGCCATCTAGGGGAGGGGGTGGAGGGAGGGAGGGGAAAAATCGGAACAGAAACGAGTGCAAGGGATAATGTTGTAAAAAAATTACCCTGGTATGGATTCTGTCAATATAAAGTTATTATTAAATAAAATTTTAAAAAAATTTATAAGTAAAAATGCTCTCCAGTCCTCTTCTGTCTTTGTGAATTAATTCAGATAATTCCTAGGACCACACAATGCTTTCTGAAATCTAATACTCTTGTCAAAACTACTGAGACTACATAATTCTCCCTAGAATACAATCATTATAGAATTAAAAATATCTCTGCTACCCACAATTAATTTCTACCTCTCACCTCCTCTCCAAAGAATCCCAGAATGTCAGAGCTGGAAAAGACCTTAAAGATCATAAAACAAATCTTACTTCATCATAAAGGAAGTAACTGAAGCCCAGGGATCAAATGACTTGTGCAGGACTACATAGCAAACTAGCAACAGAGCTGGAGCTAGAATTAAAGTCTCTTAAGACACTGCTACTCCTATACTCCTTTCTAGAATACGAGGTTGTTTCCAGGTATTTTATTAAATCAGGCCTCTAAATTCATGGTCCTCTCTAGTTTCTTTTATATTCTCAAAGAGAAGGACATTGAGGGCCTTAAGAAATCTATACTAACATGAAACATCAATAATTGAAGGCAGAAAAATGATTTTAAAGTTTTCTCTGCTTGCCACAGGTAACAAGGGAGGAGACTAGCAGGGGTCCTCCAACTTTTTAAATAAGAGGCTAGTTCACTGTCCCTCAGGCTGTTAGAGAGCCGGACTATAGTAAAAACAAAAACTTTTGTTTTGTGGGCCTTTAAATAAAGAAACTTCATAGCCCTGGGTGAGGGGGATAAATGTCCTCAGCTATCACATCTGGCCCATGGGCCGTAGTTTGAGGACCCCTGCGATGCTCTGCCCAGGAACAGACAATATAAGTTTCTATTACATTCAGTGCCTCCTACATGATAATAGGGGAGATTCTGGTGAAGAAGAGGGTATTGAAGGTTAAGGTGATGAGAAAACAGAAAAGGCAACTCACCCATTGAATAGAGATTGTCAAAGCTCTGGTGCATCCGGATAATCTCATAGTACAGTTCATCATAACTGCTGGGAGTGGGCAGGAATGTGTCTCCATAAGTAATAAACATGTTAAATAAGTTCACAACCTAGAAAAGAATCAATGCCAACCATTAAGGAGAATAATTTGGGAGTATGACCTAAGCGCTACTAAATTGTGCATATCCTTTGATCTAGAAACATCTCTACTAGGTTTGTACTCCAAAGACAAAGCAAAAGGCAAAAGATCCAAACATACAAAAATATTTATGGCAACTCTTTTTTGTAGTGACAAAGAAGTAGAAATTGAAAGGATGCCCATTAACAGGGGAATGGTTAAACAAGTTGTGGCATATGACTATGATGAAAAACTATAGTGCCATGAGAAATGATTAGGGGGATGGTTTCAGAAAAATATGAAAAGATCTATATGAACTGATGCAAAGTGAAGTGAACAGAACCAGGAGACCACAGTATATAATAAGAGTAATGATGAGATACAGTTTCCAGGAGAAATATGGCAGTAATCCTGAGGTCCCCTGACCTTAGAATGATATTGTTCTAACAAACTGTCAAGGATCCTAAAGTCTCCTGGCCTTAGAAATACTATAGTATAGTCCTACAAACATTGCTGACTATCAGACAATCTGTTGGTCAGTGATAAACAAGTTCCCGAGATAGTAGTGAACAGACTACTCTTCAAACCTACCTGTAAGCCTTAAAATTAGCAGAAAAGTAACATAAAGCTCTGGCCTCTCTAATTTTGTCCTATAAATTTACCTTTTTATTCCTGGTTCTTTGCTAAATCCTTTTGGAACTTAGCCTACTTCAATTGACATTACAATTATAATAAACTTTGCCCCTTGACTTGGAGATGAGTTCAGGCCTGCAAATTCTTTTGAGACACCTCAAGACACTGGTCTGCAACCCCAACTTTTTGGGGTTTCTTTTGTACTTTAACAGTAGTAATACTATAATGATGATCAAATGTGAAAGATTTAGTTACTCTGATCTATACAGTGATCTAAGATAATTCCAGAGGACTCATGATGAAAAAGAATCCTATCCACCTCCAGAAATATCTGATGAACTCTAAGTGCAAATGGAAGTATAATTTCTCCATCTTATTTTTCTTGCCTTTTTTGAAACATGTCTAATATGGAAATATGTTCTGCATGATTTTACATGTATAATTGATATCACACTGCTTGCCTTCTCAGTGGATGGGGAAAAAGTATGTTGGAGGAAGAGAATTTGGAACTCAAAATTTTTTAGAAGAATGCAAAAAGTAAAACAAAATATTGGAGAAAAAAAGAAGAAAATAATCAACAATCCTACTCACAAGTATAAGGCATGAACCTTTGAAAAGATATACCTGAGAGGTTCATTAGAGGGAGAGAACTTCCCCTCTAATCAGTCAGAAAGGGTTCTAAGAAATACTATGAAAATGTCAATTGGTCACAAATAGGAGCAAACACCCTATTGGTCAATCCACTGGCTAGGAGATCATTTAACAGGAAAACAAAATGCAGAGATATCCCTTGTGGCTTAGTCCTCAAGATTCTAGTGACTGACCCAAACTATGTCCTCTTGATTATGGGGAAGAAAGCTGAAAGGAAAGAGGATGTAGAAAAGGATAGGTTTTTTCATTACTCACCATAAGAGCCAATGTGAAAATGTTGTGTTTGGCCAAGAGCACAGTTTCATTGGACATAAGGAACTTCAGCAAGTTGATCAAAGCTAAAGGAATAAAAACAGAAAATCTTTTCAACAGCTACTTAAATACAACCAATAAAATTAATTGAAAGCCAACTAGCTACAAAATTCCAGATAAGGAATAAGCTGAGCCCTTGTGAGCCTTTGGGCTGCTAAGGACTTTTAAGGCAGGCAGCAGATAAAATATTTCACAGAAATCACTGACCCTCCCTAGCATATGTCTGCTGAGTTGCCGTAGAAGATTCTTTTTAAAAATCAACTTCTTTTTGCTGCTTCTTAAACAGCAATTAAACTTAGAAAATTGACTACAAAACTGACATCTTAGTGTTCCAAATTTACTCCCACTTGGTGATTTCCCCATCAAATTTGCTCAATTTACAAGTCAAAACGAGGTGGTATTTTTTTTTCTGCCTGCTAGCATCTCAAGCTACTCCAAGATTCAGCCATGTTCTCTGTTTCCAACATCACTGCTTATAAGAACAACTTCTACAGATTTTACTGGTCACCAGCTGTTCAAGGAATAGGACAATCAGCAACTGGAAAGCAGTACTCTGAGAAAGAGGAATGCTACAAATAAGGATAAATCTTATCTAGATTAAACTTCAAATATTACCTTAATATCCCTCCTGGTCATAGTCATGTCTTTTTCTCTACCAAGCAAACAAAGAGAGGGATTGCTAAATACAAACAATCCCAGTAAAGAAATTGAATGTATGGCCCCAGGCTCTAAGGGCAACTTTAAAGGCATTTGGCAAATAAATCTTAAACATAAAAGAAATCCTCAATAGCTATCTTGTCCTCTCTCACCCAGGACATCTGTCTCTGAAAAGAAATCGCTCCAAGCCCATCTGGAATAGTTTCCCTGTACCCTACTCCCCGCTTTGAAGGCAAGCTGCAAGGGATTCAGCAGATGCAGGCAACCATAAGTTTAGCTCTTTTGTCTTCTCACCCCAATTTCTCCTCCCTTTCCTTTCTCACTGTTCCTGGGAAGGTAACAGGCTCAACCTCCCTTTTCTGTAAAAGTCAGCTTTAGAGCCACTTGCTAAAAAAGATACCACATCTACCTTACTCTTGATTTGAAAGCTTTAGGAAAACAAAAGTGTGGGTTTTGGCATGAAATAACAGAGTGATACAGTGATGAGTAGGTGTAAGCCTCCTGGACGCCTGGTTCCTACTATTTTGACTAAGCCCTAGATGTAGTTAGAGAATGGAAGAGAGAAGACCATAGAAGACTGGCTCTACACAAACTGTTTCTGTTCCTTGTGCCCCCTCCCTACAGAAAAAGAAGGCTAACATGGTTGAAGGAGGTAAAAAGACCTCTCCTGAATCCACTCACCAGAACTTTCAATCTCCAGATGCCTTCTGGGCCCCCCTATTGTTGAGGTTGGTAAGGAGACCCCAAAAGTTTGGGGTCACAAACCAATGTTGTGAGGTATCTCAAAAGAATTTGCAGGCTTAATCCCATTTCCTAGTCAAGGGGCAAAGTTTACTGGAATTGTAATGTCAATTGAAGCGGGCTAAGCTCCAGGAGAGGTTAGCAGGGAACCAAGAGAAAGGAGACAGATTTATAAGACAGAGTTGGATCAGAGTTTCATGTTACTTATTTGCTAATTTTATGGCTTTCAGGTAGGTTTGAGGGGTACTCTTATTCACTATCCTCAGGAACTTGGTTATCACTGACCAACAGATAATCTGTCAGTCAATAATATTTATAGGACTATTGTAAGGCCAGAAGATTTTACAATCACTGACAGACAGATTATTAGTACAATAGCACTCCAAAGTCAAGGGACTTCAAAATCACTGCTGTCTCCCCTAGAAGCTATATTGCATCACTATGACCAGAAGGTATTCTTTGAGTTGCTGGCTCATTACATTGAATCAGTTGTGAAAGTGGCTGACAGAAAATCCCATGAAAACATGCCTAGGATCACTAGGACACTACTGTTAGGAGCAATTGGAGAGATGGGGGTAGAGGGGAGCAAATAGGGAAGAGACAGGAAGGAGATATTTGATGAAAAAAAATACCCAACTTCAAACCTCCTTCTTTAAACTACCTTCTAGCCAGGTTTGTTAAGGAACTTTCTTTCTGTCCTTAAACTCAACACAAATTTTGGCAATGATTAAAAGTCACCTGGTATGTGGACTCAAGGAACTCACAAGGGGGGAGAAGAAAAAGGGGATGAGCAATGTATGTAGGAATGCCAGAGAATGAAATAGATGAATACACAGGTTTCTCATACAACCTTTCAATAAGAACTCTTATCCTAATCACATACAGTGCAGGGATGCAGGCTCCACATTGGCAATCTGGTAAATAAGGACCAGGAAACCTGAAAAAAAGTGAAAAAGGGAGGGGGAGGAGGAAGGCAAGGGAAATGATTTATTGCTACTGAGTTGGAGCAAAGCTAGTCATGTTCTCTGGGATTTCAGAGTCTGTGATGACAAAATGGGGAATGGGGAAGAAAGAAAGGAGGGAGCAATGCTGGCCCAGGCCATGAAGCAGTACAGATCTGGGCTTCCACAAACACCAAGGGAACTAAACACCTTACAACAACAACAACAACAAAAAAAAAGTCAAATCCTGAAAGGCTAGAGAAGCAGATCAGGGAGAAGCTTATGGGAGCCATAAGGTCATTCAGGCAGAATCTGCCTGGTGGTATTGTGATGCCAGAGTCTCTTTGAACTGTTCTACCTCAGTTTCCCTGAATCGTTCTATCTCAGTTTCCTTAACTGTTCTGCCTCAATCCCCTTAGTTGTAAAAGTCCCCTTCTGGTTCATTAAGACTGAGGACCATTTGCTCTAAGGTTATAAATTGTCAATGTGAGGCTCAAGAAAAGGGGGAGATAGAACTTCCTGATTCCTAACTCCTTCTGCCCTCAAGAATTTATGACATTACCCCTCTAAAATATTCCAAAAGATAAGATTATCCCGGATACCTCATTGACATCTTTACTTCTGTTTATTCAGACATCCTGACTCTGGCTTCCAGTTTCCTCCCATCCTGCTAGAACCCAATTTATGATCCTGAAACTTCCTACTCTCAATGTTCTGACTCCGCCCTTGCCTTGGTCTACCCCTGTAGCTGAGTCAAGTGGCTATATATGTCATTGAGAACTCACATTCACCACTGGATACTTTAAGATGAGGGTCCTGTCCAATCAATTATACTCTCCAATTAATAAAATATTAAAACCTTTCTAATCTCTATCCTGCCTCAGTTTCTCTGATATTACATACAGTATGATAGATAAAGCACTGAGCTTGCAATCATCAAGATCTGAGTTCAAATCCATCCTTAAACACTTAATTGTTGTGTGACTCTGAGAAGTTTCCTTAACTATATAGTGGGGACAATAGCAACTATCTTTTAGGGATTTTGTAGAATCAAATGAGACAATTTTTGTAAAGTGCTCAGTATGGGTTCCTGCCATATGGCAGGAACTATATAAATTGTAATTTCCTTTGTTCTTTCATACCGATCCTAGAACCTCCTAAGATAATGAAACCCAGAAAAGCAAATCCCTGAACCAGCCACTGCTGGCTTCTTGTATGAGGAAACACACATCTTCTTCCTTCATACTGTGGTTATCTCAATGATTCTACTTTCAATGATTTAAAAACCTGAACAACAGTTCAGCAACTTGGAGAATCACTATTCAATTCAATATACACTTAAATAACTACTATATTCAAAGATCTGAAGATGCAAAGGTGAAAAAGTACATAGTTCCTGTCCTAAAAGAACTTGCAGAACTTTGGTGAAGGGATAAGATGCAAGGCAAAACAGTATAATATAAGGACATTGTGATGGAAGCTAGGTAAAAAGTAAATAAGAAATATGATAGATGCCCTAGAAGTATCAGATATCAAGCTATATTACAAAGCAGGATCCATTAAAATTATTTGATTCTGGTTGATTAACAAAACAAGTTAGTTTTCTAAGATGCAGCAGTTTGACAAATTCAAGGATTCTAACTAGGGTAAAAAAAAAAAAAAGACTCATTTTTGGACCAAAGTGCTGGGAAAGTTGGAAAGAAGTCAGGTTAAAATTTGGTTTACCTCAGTTTCTTATATAACATACCACACAATAAGTTCCAAATGGATTGTAAATCTAAGTATAAAAGGTTACATTATAAACAAATTTAAAAAACAGAGGAAAAGATATCTTTTTCAAATATGGATAAGGCACACTAATGCGTTATTGATAAAGCAATCCCATCATTCTGAAAAGCAATTTGGTTCTATACTCAAAAAGTCACTAAACTGAGTTCTATGATGCAGAGATAACATTATTAGGCTTGTAAGAATTTAAAAGAGATCAAAGAAAAATAAAGGATTCATATGTACAAAAGTATCTTTTACTGTAATAAAGATTTACAATTAGAAAATGGCTGATTAAATCATTTTATATAAATGTAAAGGAATATTATTGTGTCAAAAGAAATGACAAGTGGAATGGATTTCAGAGAAACCTGAGATGTGTAGAAATTGATGAAGTCTGGAGAATAATTTATACAATGAATACAACATGGTAAAAGAAAAAAAATTGTGAAATAAAGAATTTTAAGAAGTTTTAAAGACTTCAAAAGATTGGTAATAAATTATGTTTCCTGATTCTTGGCAGAAAAGTGATGGATCAGCTAGGGGTGAAGAATGAGATACATGTTTTCAGACCTAATTAATATCTGGATAAAATGGGATGAGTTGGGAGAGATAAAGAATTAAGAATTTGGAGGGATTTTCAGTGCCACTTTAAAAAGGGGGGGGGGGAGGAAATAATGTTTACTGATTGATGAAAAACAAATAAATATTAATAAATATTTTTTTAAAAAGCAGAAAATTAGAAAATAGCATAGATAAGCAGGATAATGTTTGGACTACCATATTAAATTTGAAATACTTATATTTTATGATTAAAATGATTGTATATAGCCTAAATCAGATTGTTGTCTTAGGGAGAAAACAAAGAGTGGGAAGGAAAAAAAAAAAAAGAACTAAAAATCTTACAAAAATGAATGTTGAAAACTATCTTTATATATAACTGGAAAAATAAAATACTATTAAGCAAAAAAAAAAAAAAAATTAAGGAAAAAAAGTTTATATGTTTAAAAGCCAAGCTAAATGATGTAGAGAAAAATGTTCATAACTGTTGATGTTTTACAAATATATAATAATGAAAACAAACCTTTTTTAAAAACAGGAGGACATAAAGAACAATTCCCACTGAGAGAATAAATAGAAGTCTTCATAAGGAAACAATAGAACCTAAATTAGGTCGAAGCATTTCAACTGAAGAGATAAGAAATCAGTTCCAGTTATAGGGATGGCCTATTCAATCATATGAATGCGTGCATGAAGGATGACTCACTCTTCATTGATTCCTCAATCTCCAATCCTAATAGAAAATAGGGGTGGAAATACTAAAGTAGCTGGACCCTTAAAGAGAAGAAAACCAAAAAATATTTCTGTGACTCTATCACTTAAGGAATAAATAGTTCAATTCCAGATTAGGAATTCCAATTCAAAGCTGTCTTTTGTCCTCAGTTTTCTTAGCAGAGAGTGTTTTCATCTAGCCACTTTACACTAGTAGTCTAACTCCAATCTTAGTTATCTCTTGCCTGGAGCTACAAATCTATCCATGGGAACATTAAATAGCCTTTAATAACACAGACTGCTGACAAACAATAGATAATGAAGTTCAGAATGCAAAAAACACAGAAGAAGCCATGTTACAATGCTATCATTTTAAAAAGATGTTGCAGTTTCAGAACAAATTCTAATCGGGTTTTTTTTTTTTAATACCTCTTGATAATTCTATATTCCGTTATAGTATGCTAAAGATAATGTGGTATTGTGAAAAAAAATACTGGAGTTGGAATCAAAAGTCCTGAGTTTGAGTATTAAATCAATGATTTACTAGCTCTGTAACTTTTAGCAAATAACCTGGATCTGTTTACTCTTCTATAAAATGGAGCAATCTAGCTCACAGAGCCATTTTATTTTATTTTTTTTAAAATAATAGCTTTTTATATTCAAAATACATAAAAAGATAGTTTCTAACATTTGCCCTTGCAAAAGCTTGTGTTCCAAATTTTTTCCTCACCCCTCTTCCCTAGACAGCAAGTAATCCAATATGAATTAAACATGTACAATTCTTCCGAACATAGTTCCACATTTATCATGCTGCACAGAAAAAATCAGATAAAAAAAGAAAAAATGAGAACAACAACAATAAGCAAGCAAACAAAAACAACAAAAGAGGTGAAAACACTATATTGTGATCCACATTCAGTCCTCATAATCTTTCTGGATGCAGATGCTCTCTCTCTCACAAGTCTATTGAAATTGTCCTGAATCACCTCATGGTTGAAAAGAGCCAAGTTCCCATATTAATAATCAAATTAACAAAAACCATATGATCATCTCAATAGATGCAGAAAAAGCATTTGATAAAATCCAACAACCATTCCTATTAAAAACTCTTGAGAGTATAGGAATAAATGGACTTTTCCTTAAAATAATCAGAAGCATCTATTTAAAACCAGTAGTAAGCATCATATGTAATGGGGACAAACTGCAACTATTCCCAATAAGATCAGGAATGAAACAAGGTTGCCCACTATCACCGTTACTATTTAATATTGTATTAGAAATGCTAGCTTTGGCAATAAGAGTTGAGAAAGAGATTAAAGGAATAAGAATAGGCAATGAGGAAACCAAATTATCACTCTTTGGTGATGATATGATGGCATACTTAGAGAACCCCAGAGACTCTACTAAAAAGTTATTAGAAACAATCCACATCTTTAGCAAAGTTGCAGGATACAAAATAAACCCACATAAGTCATCAGTATTCTTATATATCACTAACAAAACCCAACAGTTAGAGTTACAAAGAGAAATTCCATTTAAATTAACTACTGATTGTATAAAATATATAGGAATCTATCTGCCAAGGGAAAATCAGAAACTTTATGAGCAAAACTACAAAACACTTTCCACACAAATTAAGTCTGATCTAACCAACTGGAAAAATGTTAAATGTTCTTGGATGGGTGAGCAAATATAATAAAGATGACAATACTACTTAAACTAATCTATTTATTTAGCGCTATACCAATCAGACTCCCAAAAAACTACTTGGATGACCTAAAAAAAATAACAACAAAGTTCATATGGAAAAACAAAAGGTCAAGAATTTCAAGGGAATTAATGAAAAAAAAAAAATCAAATGAAAGTGGCCTAGCTGTAACAGATCTAAAATTATATTATAAAGCAGCAGTTACTAAAACCATCTGGTATTGGCTAAGAAATAGACTAGTTGATCAATGGAATAGGTTAGGTTCAAAGGACAAAACAGCCAATAACTTTAATAATATAGTGTTTGACAAACCCAAAGATCCCAGTTTTGGGGATAAGAATGCATTATTTGACAAAAATTGCTGGGAAAATTGGAAATTAGTATGGCAGAAACTAGGCATTGACCCACACTTAACACCGTACACCAAGATAAGGTCAAAATGGGTTCATGACCTAGGCATAAAGAATAAGATTATAAATAAATTGGAAGAGCATAGGATAGTGGAAGAGCACAGACCTGTGGAAGAGGGAGGAATTTATGACCAAAGAAGAACTAGAGATCACTATTGACCACAAAATAGAAAATTTTGATTATATCAAATTGAAAAGTTTTTGTACAAAAAAACCAAATGCAGACAAGATTAGAAGGGAAACAATAAACTGGGAAAACATTTTTATAATCAAAGGTTCTGATAAAGGCCTCATTTCCAAAATATATAGAGAATTGACTCTAATTTATAAGAAATCAAGCCATTCTCCAATTGATAAATGGTCAAAGGATATGAATAGACAATTCTCAGACGAAGAAATTGAAACTATTTATAGACATATGAAAATATGCTCCAAATCATTATTAATCAGAGAAATGCAAATTAAGACAACTCTGAGATACCACTACACACTTGTCATATTGGCTAGAATGTCAGGGAAAGATAATGCAGAATGTTGGAGGGGATGTGGGAAAACAGAGACTCTGATACATTGTTGGTGGAATTGTGAACACATCCAACCATTCTGGAGAGCAATTTGGAACTATGCTCAAAAAGTTATCAAACTGTGCATACCCTTTGTTCCAGCAGTGTTTCTACTGGGCTTATACCCCAAAGAAGGGAAAGGGACCTGTATGTGCCAAAATGTTTGTGGCAGCCCTGTTTGTAGTGACTAGAAGCTGGAAAATGAATGGATGCCCATCAATTGGAGGATGGTTGAGTAAATTGTGGTATATGAACGTTATGGAATATTATTGTTCTGTAAGGAATGACCAGCAGGATGAATACAGAGAAGACTGGCGAGACTTACACGAACTGATGCTAAGTGAAATGAGCAGGACCAGGAGATCATTATATACCTCAACAACGATACTGTTTGAGGATGTATTCTGATGGAAGTGGATCTCTTCGATAAAGAGAGCTAATTCAGTTTCAATTGATCAAGGATGGACAGAAGCAGCTACACCCAAAGAAAGAACACTGGGAAATGAATATAAACTGCTTGCATTTTTGTTTTTCTTCCCGGGTTATTTATGCCTTCTGAATCCAATTCTCCCTGTGCAACAAGAAAACTGTTCAGTTCTACACACATATATTGTATCTAGGATATACTGTAAGCTATTTAACATGTAAAGGACTGCTTGCCATCTGGGGAAGGGGGTGGAGGGAGGGAAGGGAAAAATAGGAACAGAAGTGAGTGCAAGGGATAATGCTATAAAAAAATTACCCATGGGTTCTGTCAATAAAAAGTTATTAAAAAAAAAAAAAAGAGCCAAGTTCATCAGATTGATCATTACATAATCTTGTTGTTGATGTGTACAATGTTCTCTTGATTCTATTCACTTCACTTAGTATCAGTTCATGTGGGTCTCTCCAGGTCTTTCTGAAATCAGCCTTTTGATCATTTCTTATAGAACAATAATATTCCTTTATATTTATTTACCCTAACTTATTCAGCCATTCCCCAACTGATGGACATTCACTCAGTTTCCAGTTTATTGCCACTACAAAAAGGTCTGCCACAAACATTTTTGCACATGTGGGTCCTTTTCCCTTTTTTATAATCTCTTTGGGATCCAGATCTAGTAGAGACATTGTTGGATCAAAGGGTATGCACAGTTTGATGGCCCTTTGTGTATAGTTCCAAATTGTTCTCCAGAATAGTTGGATCAGTTTGCAACTCCACTAACAATGTATTAAGTGTTCCAGTTTTCCCACACCCTCTCCAATATTTATCATTATCTTTTCCTGTCATCTTAGCTAATTTCACAAAGCCATTTTGAATAAAGCCAAAAGCAGCAGCAGTAGTAGTACTAGTAACAGCTAGCATTTATATAGCACTTAAAGTTTTTCAAATTATTCTTCAAATGTTAACTCATTTTACCTTCACAACAATCCTGAGTAGTAGGTGCTATTATTACACTCATTTTACACATAAGAAAACTTTTTTTGTGACTCTAGGTCCAGTGCTGTATCCACTGCCTATCTGCCTAACATGCTTTGTTGCAAAAAATAAGCCATACATCTATTACCTGATGATTATATACAAAGTCCTATGCCAAGCAAAAGAGGAAATACAAAGTTTAAACAAAACAACCCATGATATTATAGAATTTATATGTAAAGAGATAAGGCATTAATGTAAATACTAGAGCAGGGGTCCTCAAACTTTTTAAATAGGGGGGCAGTTCACTGTCCCTCAGACTGTTGGAGGGCTGGACTATAGTAAAAACAAAAATGTTGTTTTGTGGGCCTTTAAATAAAGAAACTTCATAGCCTTGGGTGAGGGAGATAATCGTCCTCAGCTGCCGCATTTGGCCTGCAGGCCCTAGTTTGAGGATCCCTGTACTAGAGAAACAATATTACAAAACAAGTACATTACAAAGTTAAACAAAACGCTTATAGGAAGAAGGAAATTACCAGTGATTGGAAGAGATTAAGTTTAGGTACAGTCTCTAAAGAAGGTGATATTTGGGTTAAGCTTTAAAGCACAGGTAGGAATCTAATAAAGAGGGAGAGAGAGTATAGAAAATGTGGGGAACAGCAGTGACAAAGGCACAGAGATGCTAAAGCAGCTACAATGTTTGGTGGGCAGAAAGGAAGTCTAATTTGGTTGGGGCTTAGAATACATTAAGCAGAGCTATTAAAATTAATATATTAAAATAATATATAATATAAGCTAATATAAAGTTTAAAAAGTAGGTTTCACTAATACAGCCAAAATTAGGAGGGAAGCACAAACTGGGAAGGGGGGGGAGAATTTAAATGGAGTTTCTCTCATAAAAATCTTATTTCTCAAACATAGGGATCTGAGCCAAATTTATAAAAATATAAGCCATTTCCCAACAGACAAATGATCAAAGGATATGAGTAGGGCAGTTTTCAGAAAAAGAAATCCAAGCAAACATAAATCTTATATTTAAAAATGCTCTAAATCACTAATTAGAGAAATACAAATTAAAACATCTTTCTGAGGTACCATCTATCACCTATCATATTGGCTACATGGACAGAAAAGAAAAATGACAAATGATGGACGGGTTTGGAAAAACCGGGACAGTAATAGTATCCCAATTGGTGGACTTGTGAACTTATCCAACTATTCTGTACAAGGAACTGTAGATACTCTTTCACTCAGAAGTATATATCCCAAAAAGCTCAAAGGAAAAGGAAAAGGATCCACATATATAGAAAATTAGACATTGAGAGAATCCTCATCAATTGAGTAATGGCTGAAGAAATTGTGATATTAATATGAAAGAAATAAGGAAGAAGGGTTTCAGAAAAACATAGAAAGACTAACAAACTGACACAAAATAAAGTGAACAGAACAAGATCCTTGTACACAGTAAAAGAAATATTTTAACGATGATCAACTATGAAAGACTTGGCTTTTTTGATCAATACAATGATCCAGGACAATTCGAAAGGATTTATGATGAAAAATGCTGTCCACCTCCAGAGAGAAAACTGATCAACCCTTAGTGCAAATTAAAGTTTAATTTTTTCACTTTATTTTTCGTGCTTTATATTTGTAAACATGGCTAATATGGAAATTTGTTTTCATTTTTCACATAAATAATTAATTTTACTTGCCTTCTAAATGGATGGGGGCTGGGCATAGAGGGAAGAACAGAATTTGGAACTCAAAACTTTAAAAATGAATAAATAACGTTTAAATAAATAAAAATTCAATTTTAGACTATAAATACATTTCATTTACTTTAATTACACTACTGTAATTATAAACATGAAATCCTAATCCAAAGACAAAAAAGTAAACATATTACTGGAGAAAGTGAATCATACCAATCTTCACACCCTTGCTATGTATAAATGAAACCAGAACACAGAAGGAAATTGCAGCCTAAAGGAAGAATGGTTCAAGTTCTCTTTGCAATGGCAAATAAAGGAATTGATATGGTTGGTTTTGGCATGAGTACAAAGGCAACAAAAAAACATTCAATCACCTCAAATTGCAGTGATTATGGTAAAGTATTTGCAAAAACAAAAACAAACAACCAAAAAAAAAAAAAACCACCATAAAGATAATGGCAGATTGTTGGAATCCTTACTAACTGCTAAGTAATTAGAGTTGATCTAATCTTACAAGAAGATGTTTTGGGCAGAACCTGAAACAAGGTACTAAGTAGAACTACCCATAATCCCTCTCTGTGGAAGGAGCATAAATAGGCCAATGGGCCAGTCGGAGAGTTCTGGAGAGGAAGACGCTACAAGTCGAGATTTCACCGGAATGACATGAAGATTGGAGCTGGCTGGAGGCGGAAGAAAGCAGAGGCAGAGGCTGAAGGACCAGACCTTTGGATTTAAAGACATTTGGAGAGAGCTCTTGGAACTAAGCAGAGAGATAGGCCTCTAAGCTAACCAGGCTATATTGGAGATAATAAAAGATCTGAACTTTTATCACCTGGCTGTGTTTTGAGAAGAAAAAGCTCACAACATTTTGGCGCCCGAACAGGGACAAACAGACCCCTCAGTGGATTTCAGTGGAAAAGCTCCGATCCTGATTCAAGTGGAAAAGCCTCTGATCCTGATCCAGTGGAAAAGACTTCAACCCAGAAATTAGGGTGAGTGCAACAAAGAAATTTTGTTAGAAGAGTTAAAGTAGAATTTCAGCTAAGATGGGACAGATATTTAGAAAACAGCCTGTTTCTGTTCAAGGAAAATGTTTAGAGAGCATTGTCAAAGTTATGAAAAGCCAAGGTTTAATTATAAGTTTACAGCAAATCACTGAACTTTTACAAACTGTAAAGGATATATGTCCTTGTTTCTCTCTTGATAAGGAATTAGATTTAAATGAATGGAAATTGGTTGGAGAGGATCTTTGTCAATTCTATGATAAAAATGGTCCTAACTCAATAATTAATACATATAATGTAATACAATTGGCTATAAGAAGTTATTTAAGTGATAGAATGATGAAAAGGAAAGTACAGGAGGAAGAAGTACCAACTTTACTGGTGAAAAGGAGGACGAATCAGATGAGAATGGAGTTAATTACAATTCTGAGTGTGATACTTCACAGCAGGAGGAATTAGATGATTCCACATCTCATGACCCTCCCCCTGCAATTAACCCTTCATGTGTGGAACAAGGGGGAGGGAGAGAGACAGAAACACAGTTAGCTTCTCCTGTAAAGCAGAATTTGACAAGATTAGAAAAAGCATTAATTAAAGCAAAAAATGAAGGAGAAGATATATCTGATTTTATAAATGCATATCCTGTGATTGAAGAGCTCAACTCCTCAGGTCAAAAAAGGAGAAGATACACTCCTTTTAATTTGGAAGAAATTAAAGATTTGAAAAAGGGTTGCACTCTTTATGGGGCTACATCATCTTATGTGAAGATGTTACTGGATAATTTGTCTTATGAAATCTTAACCCGAATGACTGGAAATCCATCACTAAAACATGTCTAGAACCGGAACAAAATTTATTGTGGCTTTCAGAGTTTCATGAATTATGTAGGATTCAAGCCCAACGCAATAGGCAAACAGGAGCTATTGTACAAGTTGCTTTTGACCAACTAGCTGGAGAAGGTCAGTATGCAGAGAGTTCAGAACAGATTTATTATCCCATAACAGTGTATGAGCAAATTTCTAAGGCTGCAATAAAAGCTTGGAATTCTCTCCCTGGACAGAAAGATGGAAATAATGCTTTCACAAAAATAGAGCAAGGTCCCAATGAACCTTTTGCAGATTTTGTGGGACGTCTGCAAACAGCTGTAATAAGAACCATTGGAGATAATGGTGCCACAGAAATAATGACTAGACATTTGGCTAAGGAAAATGCCAATGAGGTTTGCAAGAGAATTATATGGGGGCTAGACAAAAATGCTCCTTTAGAAGAAATCATAAGATGCTGTGCCACAGTGGGCACAAATGCTTATTATGCCCAGACTATGATGAACATGGAAAGACAAGGTCCTTCTTGGCAGAGGAATTCTAGAGAAACTCGTCGATGTTTTCATTGCGGAAAAATTGGACATTTGAGAGCTCATTGTAGATATGGAGATAGAGTGAGAAGACAGGGTGAGAGAAAACCCAAAACCCCATGTCCAAAATGTAACGGAGGCTTTCATTGGGCCTCTAAATGTATATTGATCCAGAGGAATGAGAGGCAGGGCCCAGCTCTAAAGTATCAATCAAAGGACAGGTGGGGCATGATAGCAGCTGAGGTTACACCCAGAGAGACTTTAGAAATTCAAGATTCTGATGTCATCAACCAACAGAAAAGCAATCAGGATTACAGTTGGGAAGAATACAGGCCTTTTAAGACAACAAGACAATATCCAGTGCAAACAGCTCCAATGTAATTACCAGGTGATGAGGAGAAATCCCAAATTTGGTAAATAGAAGGGAATTAGATTAACTGCTTGGGGAAGAGGATCTGCTTATATTTCCACAGATGGAGAAAGAATCAGATGGCTGAATCATTGGATTTCCTAACACAAGATGAAACTGTTTTACTTCTTGAAAAACCAGCAAGAATCATTGGGTTCCCTGAGATGAAAAATTGTTGATTAGACTTTTGCAGTACTTCAGAGCTTACAGGAATTATTAGATTCCTGTCACATGAACTAATGGACAATGGATTGCTTATGGACTATTTCTAGGACTTATGGACATGTGTAAATTTTCAGGTTGATTTATGTTGTTACATTACTACTAGCCTGTGTTATATTGCTATGTGCTTATGTAAATTATGTATAATGCCTCCCATATTGATGGATTTATGTATACCATGTATATCTGTTACGAAGTTCTGGCCCATATTGATAGATTTATGTGTACCCCCTCAGAAACCCCCAATGCTTTAAAACAAAAGAAAGGGGGAGATGTTGGAATCCTTACTAACTGCTAAGTAATTAGAGTTGATCTAATCTTACAAGAAGATGTTTTGGGCAGAACCTGAAACAAGGTACTAAGTAGAACTACCCATAATCCCTCTCTGTGGAAGGAGCATAAATAGGCCAATGGGCCAGTCGGAGAGTTCTGGAGAGGAAGACGCTACAAGTCGAGATTTCACCGGAATGACATGAAGACTGGAGCTGGCTGGAGGCGGAAGAAAGCAGAGGCAGAGGCTGAAGGACCAGACCTTTGGATTTAAAGACATTTGGAGAGAGCTCTTGGAACCAAGCAGAGAGATAGGCCTCTAAGCTAACCAGGCTATATTGGAGATAATAAAAGATCTGAACTTTTATCACCTGGCTGTGTTTTGAGAAGAAAAAGCTCACAACAGCAGATAAAGCATCAATACAGAAGATTAAAAAATTATTTAAATATCACCACAATAACAATTCTCCAAGATCCTACAGAATAATTCACCACATTATTCTTATACTTGGTGGTTTCAATGCAACTGTGGGAACAAGGAAAGATGTTGAAAAATAAAATAGAAAATATGAAACAGGGATAAAAAATGAGAGAAGTCAAAAACAATAGACTAAATAAAAAACTTACATTTTTATATCATGAATACTTTACTAAAGTATTCATTCAGGTGGTGATGTACACAGTGAACAATGAAAAATATCACACACAAAAAAGAAACATTTTTAACTGACAGGGAATGACTTGTTACTGATGTGGGAGTCATTCCGGGATTAGCTGATTATGAAGTCAGATGAAATTGTTAAGATAAAAATTAATACAAAGCTAGAATAATAAAACTGAGGTAAAAATATATGATATATAATTAAAGCAACTCCCCAACTTGACCTGCTTAAAACAAGTAGTGATGTTGAAAAATGAGAACTGGATATAAGAACACATAAACTGATTATAATCACTTCATACAAAAATTTAACCAATGTAAATCAACTATCATAATAAGGACAACAAAAAAAGTCTAAGAAACACCTAAATAAACAAAAACTTAACTTTTCTGTGAAGTGGAAGTATATGACAACCAATAGCAAGACTGGTTTAAAATAACCTATGGAAAAAGATGCTAAAAGAATATGTTCAATATTGCCTCATAAAATGGAGAAAAGCAAAAGCAGGTAAAAATCAATTTAAAACAAATCTGGGAAGCTATTCAAAATAAACATACTTGTTTTTATAACACTATTCACCAAACATAGAGAAGAGAACCACATTTGGACTCTTTGTACATGCTTATCAAGGACATGGCCATTATAAAAATAAAGAGGAAAAAGCAGGTAAATTAGAGCAAATATAGAAAGATAAGGACAGCATTGGAGTTAATATAATTTTAAGTGTGCTGCAGGATTGATTTTTAAAGTTAAAGAAGGTTTAGATACCAAAGGTAGGGGGAAAAAATCTCAAACCTTATTTAAAAAAAAAAAAAAAAAAGATGACAGAAAATATCAATCCAGTAACTACCAACCCATGTAACTATATTCCCATCTTTATAAAATTTTATGAAAATAGTGTATACATTCACAAAGGTAATCCTTGATGAAAAGTGCATATAAACTTTCACAAATGATATCTTACAGTAGGTATCTTTTAAAAACTATATAATAATGTTAAAGAGATACAAAGTCTCTTAAAGTAGCAAGATCCACTTCCATGTTTCTAATAAATATTTTAATGCTTTTTAAATAACACATTCCTTTCCTGATATATCTTTCCTCCCTACACCCATTCCAGCAAGCCTCCTTTTGTAATATAAATTTTTTTTAAATTTATTTTTCTCAGGTACATGTAAAAAACCATTTTTATTATACATGTACATTTTTAAAAACATTTCCTTTTGAATCATGTTGGGAGAAAAAAAGTTGGAACAAAAGGGGAAAATCACAAGAGAAATAAAACAGAAAAAGGAAAAAAAAAAGTGAGCATAACATATGTTGATATATATTAAGTCTCCATAGTTCTCTCTCTAGATGCAGATGGTGTTTTCCATCCAAAGTTTATTGTGATTGCCTTGGATCACTGAACTGCTGAGAAGAACTAAGTCTGTCATAGTTGATCATCATACAGTCTTGCTGATACTGTATACATTGTATTCCTGGTTCTGCTTACTTCACTTAGAATCAGTTCATGTATAGTCCAAACTTTTCTGAAATCATCCAACTCATCATTTCTTATAAAACAATAGTATTCCATTACATTCATATACCATAACTTATTCAGCCATTCTCCAACTGATAGGTATCCACTCAATCTTCAGTAATTACATTATATTACATTAATTCTGTCCTTACAAAAATGGCTGCTACAAAACATTTTTGCACATATAGATCCTCTCCTCTCTTCTTATGATCTCTTTGGGATCAGCAGAGACACTGCTGGATCATTTTACAACTCTACCAATAATGCATTAATGTCCCAGTTTTCCCACATCCCCTCCAACATTTATCAATATCTTTTTCTGTCACTTTAGCCAATCTGAGAGTTATGAGGAGGTACCTCGGAATTGTTTTATTTTACAGTTTTCTAAGCAATAGTGATTTAGAGCATTTTTTCATATGGCTATTTCCATTATCTGAAAACTGTTCATTCATATCCTTTGACCATTTATCAATTGGGGAATATTTGTATACTTATAAATTTGACACAGTTCTTTAACCTATTTTAGAAATGAGGCTTTATCAGAAACACTGGCTGTAAAACATTTTTTCCCAGCTTTGTGTTTCCCTTCTAATCTTGGCTGTGTTGGTTTTGTTTGTGCAAAAACCTTTTAATTTAACATAATCAAAGTTGTCTATTTTGCATTTGAAAATGGTCTCTCAATTGATCAAAGATGGGCAGAAGCAGCTACACCCAAAGAAAGAACACTGGGAAATGAATATAAACTGCTTGCATTTTTGTTTTTCTTTCCGGGTTATTTATGCCTTCTGAATCCAATTCTCTTTGTGCAACAAGAAAACTGGTCGATTCTGCACACATATATTGTATCCAGGATATACTGTAACCTATTCAACATGTAAAGGATTGCTTGCCATCTGGGGGAGGAGGTGGAGGGAGGGAGGGGAAAAATCGGAACAGAAGTGAATGCAAGGATAATGTAAAAAATTACCCTGGAATGAGTTCTATCAATAAAAAGTTATTTAAAAAAAAAAGAAAAGAAAAGAAAATGGTCTCTAGTTCTTCCTTGGCCACAAATTTTCCCTTCTCCAAAGATCTGACAAACTAATTGGCTTACAGTATCCCCCTTTATGCTTAAATCATGAATTTATTTTGATCTTATTTTGGTATAGGGTCTGAGATGTAGGTCTGTGTCAAATTTCTGGCATATTACTTTCTAGTTTTCCTACCAATTTTTACGAGATAGTAAGTTCTTATCCCAGAGCTGGAGTTTTGGGGTTTATCAAATACTAAATTACTACAGATATTAATTACTGTGTCATGTGTATCTAACCTATTCTACTGATCCACTACTCTAATTCTTAGCCAATATCAGATGTTTTTGATAAATGCTGCTTTATAACAGAGTTTTAGGAATTGTTAGGCCACCATCCTTTGTATTTTTTTTTCACTAATTCCCTTGATATTCTTGATATTTTGTCCTTCCAGATAAATTTTATCATTTTTTTCTAGCTCTATAAAATAATTTTAGTAGAACAATAAAGTAGACCAATTTAAGTAGAACTGTCATTTTTATTATATTAGCTCAACCTAGCCATGAACAATTGATACTTTTTTCCAATTGTTTAGATTAGACTTTATTTGTGTGAAGAGTGTTTTGTAATTATGTTCACATAGTTTCAGGATTTCTCTTGGTAATAAAGATTTAATAAGGAAAAAAAAGCAGTTTAGCTATCCATCATACTGAGTGTACAGCATTTCATACTCATATTCCTCCACTTCTTTCCTGAAGAACATATTTTTCTCAACTCTTCTCATGGTTTAAGCTGGTCAAAATAATTATAGAGTTTTCAGTTTCTTTTATTGTTTATTCCATTTACATGCTAGCATTTTATTATTTGTATTCCTGCTTCTATTTACTTTACTCTGCATCAATTTAATATTTCATCACAATGTGTTTATTTCCTAATCAATGGGTATCTACTTTGTTTCCAATTCTTTGCTACCATAAATTAATTAATATTTTGGTTATATGGAACTTTTTTTCTCTTTGATCTTCTGTTTTGTGAATATTCCTAGCAGTGAAATCTTGCAGTCAAAAGGTATAAATATTTTAGTCACTTTTTTAAAAAATAGAATTCCAAACTGCTTTCCAGAACAGATGATAGAAAGAATTTACAACTTGGCTAAAACTATATTAGTGTGCTTCTAGTCTTACAATCTAACATCATTTTCATCTTTTGTTAACTTTGCCAACTTTCTGAATATGAGGAGAAACATAAGATTTATTTTGATTTTATGTATCAGCAAACATCATCATCATCATCATCATCACATAACTGAATGGAAAGACATAAAAAAACCAAAATCCTACTGTTGTTTATTGATTACAGAAAATTGGTTAGAGCAAACTGCTAACTTAAAATCTCTCTTCTAACAAAGGATTATCCTTTTATATATATAAAAATTATAAAAGATTCCCTAAAAGATTTTACAGAATTAATATTATCCAGTAACCTTATGACCATTAATGTCAAGCAAAGCAAAAAACAATTATATTTGCCAAAGATGTATGCCACTTTATTGAGAATATCCAATATAGAATCTAAGTCAAAGAGGGATCATCTATAGATGATGAAGCTCTTCAGATATTACTTATAGATGGCACTGTTGTTTAGATCACTTTTGAAAATGGCCTAATTATCTATGTAGGAAAAATCAAAATGATGAAGAATGCTTATTTTTCAGACCACAATATGCCTTTTAATAAACAACCTTGTCCATCAGTAAATATTTTAGACAGACAATGAAAATGGGTAAGCTGGGTCTGGAATTGAACAGAAAGATAAGCCAACTTGCTTTTGGGAAATTCAAAGTACTTTTAATAGTCCTAAAGTTATCCGTGAAAAAAATGGCCATTTTTTTGATGCTGGTATTTTTCTAGTGTGCTGATATGGCTCTGAGATATAAAACCCTCCAGTCTGTGACAAACTAAAACTGAGGATCACCAAAAAAAAAAAAAAAAAAAAAAGGGAAAAATGTTGTAAGCAGTCTGCAAGACATCACAAAAAAGAAATTATGAAAGAGATACAATATAAAAAATATTATCAAAAACATATGAGAGCAAAAAAGAAAACTTGCCAGTCACAGGGGAATACAAGGAATCACTAAAAGAAAGTCTGCTACACTCCACTCGTATCCTCCCCCTATCAAGAGAACTGAGGAAGGTGTCCAGGGCGTATTTATGAGAAGACATGAATAAAACTCATTTGTCTTTTATCATGTTCATTTTTGATAGCTCTAATTTTTTTTAAGAGATCTCTTTTCTTTTCCATTTTATTGTTTTCTACTATTTCTTTGCATTGCTCATTTCAGAAATTTTTCTTACCTCTTCTGCTATTATCTGGAATTCTGCATTTAGTTGGGGACAACTTTCCTTTTTTCCTTACCTTTCATTTTCTTTCTTTCCTAGAGAATTTGGAATGCCTCATCAGACAGCAATTTTATGTACTTGCTCTTTTTTTTTTTTTTTTTAAGGATTTTTTTGTTGCTGCCTCCTATATAATATTATGAACTTCTGTTTATAGTTCTGATATTTCATCTACCAGAGCTAATAACTTAAATCTATTTATAATTTCTTCTTCATATTCATGAGATATTATTTAGATCATACTTATACAGTAGTCTCAATTTTGCAATAAGAAACTCATGATCTGAGCCACAGTGAACTCCAAGTCTTATTTTAACCAACTATATAAAGCTTCTCCACCTTAGCTGCAAAGCATATAAGCAATATGATTTCAATATTGACCATCTGATGATGTCCATGTCTAGAATCGCCTTTTAGGTTGTCAGAAAAAATTGTTTGCTATGACCAGTGAGTTATCTTGACAAAGGTCTATTAAAATCTGTCCTGCTTTATTTTGTACTCTAAGGCCAAACTTGCATGTTATTTATTTCCTACTTTAGTATTCCAATCCCCTATGATAAATGTGACATCTTTTCTGTGTTATTTCTAAATATTGTAGGTCTTTACAGAATTGAACAATTTTGACCTCTTTGGCACCAGTGGTTGAAGCACAGACCTATATTACTGAGATGCTGAACAGTTTGTCTTAGATTCAAACAGATATCATTGTCATTTTTGAGATTATACCCCATCTCTGCTTCTTCTCAACCTTTTTTTGATTCTTCTAAAGGATTCTCGCCCACAATAGTATATGTAATGATCATCCAAATTAAATTCACTCATTCCCATCCATTTAAGTTCATTGACACCTAAGATACTGATGTTTAATCTTTCCATTTCCTTTTGATTACATTTAGTTTACACTGGCTCATAGATCTTATATTCAGTTCATGTAAGTCTTTCCAGGCTTTTCTAAAATCAGCCTGCTCATCATTTCTTATAAGATAATAACATTACATTACATTCATATATCATAACTTCTTCAGCTAATCCCCAACTAATGGGTGAATGGATTACCTTTTATAACCCTGCATAGCATAGCTCATAGTTTCATTGAGCTTGTATAGCTGTGACAAAGCAATAATCCAAAAGGGACCACTCAGTAGAAGACTGGGTTGCTTGCTATAAGTGCATATAATGGAGGAATAAAGGGAGACTACTCAAGAATTAAAAGAAATAAAAGGTAAACTGTGGAAAAAGAGATAGGAAGTCAACAAAAAATGGAGCAGCAACAAGGGCCAAGATGAATTTATGTTCCGTGAATTTACACGGATGAAAAGAGCTCAATTTTGTGACTTTTTAAAGAGATGCTCAAAAGAACTTGAGGTAGGAAAAAACTAAACAAGGGAGCATGGGCAATGATAAGTATTCTGATGTCATATAAAGTTATGTTATATGTTATAAAATTATTATAGTTAAGTTATAAAATTATTATAGGAAAATTGCCCCTTCCTTTTACCTCTACAGGTAGTAAAAGTAGCAGGACCAGTGGAAATGGAAACAAGTAAAGCTGGTGGAGGATAAGGGTAAGGTAGCCCTGAAAAAGGGTGATAGACTAGGCAAATAGGGATGAATGAAAGGCCTAGAGATAATGATAAGAATGAAGTTAGGGGAAATGTTCTCTTGATGGAGGGCTTATAAAAGTAATTTGCTTTTCAGTTCCAAACAATGCTACATAAATCATTGTTATTATTATTATTGTTGCTGTTATTCACTTTTTGCTGCTACCAGATGATTAATGACAATTCCATAGAAGATGATATTCTTCTATTTTATATCAGAAGGTAATGATTAAATCTGCTTTAATCTTGGATAATTCAGAGAAGCAAAGAAATTAAAATTTTTTTTCATAAAATAAGATACTAATACAAATACAAATAAGGTACTAATACAAGGTAATAATACAAATTAACTTCATTTTTTACTTACAAACTAAAAGCAGCTATAAAAAATAAATGTTAAAAAGGAACAAAACTCTCAAAGACATATGGTATACTTTGTTACTAATTTAAATTATTATCAATTCTTCTCCAAACACTGGTTTGCTAGATCTGTCTCATTTATAGACAATCCCAGATCCCTCTCACTGTTTCTGGCTGTTTACTTCAGTTTATATTCAGCTGCTTCAAGAAGGACAGGTGTTAAATATCCTATTAGCACCTTCTGCTATTCACTCTCAACATTCCTTAATTCATTCTTCATGTCTCCCTGCATAAACTTTCTTCTTCTTCTTGTCCTCTGCCTCTCAGTTCGAACCTTTAGCTCTTACTATCAGAAAGCTAAAAGACCTTAGTTAGATGAGGTATATAAACTTGTTGCCTTAGTTATTCCTAACTGTTGCCATGGTAATATACACACTGTAACTTGTTCTTTTAAAAGGGTGAGACTTTCCTTCAGAGCAATTTCAATTTGAAAACTGTGATTGGAATCAAAGCAAAAATTAGGTAATTTTCAACAAAGTAAAGATTGTACTAAATGGTTCTTCAGGTCCTTTCCAACACAAAGATCCCTGAAACAGTTAAAAAAAGATTGGGAAGTAGGGAGGAGTTAAGATGTAAAAGAGTAAAGCCAGGAACATACAATCTAGATTCTTCCAAATTCTCCTCCAAACTTTAAAATAACTCCTCAAATAAATTGTGTAGTGGCAGCATCAACAAAAGGCTTGGGTGAAACAATTTTCCAGCCCAAGACAATTTAGAAGATTAGCAGGAAAAGTCTACCTCACTGGGTGAGAGTGGAGTGCAGTCTGGCAACAGGTCTGGGGAGTGAGTAAATCAATGGCAGTTATAGCTTCCAGAAGTTACTTAGTCAACATACTATTAAGGAGTCAGACAACTGATCCAGAAGAAGATTACAGGGACACTTTTGCTGGCACTCAGAGCAAGATTCTGTTGCATTGTCCATATGAAGTTCGAGATAATAGGCTCAGGGCAAGGAGTGGGGTCTCTGATCACAATTCAAGGATAGAAAAAATGTTCTGTGGTTACTCACATACAAGACCACAGCCTAGGAAAGTAGTGATCACACTTCTCCTTCAATTATACAACTCTGAAAGAACTGAAAACTCACAGACTCCAAGAACTGAAAGCAGCAGCAGAAAGGCCTGAAGCTTAGGATAGTATTCTCTCCATTCCCCAGGGCACAGCCCAATTTTAATATAAAGTTAAAAGTCAAGAAATTTACTGGAAAAATGAGTAAACTACAAAAAGAAAACATGACCATAGAAAAGTTAATAGCTACATGTAAAACCTCAGAGGAAAAAAACCAATATATAAAAACTGAAAAAGAAAAGAATACTCCAAGAACAGTCATTCCGAATTCAGGAGAACAAGAGTTCAGAAAAGGCTTAACAATTTAGAACAAGAAACCTTAGAGATCATCTAATCTAACCTCTTCATTTTTTAGATAAGTAAATTTGAGATTATATAGCATGCCAAAAGTCATACAGTAATAGCAATGTCAGAATCTGACTTCAAAGTATTCTTTGAATTCAAATCTAGTGGTTGTTTGTTTTTTTTTTAACTATGACATAATATCTAGCTTATTTTAGAAAGGTAAAGGAAAGATTTACATGAACTGATGCTGAGTGAAACAAGCAGAACCAGGAAAATGTATACTGCAACAACAAGATTGTGTGATGATTAACTACTGCTGGTTCTTCTCAAGAGGTTTAGGGAATTCAAGTTAATCTCAATAAACTTTGGATAGAAAACACCATCCACATCCAGAGAGAACCATGGAAATTAAATGCAACTCAACACATGCTATGTTCACTTTTTTTTTCCTTCTGTTTTTTTTCTTGTGATTTTTCCCTTTTTGTTCTGATTGTTCTCTTCCAATATGATTCATAAGGAAACATGTAAAAAATGAATCTACATATTTAATAAAAGTTATACATGGGGAAAATAAAAATAAAAATAAAAAAACACCAAAAAACCCCATAATATCCAGGAACAAAAAGAGAGTGAAAGTCAAGGGGAATACAGAAGGCAAGAAATTAACCTAATCTCTTCCCCATCCAAAGACTCACCAAGTGTAGAAGGGGAAGAAGGGGTTTTCCCAGCATCACATAAACAGTTTAGCTTTTGATGGGGTTCATCAGTTAAGCAGTGACAGCAAATTAACATACAAAGGATAGGATTGTTAGTGGCTGAGATGACAATTTCTCACAACAGCAACTTCTCAGCTTAAAGTTTTATGCTTTAGTATAAAACTTTAGTCAAAACTGACAGTTTTCAAAGAATAAGTCTTCAACAGCTCTAAAGCAGTAGGCAGTCCCAAGTTATGATCAGAACCAGGCCAGACAAAGTTTGAAAAGGAATCCCCAGTAGCAAAGATTGTTTGCCTCAAAGAATACAGAATAGCAGTGCAAAACACACACCAGCAATATCTCAGTGGGACAGGGCAAGAGCCAAATTACCAGCTCAACACAGTCCAAGGATATTCCCTGGAGTAATATATTGCTGAGGACAAATTCCAGAAGAGTAGCTCTTAGGACAGCAAAGTTGTTCTCAACATAATCAGAGTTATTATGAACAATACTACTGATTATGACTATTTATTGATAGTCAACAACCTAGGAAAGCTAAAATACATTTGGAGCTTCTGAATCTGTATCTTGGGTTTTCATTTTTTTACTAGCAAAATGAGGTTCTCCCCACCCACATGAATTCTCTCCCACAGGGCAGTTGGAAAAATTAGTAAGATACCAATTATAATGCTTAGAACATTAAACTACATAGTAAGCATTCTCCATACTGAATCTTGGGCCCCGTTCCTCCTCCTAGAAATTCTCCTTCCCTTTTACTTAGTGAAGCAAGATGTGGCTTCATAGTTCCTCTGGCCCTTCCATGCCAAACCCAGATTGGGGAGAAAAAAAAAAAAAAAACCCAGGCAATCTCAGAAGAAAAAATAAGTTAACGGTTCAACCCACCAAAATTAGGGCAAAAAGCGAAGTATTTCTAAGTTGAAGAAGAATACCCAAGGGCAATTTATTTCTCTAGCATAGAGATGGCCATGTAAAATTTGTCCCCATTCCCCAATTCTCTGCCTCTGAAAGAAATCTTGTTTTCAAGCTCATTATTAGAACTGTGCTCTCACTAACAGAGACTAAATATATTTCTTTTTTTTTTTCCTGAGTCAGATTCAGATAGGAGGAAACAACTTGGAGGACAGGGGAGAACAGCACATTATGTTGCCAGGTAGAAGCAAGATGAGTAATGGATTCAGAAGCTACTTCAAAACTAGAAACTAGTCCCTACAATAAAGTGAACCAGGTGCAGAGAAGAACAAGCCAGCTCCAGGAGGGCACAGAGAAGCAATAGCACAGACAGAAGTCTCAAAGAAGCAGAGGGGAGGCTTAATTACAAAGCCAAATGAATGACATTTAAATAAGATTAAAAACAAGAAGGGAGCCTCCAGCCGAGCACAAATATCTCCAAAGCATCAGATTAGCGCAAACTGTGTGTGTGTGTCTGAATGGTTTCTGCATGTTACCTGTACAAAGGACTAAAGGGGATTGGATGGAACTCCCACCTACCATTTTCTGGCCTGGCATGAACTTATTCTAAAGAATCACAGAATTGAAATCAAAGCAAATTCATTAGGAAAGGTGAATGTTTTCACAGTGAGTGACAGGAGAGAAATATTAGCATTTTGCTCTTTTAGGAAAGAAGCCAAGGGATCCAGAAGACAGCCCAGAAATAGCAACACTGCTATAACAAGTTAATGCAACCAAAATCCCAAAGGCACTAAAAACCTTCACCATTTCCAGCACCTCTGGACAAACTCACCAATTATCCAGGGACACAATTAACAATCAACAGTCTCACTGTCAATCAGCAGGGCAACACAAAAAGGAATTAGAAACCAAAGTCTGCTAGAAAGATCATTTCAAATAATGCAAGTGGCTTTTTAGAACATAGGCATCTCTGTAGAGGTGACTGTGTACCCAGTCTCTTCAGTAATATAGGAAGCCTGCCTGATGCTATTTTAACTGAATCAAATACAAAGTCCCTTATCTAAGTGTTCCTCGACTCTCCAGGTATGCTGAAGATGGAAGCAAAACACAAGTCTACCCTACCTAATGTGCTATTGTTTCTCAACATTATTCCAGAAAGAAAACATTCTTTTTTTAGACTAGGAGCAAGGTCCAATGGTCACCCTTTTTCTGCTAATGCTGTCCATCCGGAAAAAGGGAGAGTAAGTCAATTTTTGTTCATTTTCCAGTTATCTGGAATAAAATACTCCTTTAAAAAAGTTCCAATCTCTTACTTGTGGTGAAGATCCTTGTATCCTTTGTCTTTAAGATCCCTAGATAAACTGCCTCTGGTGTACGATATAACATACACTCCCTCAAATCTTAGATATATTTTGTGGCCTTTACAAGACACAAGGAAAATATATAATATCCACTCTCTTCTTCAAATCTTTCATTCACCTGCAGTACCTACGAAGTTTCCATAAGAGTGAATGACTGAGAGAGCAAGACTACCTTTTGAGAAATCAAAATGTTATGCTATGCTATGGATAACTGGAACTAGTTGTCTAATAAGGCAACAGAGATTCTTGGATCCCAAGATTTTAAATTATACCTGAAATTAGAAAACCAACCAATTTGAATTAGAGCAATGTGACCATTCCAGAACTAGGAAAGAATGACTTTTGCCAAGTTTTCATCTGGTTCACTCTCTTTCAAGCAGCCCTTTCTGTTCTACAACATATACGTAAATGCCGCTTTATTTGAAATCTGTCATTCAGAAATTTTTTAATTTTAAAAAATTAATTACTTAAAAAAACAAAAAGAGAGAGAGTTGAAGCAGCAATGAAAATGGCAGAAGCAACACGTGGAATAAAAAGCCTACAACAGAGACAAACTCAATGTTCCCTCCAAACACCTTAAAAATAATGCCTTAAACAGAATTCTGGAATGGAAGAGTCAACAAAAAGTCAGGATAAGGTACTTTTCCAATTTAAGCCAACTTAGGAGGTTAGGAGGAAAGGCCGCTGATACCCGGGTGGGGCTCACCTGGAGTACATGTGATGGCAGCACTAGCAGTAGGCCTTGGAAGCAGCTGTGCTGGCAGCAGCAGCAGCTCTGAGAGCTCTTGTCTCAGATACAATAAGGGGACTGAGTAATGGCTAAGAGAGTACAAGGGGTCCTTTGCAGGCCCTGGGTAGAGGACCTGGTACTTTCTGATAACTATATTCTCTTACACAGTTCCAAGGCAGTGAAGAGTGCTTATAGTTGGTCATAAGGGAAGTACCTGGTCATGTTTCCAGGACCAAGAAAAGTGCTAATACTTATGGTTACAGGGGAGCAAGGGTCCTTCTTGGATAAAGAGCAAAGTGTAGGCAGGAGAACAGTGGTCATACCTCTCTCCCCAACTCATACTACCTTGGAAATAACAAAAACTTGCAGACTCCCAGAACTAGCTCTGAAAAAGTAGCACCAAAAAGCCTGCAGCTTGGGACAGCACCTTCCCATCCATGGGTGAGCAAAACCTAACTTTTACATAAAGTTCAAAGTCCAAAAAAAGTCAGAAAAATGAGCCAACAACAGCAACAACAAAAAACTTGACCATAAAAACCTATTAGAATAGCAGGGGAAAACCAAAATATAAATTCAGGAAAAGATAACAATGTCTTGAAACAAAGCTTCAAAGAAGACGCAATGAAAACATCTTCAATGTTCCCCCTTTCACATTTCCCTTTCCTCTACCAAGAAGAAAGGAAATCAATTGATCCAAAAGCATTTAAGACCCTAATATTTGCCAGAAATTATCTGAGGTGCTGGGAATACAAAGACAAAAGAGAAGCAATTCCTATCTACAAGGAGTATGCATTCTATGGGGAGAGACTCCTAATATATTATACATGATAAATACAAAATAATTTTGAAGAATAAGTTCTAGCAACTCAGGGATTCAAAAAAACCTTAGGGAGAAGGTGATACTACAGCTGAGTTTTGAAGGAAACTAGGGGTTCCAAAAAGCAGAATTGAAAAGGAGTATATTTCAGGCATGAGAGAGCACCTATGCAAAAAACCAAAAAACCAAAAACAACAATGACAAAAAGAGAGAGAGAGAGATCAGAGATAAAATGTTGCATAAAAATAGCAAAAAGATCAGTTTGACTAGACCAAAGAAGTAGTAATGTATACTGAGTCTGAAAAAGTAGGATGTAACCAAATTAAGCAGAATTTTAAATGCTAACCAGAAAAATCTGTACTTATCAAAGAGGTAACAGGAAGCCGCTGAAGTTAACTGAGCAAAGGAGTGATATGGTTCAGATCAGTGTTTTAGAAATATCACAGATGGTTTCTGACAAGAGGAATAATTTCCTGGGGACTCAGAACGATTTTGAAAGTTGACACAAAGGAAGAGGGTACATTTTGGAAGCAAGAAATTAGCCATCCACCATTAATTTAACCTGCCTTTTGTAGTATTGTAGAGAACCATTATGGATTTGTGGATCCAGAGACATCTCTTCTAATCTCTGGAGTAAAGAGTTCAAGTAAACTATTCAAAGAGAAAAGGAGTGATGTGTGTGTATGTATGTGTCTGTCTGTCTGTCCACCCTTATGTCTCAAAATTTACATTTAAGAGCTAAGCAGAAGTAGGACATTGTACACTGTAACAGCAACACTGTGCAATGATCAACTATGAAGGAATTAGCCCTTCTCAGCAACAGAATGATCCAAGACAATTGCAAGAGACCCATGATGGAAAATGCTATCCACATTCAGATAAAAAACTATAATGTCTGAAAACAAGTAGAAACATACTCTTTTGCCCTTTTTGTTTTTTTGTTTTTTCACTCATAGTTTTTCCCTTTTGTTCTGATTCTTCTTTCACGGTATGACTAATTTTGAAATATCTTTAATATAACTGTACACGTGTAACGTATAATAGATTGTTTACTGTCTTGAGGAGGGAAAGGAGGAAAAAAATTTGTAACTCAGAATTTTATAAAAATGAATGCTAAAAAATTATCTTTACATGTAATTGGAAAAAATTACTATTAAGTAAACTTTTAAAAATTTATACTCAAAACAATTTTTAGATACTTTAAGCAATTCTAAAATTTATTTTGTTTGACTAAGCACATGCTATAAGCATCTTTTTATTTCCTTTTTTTTCCCCCAATGGAAACAAAATAAATTTTTTTATTAGTGGAAATTAACTTAAATTTACCAAAGAAGACAATCAAGACCCTCCATAATGTGGTTCCACCCTACCTTTCTTACCTTTTCTTACTGCCCTTCTCTCCATCATACCTTCCAAAATGTTCTGTACTTCCATGTCTTTGCCTATGCTGTAAAGCCCTTCCTTTTCTGCTTTTCACCAGATCTTAAATGTCACAACCCCTGGCTGAACATCAATAAATCATAAAATGTTCTTATAATCCACTTATCATATAACATTTTGTATGTTAGTTGAGTTATTATCCCCTTACCACAGTCTAAGTTGTGTAACAGAAGAAATTGTATTTCAGTAGCCTTGGTATCTCTTGAAGCCCAATGTCCTGCATGCAAAATAATGCTTAATAATCTTTTTTTATTTAGTTGTGGCACTAAAAAATAGCTCCTCATTCTGAAGAGGGTAGAGTATATCTACCTAGCATAGCTTCTCATAAATCAGAGAATTAAAGGGATTAAATAAAGAGGCAGTTCAAATTCAATATCTGTTTGAAAAACAAAGCAGCAAGAGAAAATTGCCATATTCATACCATCTCTGTCTCCATTTTTCCTGATTCTAGAGTCAGTGAGCTATCTATTGAACCACCTGGTTGCCCCTCCATTCCCCTACTGTGCTCTTCTTATTAGAGATGCCTTTTCAACACTGAGGATCAAAAAACTGAAGGTTCATTGACCAGAGGAGCTACCAAACTAAAATTTTGAAATGGCATCCGCATGAAATTTTGAGAGATTTGCTCAGCAACCAAATAGGTCTTTTCTCTGCTGATTCTATGTGGCCCTGTATCTCCTTTCTCTCCACTGGATATCTCCCAAGACTGGCATGCAATCCCTCCTCATCTCCACCTTAAAAAATGCATCCTTTCTTTTTTTTTTCCCTTCATCTTTTCTTTCAAGATTCGGCTCAAAGCACCACCATCTATGTGAACTCATTCCTGACCTTCCTCCAAAACTACTCTATATTTAACTTTTTGGATTTTGTTTTTTAATTTATTCTCTTGATATTTATACTACATGTAATTATCTATATACTTCTTTCTACAATTATGATGTAAGATCCTTGGGAGTAGGAAACAATTGTTCCATTTATTGTATCTATATGCCTAGATCCTGGTGATAATGCCTGGAAACTTCTATATACTTACCAAATGCTTGCTGATTGATTGAGTATAACTTAAGTGAGTAAGGTGAGAAGAGAAGAGAAAAAATCTGGAACTGAAAATAAAATTGAATGGAATTTTTTTTAAAGGTAATATGTAAAATAAAACAACTCTGAGATTATACTTCATACCCACCAAGCTGGCTAAAATAACAAAAGATGGAAATCGGTGAGGTTAAAAGTATTGCAGGAAGATAAGCACGGTAATAGTTTGTTGGTAGACTTGTGAATGGGCATAAAGATTCAGGAAAACAATTTAGCATTATCCAAATTAAGTGACTAAAATAAAATGTCCACATTCTTTTCCCCAAAGATTCCACTCCTAGACATATATTCTGAGAGAAATTATTATTTTGCTATTGTATTAATAATCAATTATTAAATTAGAGTTAAGGTTTTCCTTTCAATTTCCTCATTCAGGGTCTAACCCCTGTAGACCATTCAGCTAGTTTTTAAAGGACAAGACTGATAGATGAGATTGGCCTAATCCTCAGAGTATATATGCTCTATGATCATGGACCAGACTCCATTCAATTCAAAGACCTTACTTTTGTTTACAATGTAAAAATCTAATCTAGATGAATTTCAGCCCCAAAGCAACCAGTCTATGTCCTTGTACTCTCCACTAGAGCTTAAGGTGACCCAGCTCATGAAAGAGAAAATCAACTAGAGAGTGGTATGAGGAGAGATGGATTTACTTTATCCAGATTGTTGGAGGTAGCTAATTAAGTCTCATGATCAAGCCTCATTCTCAGCAAGCGGAGCTGAAGACTTTTAGAACATCTCTTCATTAATATGCCTACTCCTTCAACAATTATTCACCAGTCAGGTTTGATTTTACCTTTCAGGTGCAAACCCCACACACACACTTTTTCCAAAGGCATTTAAGCATTCAGGGATCTCTACAATGGGGTCTTTGGTTATCAAGAGATACTAATGATCATCAATATATTTATTATTAGCTCACCTAATTAATAAGTCAGTTATTATTTACCCAGAAACTGTCTTATGGGAATTTTCACTCCTTACAATTCCAAGGAAGTAACTGACTCTAAAAAAATTGGCTCCATATAAATCTTCATAGCAGCACTTTTTGTGGCAATAAAAAAGTGGACACAAAGTAAATGTCTATCAACTATGGAATAGCTAAACAAATTTTGGCACATTAGTGCAATAAAATATTCCTGTGCTATAAGAAATGATGAAAATTATCAGTAGAGAGAAGCATGGAAGTCTTGTATGAATTAAAACAATGTGAAATAAGCATATCTAGGGAAATAATATACACAATGACTGCCACAATGTAAATGCAAAGAATACCAACCACACAAGTTCAGAAATTATAATGACCAAGCCCAACTCCAAAGAAAAGATATGGACAGATATTTCCCCCTGTTCCTTTTCAGTGTTGGTGATTCATGGGTTTCAACCGTTGCATATGATGTTATATATTTATTAATGTGTTCAGTGATTTTGCTGAAATTTTTTTCTCAATTCTCTTTTTTAAAATACTTTGGGAACAAAAGTTTTTGCAAGGATAAATACTGAAAATTATCTTTGCATGTATTTTGAAAAATAAAAAGCTATTATTAAAAAAAATACTTTGCAGAGGTCATCAAAACCATTTGGTACTGGGTAAGAGCGAGCAGTTGATCAGCAGAAGAGATTATGTTCATAAAACACAATAGTCAATGACTATAGTAATCTAGTGTTTGATAAATCCAAAGACTTCAGTTTCTAGGATAAGATCTCACTACTTGATAAAAATTGTTGGGAAAATTGGAAAACAGTATGGCAGAAACTAGGCCCTGGCCAACACCTAACACCCTTTATCAAGATAAAGTCAAAATGGGTTCATGATTTAGACAAGAGCAATACTATAAACAAATTAAGAGAGCAAGGGATAGTGTTTACCTACCTCTCAGATCTGTGGAGAAGGAAGAAATTTATGGCCAAAGAGAACTAGAGAACATTATGAAATACAAAATGCATAATTTGTATGAAATTTACAAGTTTTTGCACAAACAAAACCAAAGCAGCCGAGATTAAGAAGGAAGCAGAAAACTGGGAAAAAAATTTTTTTATATCCAAGAATTCTAATAAAGGTCTCATTCCTAAAATATATAGAAAATTGACCCAAATTTATAAGAATAAAAGCCATTCTCCAATTGACAAATGGTCAAAAGAAATGAATAGACGATTTTCAGATTAAGAAATTAAAACCATTTCTAGTCATCTGAAAAAAATGCTCTACATGATAATTGTGGAAATATGCATAGAAGAATTGCAAAATGTTTAACATATATTGGATTACTTGCCATCAAGGAGAGGGAATGAAGGGAGGGGAGGGAGAGAGAGGGAAAAAATTTATAATATGAGATTTTGCAAGGGTGAATGTTGAAAATTATCTATGTTTTGAAAATAAAAAGCTTTAATAAAAAAAAGGAAAAAAAGTCTTGTTTTGTTTTGTTTTGTTTTGCTGAGGCAATTGGGGTTAAGTGACTTGCCCAGGGTTACACAGCTAGGTAGTGTTAAATGTCTGAGGTCACATTTGAATTCAGGTCTTCCTGACTTCAGGGCTGGTGCTCTATCCACTGCACCATTTACCTGCTCCAAGAAATATTTTTTAAATACTCTAAATCACTACTGATTAGAGAAATGCAAATTAAGACAATTCTGAGGTACCACTTCACACATCTCAGATGGGCTAAGATGACAAGAAATGATAATGATAAATGTTGGAGGGGATGTGAAAAAACTGGAACATTAATTCATTGTTGGTGGAATTGTAAATTAATCCAACTATTCTGAAGAGCAATATGGAACTATGCCCAAAGGGCTATCCAACTGTACATACTATTTGACCAGCAGTGTCTCTACTGGGCTTATATCCCAAAGAGATCAAAAAAAGGGGGGAAAGGGATCCATGTATGCAAAAGTGTTTGTAGCAGCAATTTTGTAGTGGCAAAGAACTAGAAAATGAGTTGATGCCCATCAGTTGGGGAATGACTGAATAAGTTAGGGCACATGAATGTTATAAAATATTATTGTTCTATAAGAAATGATCAGTAGGATGTTTTCAGAAAGGCCTGGAGAGACTTACAGGAACTGATGTGAAATAAAGTGTGCAGAACCAAGAGAACATTGTATACAGTAACAACAAGATTATGTGATAATCAACTCTGATGAACTTGGCTCTTCTCAACAATGAGGCGATTTAGGCCAATTCCAATAGACTTGTGAAGGAGAGGGCCATCTGCATCGAGAAAGGGGACTATGGGGATTGAATGTGGATCACCACATTTTTTGTTTTTGTTTGCATACTTTTATTTTCTCATTTTTTTATATGATTTTTGTGTACAGAATGATAAATGTGGAAATGTGTATAGAAGAACTGCCAAAAAAAAATACTTTGTTATAATGCATAGCTCTCTGAGAGAGGAAAGGCTACAGGGTGACATATAGATTCTGTAAAAACAAAACATATCAATAAAATCCATTTTTTAAAAAAGGCTTTCTTTCAGAGTTCAGCTTTGAAACATCAACCTGTATCAAACTTTTAGAGCAGAGATTCTTTTTTTTTAATTTTTTTGATTAAAGTGTTTTTTTTATTTTCAAAACATATGCACAGATAATTTTCAATATTCACCTTTGCAAAACCTTGTGTTCCAATTTTTTTTCCTTCCCTTCCCCCATCCACTTCCCTAGATGGCAAGTAATCCAGTATGTTAAACATGTACAATTCTTCTGTACATATTTTCACAATTATCACACAGAGCAGAGATTTTTAACCTAGATTCTATGGGGCATAAATTTCAGAGGGACTTGAATTCAGATAAAAAAAAATTTACATTTTTATTTTCATTAACTTCTAACTAAAACAACATTTCTTTCCATAAAAAATTACAGGCAGTATACCTTCTGTGAAGGGGTTCTTGACACAAAAAAGTTAAGAACTCCTGCTCCTGGAAATGTGTCCAAAGGGGTTGGATCGATTTGGAAATGGTATTATTAGTTGAATTTTCCATTTTTCCCTGTAGGTATCTGAAATGTCAGGCTGTATGAGATCTCTCTCTCTCTCTCTCTCTCTCTCCCATCTCCTTACTCTTTCCCTCCTGCTTTCTCTCTCTCTTTTTCCTTCCCCCTCATCTCTCTCCCTCCCTCTTTTTCTCTCATTTTTTCTCTCTCTTTCCTGATTTCTCCCTGTCCCTCCCTCACTCCCTCTTTTCTCCCCCCCACTTTTTCTCTCTCTCTCCTTCCTGCTCTCTCTCATGCATACAAACCTGTGAAAGCTATTTAGCACAGTGAAGCTGAACAGATTGGTTTGGGGGCTTTGGAGACCTTTATTCCAATGGGGAGGCAAGTGTTGCCTAGTGATCTACATCTGAGCCTGGGAGTTAGGAACTCCAAGTTCTAATCATGACTCCAACAGTGACTGGTTTCATGATCCCTGACAAATCACTTAACCTCCCCATTATCTCCAGTTCATTCTATTCCAAACTGGGATAAAAAATAATGACTTGTCACACAGAGATGTGGTGGAGTTAAAGGGTAAAAAGATCTGTGATCCACAAATAATGTGCAGTGCAAAATGCCAGTGCAAATCTATCTTTAAACCCATCTATGTCTTTAGTTTGCTGTTTACATGCAGGTGGTTTCCCCAGGGCTCCTTTATTCCTACAACAAATGCAAAATCAGCTGATTCCAAGAAGCCTTTTTCACCTACTCTATGTTTCTCCCAAACATTCTACTCATCCTTCTGTTCTGTTAATGGCCTTAAAATCACAAAGGTTCCTAAAGCTAACTTTGTTAAAAAGCAATCCATGCCTCAGAGGAACAGAGAAAAAAGACATAAAGAAAACTGAAATCATCACTACCCTTTCCCAAAGGTCTCTGACTCTGGCAGGAATAATGAGGTCAGGTTACTGAAAACATGATCCCTCATAAACTGGGGGAAATCTATATTTAGAAAGTCCCAACACACCCCGATGCTGCTTTCAGGGGCTTTGATCCATCACCCTAAAATTTTTATTCCTGGACATGCAGGTGGAGCTTGAGGCTACAGGTAAAAGGACCAGAGAGCAGATGGTCTCTAGCTCTAAGATGTATAGAGACTGTTGTGCTTGTTTCACCAGGGAGGGACAAGTGTCATCAGCAAACAAAGAACCATCACTAAACCCTCCACCTGGTATTTTTTAATGGCCGAAAGATTTGAGGGATCACAGAAGATGGCACCCTGACCCCAGCACCAGGCAGGCTCTCCCTTTCCTCACTGAGAATGAAACTGTCAATTTACAAGAGGTCTCTGATCTGGAAAGATCTTTTTAACCTTTCACCAGCTGGCCAAAAAAAGACGTGTTACACAGAGAGAGCAATGCCAAGAAGTAGATCTTTCTCCCTTTTATACTGCAACTGAAATTAGCCTAATTATACTTCCCAAGTATTCAGATGCCATGGTGACAGGCATCATATAAATAGACAGCTACAAAAAAAGAGAAAGCCAGGGCTTTTACCCACACAATCAGTAATGGGGAAAAAGGAGTTATAAGGCAGAATGTTTCTTCAAAGCATATGTGAAACACCTAAAAAAAAAATGGATTTTCTCTAACAAGATCAACACAAGGGGTCTCCAAATGAGTCCTATTTGGCACAGCAACAAACTATCCTGAGTCCAGCGGCTGCTAGATTCAGACAATCAATGTGAAAACCAACATTCCAAGGACAGAGCTATTTAACACCCACCTTCCAAATGACAGAAGGTACTCAGCTCCTGGCCTGCTTCCCTCAGACATCTAAAAGCTTTGGCCTGTGTGACTGATCTCACCACACATGCCTTACTTACAAATGAAATGTAATTCACAGATTGGAGTGTGTGTGTGTGCGTGTGCGCATGCGTGCTCGCACACACACATGCACACACATCAATGGTAACAGCCCAGCCCAGAAGCCAGGAGTTTCATTTGCCTCCCTCCAATCCATATGTCCAGAAGGCAGAAAAACATTGAAAACACTGGCATGCCAACATGGAAAGAGTAGCCCCAGCCAAGAAGTGGGCAGGATCCAGTAGAGCCACATGCTTACTCTTACTGATCACAATATATTACATGTTGTTTTGGGCTCTGACTGCTTCAGAGGTGGTGTTGTATTCTGCAGCTTTCCCTTAACACCTGCTACTCTGTATCTCCCTGTAGGAATAAAAGGAACTGGGATTCCAGAAGGAGCCAACGGGGCTCACCCCACCCTCCCAAAGGGAAGCTGAAGCTAAGCTCATGTGGGAACTTTAGCACAAACACCAAAATCAAATGGAAGTTTCAGCTTTATCAATTACTCCCTGGCTCAAACTTCAAGAAACCAATGAAAACGAAGGTAGACAACAACCGCAGAACAATTGAAACTGAATGTTGTTAAGGTATAATAAAGAACAAACCTGGCTCCAAAGAAAAAAGATGAGGAGATCCTACCCCCTGTTTCTCTGTAAAAATGAGGAATCCAACAGATGTGGGAGAATGCATATCACATCAAATGTTTTCAATACTTTGTTCAGTCTTCCTGGATTTTAAAAAAATTTTCCTTCAAGAAAGGAACCTGTATGTCCACGAATGCTTGTGGCAGGTCTCTTTGTAGTGGCCAGAAACTGGAAACGGTGGATGCCCATCAAATGGAGAATGGCTGAATAAATTGTGGTATATGAATATTATGGAATATTATTTTTCTGTAAGAAATGACCAGCAGGATGATTTCAGAAAGGCCTGGAGAGACTTACACGAACTGATGCTGAGTGAAATGGGCAGGACCAGGAGATCATTATATACTTTGACAATACTATACGATGATCAATTCTGCTGGATGTGGCCCTCTTCAACAATGAGATGAACTTTGGTTCAATGAACTGCTCCAATAGAGCAGTAATGAACTGAACCAGCTACACCCAGCAAAAGAACTCTGGGAGATGACTAAGAACCATTACATAGAATTCCCAATTCCTATATCTTTGCCTGCCTGCATTTTTTATTTCCTTCACAGGCTAATTGTACACTATTTCAGAGTCTGATTCTTTTTGTATAGCAAAATAACTGTTTGGACATGTATACTTATTTTGTATTTAATTTATACTTTAATATATTTAACATGTATTGGTCATCCTGCCATCTAGGGGAGGGAGTGAGAAGGAAGGAGGGGAAAAATTGTAACAAAAGGTTTGGCAATTGTCAATGCTGTAAAATTACACATGCAAATAACTTGTAAATAAAAAGCTATTAATAAAAAAAAATTTCCTTCCTCATAAAAAAAAAAAATCTTAGTTATAAACAATGACTCTCTGAGAAGAGGATGCAAGGGAAAATCTAGTTATAAGAAAAACAAAAGATATCAATAAAAATCTATTATTTTTTAAAAAGGGAAACTTGAGGCAGAGAGCTAGCATACAAATAAATAATATGAAACTGACATACAGAAGAAGAGGAAAGATAGAGATAAAAGGAACAAAGAGAAGGTATGTGTTAATTTGGTATAAAAGTAAATTCAATTGAATGTAAAATATATGGGGTGGAGGGTTAACCTATGAAAAGTTGTCCCTTCTTCAGGACAGTTCTCCAACCAAAGTACTGAAGCTCTGACTGAGGTTCTATAGTGCAGATTCTTATCAAGTCAATGAGAATTCAAGCCACAATACAAACATTTCTGAGACCAAATTTCAGGCAATCTGTAACCCCAAATGATTTGATGTTTTTAATGAAGAAAAATTCTATGTTTAGAGAGAGACCAGGAAAAATTGATAATGGAAGGGAAAAGTTACAATTAGGTAAGACTTGGAATGAGATAAAAAGACTAAGGTTGGTTATTCTCATTTGAACAAGCCATGAAAAGTATAAGCTATAAGAGAGGAAGAAAATGTCCAAGAACGATCAAAACCAGCATGTGGATTCTGAACTGGATCTTGAGAAAAGATGAGCTGACAAGACTATCTGAGGAGAAAAAGAGGAAGCAGAAATGTCTGACAAGTCAGAACTTACTAAGTTGTGAACAAGAGAAAGGATGAGTTGCAAACCAAGCAAGAGAGTTCACAGATGGAATGAGGCCTGAAACAGAGCTAGGATGATAGCTTTGAGACTGAAGAGAAAGGGAAAGAAAGAAGAAAGGAGGCTGTATCTGAAGAGTATGTCTGGAAGACCTAAAGCAAAAGTTCTGCAAAGCAATCAATGATTAATCAGTATAAAACCATTAAAGGCTCCTTCAAAGACAGCTGTCAATAAGTCAACAAACATTTATTTAGCATTTATTGTAAGCCAGGCACAGGCACAGATAAGTAAGGCCCCGACAATGATGGGAATACAAAGAAAGGCAAAGCAAATGGCTGCTGCCCTCAAGGAGCTCACTTTCTAATGGGGGAGACAATATGCAAATAATTTATGTCCATATTATACAGTGTACATGGAAATAATCCTGGAGGAGGAAAATGATCTTAGGAAAATGATCTTAGTGGAGCAGAGGGAAGGACACTAAAGACTTCCTTAAGGGAGAATTTACTTGTAATGAGAAGCCACAGAAAGTGCAAGTTAGCAGTGAGGAGGAATAACACTGCAAGCATGGGGGAGATAAGTAAAGAGGCAGGAAGTGGTGAGAAGCAGTACCAAATTTGGAGAATGCCAAATAGGCCAGTACAACTGGATAAGAATGTATAGAAGGGGGTATAGCGTAAGAAGACTAGACAAACAAGAAGGAACCAGGTGGTAAAGGGCTTTAAATGACAAAGAGAAGATTTTATATTTATCCTGGAGGAAACAGAAAGCTACTGGAGTTTATTGAGTAGAAGGTAACATGGTCCATACTAGACTTCAGGAAAATCATTGGCAACTGAGTGAAAGATAGATAAGAGCAAAGAAAGGCTTGCAGCTAAGAAAACAATTAGAAGTCAAGAAGTGATGAGGACCAATAAAAGTGATGTGACAATAGAGAAAAAGAGTACATTTGTGAGAGATTCTGTGAAACTGAAAATGACCCTAAGATTTAACAAGATAATAGATATGTGAGGGTGAGTGAAAACAAAGAGTTTGGGAATGAGACTGAAGTTGTGAACCTGGGTGACAGAAGATAGTGGTGTCCCTGAAGTACTATGGAAAGAAGGAAGCATGTGAAGGGAAAATAAGTTTTATTTCAAGCATGCTGAGTTTAAGATGCCTATGAGGACACACAGTAAAATATCCAAGCGGCAGTTAGTAATATAAGACTGGAAAGAGATTAGGACTAGTTATATAGCTCTGGGAATCATCTACACAAAAATGATAATTGAATCCAGAAAAGATGGGTGGAAAAAGTAGTTCTAGCACAGCTACTTGGGAATGATAACCATAGTTAGTATACATGACCTGGATGAAGTTTCAGTAAAAGAGAGTGAAAAGGAGCAAATAGGTAGGAAAACCAGGAGAAAACAATGTCATGAAATGAAGTAGGAGTAAGTAATGCCATAAAGAGGAGAGGATAATCAATAATCTCCAAGTCAAGAAGGATGAGTATTGAAAAAAAGGCATTAAAGTCAGAAAGAAAACACCGGTAACTTTGGAGGGAGAAGTTTCAGTAGAATAAAGTTGGAAGTTATAATGAAAAAGAAAATTAAAGGAGCAATATAAGTACTAAAAATAGTTTTCTCAAGGAATTCACCCAAAAGGATTAAGATTGAAATAGAATGATTATTAACAGGGATAATCAGATCAAGTTAAGGTCTTTTTTTAAAGATTGAGGAGACATGGACATGTTTATGGACAATAGATAAGGAACCAGTAGACAGAGAAAAAGATTAGAAAGAGTGAGTAAAAAACGACAGTGGGGATAATCTGACAGAGGAAGTAGAATGGATGAAGAGGAGTTTGCCTTTGGCAAAGAGAAGAGCAACCTTTTTATGGTGGGAAAATTTTGAGATCATAGGGGGATAATTCGAAAGCATATCTAGAATCCTATATAGATGCAGGCAAGAAAGCACCCAAATGCCACCTCCTCTTCTTGGGGAATGTGTATTTATCCTAAAATGTCCTGAGTCACACGTGTACTCTCAGTTCTGACACTGTTTCTGCTATGTTGCAATGAACCCTGGCACTACTCAGATCCACAGCTGACTATGTGATTCACCTACCATCATTCACCTGATCAAAGAAGCATGGCCCACTTATAGGCTAGGTTAAAGAGCCTAAAAGGAAAAATTAATGTTTAGGCCAGTCTGGTGCCAGATAAGAAAATATCTTTCTATAATGGGAAAATAAAAGAAGTAATAGATTACATACACATAGGCTGAGGTGAAGAAGATGCAACAATTCAGCAAACTGTCAAGCACTTGGAATATAAAGAAAAAAATGAAAAAGATCTTTACCTTCAAGAAACTTATACTATAGTTAGGAGATAGGAAATAAAATACATATACAAATAAATATAATACAAAGTAATTTGAGAAGAGTGAGCAATAAGAGGGCCAGGGAAGGCTTTAGAGATGTGGGCCCTAAACTGAACTGAGAAGAAAGGTAGGATTTTAAAAGGTAAAGTAGAAGAAGGAAGTATATTCCAGGTATGGGGTAGGGCTTGTGCAAATGCATAGAGGTAGGAGATAAGATATCAAATTCAATGGACAGCCAGTAGTCTGATATGACCAGAAGAATAAATACAGGAGAGTAATATGAAGTATGACTGTAATGAAAGGCTAGAACCAACTTATGGGAGGCTTTAAAAGCCTGTATTAGAGACAAGAGGGAGACAATGAAGGTTTTGAGCATGGAAGTGATAGATTTATGCCTTTGTTTTTAGGAAAAAATGAGAAAGAGGACGACAAAGTAGTTTCAAATTATCATTTAAGCCAGAGGCCTAAACTAGAGTAGAAGGACAGACGGGAAAACTCAAGGAATAAAAGGAAAAAATAAGATCTGATGGAAATTCAGACGAGGCAGCAAGCAAAGATAAATGATAATGACTAATACAACATAGAATACAGGACAAAATAGTCCTAGGGAAAGAAGCAAACTGCATTTATGTGGTTATAAATTCATGCAGCTACATAAACACACAACACACAAACACACAAACACACACACTCTCTCTCTCTTCTTCTCTCTGTCTTTGTTTTATCTCTGTCTCCCTGTCTCTCTCTACAATTCCAGCTTTTACTCTTCAATACTCAGTTTTCAGAATGTGACAGTCACAACTTTATTGCTGAGGAAACGCAACCATAATCCTTTGCAACACACTTGCTACAAAGTACAAATTTCTTTCACATTCAGTGATTTCATACATCTCTCACTCTCCAAGTATCAGTCATGCATGCCATAGATATAATTCTCCTTCCCTCCTTCCTCCCCCCTCCCCGCTTCTCTCCTTTCTCCCCTTTCCCCTTTCCAGCTTTCTTTTTCACAACCACAGAAGAAACTACAAAGAATTTGTTAATCCCAATTAGGTTTCTAATTATTTAAAGATTTAATAATTAAAGATTTCTCCTCTTTATGAAGAGCTAAATTTAGAGAGTCAAATTGGGTTGGGAGGAAACCACCCACCAAAACAAGGTAGACAAACTCCATATAACAAAGCTGATTGCTGCTGGGTCTTCCTACAGCACCAGACACTGACACAGCCTCTTCTGGTGAGAGCCCAGAGGGGGAAGGCAGAGCCATTCTTGGCTCCTGCCCCTATTCATCTCTGACAGTTCAGGAGGTGGTGCCATCAGGGCCAAGCAAACTCACTTGTCACCCACTAGCATTTGCGACCAGAAGCCTGCCCTCTCTTCTTTTTTCCCCTACCTCTTTGATTTAGCCACACAAAAGGAAAGGGGTGGGAAACTCACATTAGCACACCCTTAAAAGAGACCCAGTCTGCTTGCAGAGGGTGGTAATGGCTCAATTGGACTGTCAAATCCATCAGACGACCCAATTAAACACTATAATTTGCTGCTTTTGTCTCTAGCATGGAGGGAGTAGTAGAATCTACACTGTCTGTAAACAGTAATAATGCCAGATGCAACAGAAAGAATAGGATTCCCCGCCCCATTCCCTATGACATTCTTCCTGAGATTCATCCTGTGGAAATGAGCAGAGGCCTCCCTCTAGTCTATATGCTGCCACCAAATGGAACCAAAGGAGAACCCAAGCTTAGAATAACTTCAGCTACCTCTGTCTCAAGTCCTTTGAGAAGAGGCACTTAGTTTTAAAAAGTAGTAATGAACTGTGTTTACAACAGGACAAAGAGAAAAGGAACAATCAAGTCTGAGTCTCAATGCTCTTCAAAAGAAAGGTTGAAGGCAAGGGCCAAGGATGAAGCAGCAGTTACCTGACCAGAGTTCTCTCCATGTATAATGTAACCGCACTCGGCACTTCTTCTGGTAACAAAGAAGTTTGTGTACCACTTGAATGCAGCGCCTGTAAATAAAAGAAGACAAATCATGACAACAGCTGACTATATAGAGTGGCTTTCAAGCTTATAAAATGTTTTGTATCACTGCCTCAGTTGATCCTCAGAACAACTCTTTAAGGAGGCTCTAGAAGTATTCACTCCATTTAGTAGATGAGAAAAATGAAGTTCCAAAAGGTAAGGGATTTGCCCCTGGCTACCTATTCATATATGTTTGATGCAAGATTTGAACCCAGGTCTCTCTTGTCTCAGTGCAGTACTTTTTCTGTTATATAACACATTAACTCTAAAATTGATGAGACAGAAAAACGTGATGCTGATTCCCCAGTAGCAATCTAGGAATGGGAAAGCTTTAATATTTAATAAAAACACCTGAAACGAGAGAGCACAGATGCCAACAAATCCATTCCTTAATTTTATATTAGTCTAAACCTATGATTTCAATGACAAGAAAACTACCAGAAATAGCCTTCACCAAGGCAAATGTACAGCTGAGTCTCTAGGAGTTGTTAAAGGTACTGAAATATTAAGTGATCTGCCCAAGTCAGTATATGCCATAAGCAGGACTTGAAAAGAGAACTTCCTAATGTCAAGATATGCCTTCTACCTAGCAGACCATGCTGCCTCACAATTCAGTGAGGCAGAAATGCTAATGCCCACCCAAGGTCAGACTTTCTATTAGTTGATGATGGTAGTACTGGAAAACTCTAGTTGCACAGTGGCACTTAACTTGGTTAATTTGATGATGTACTCCTTCTGAATGTTGAGTGCCACCCCTTGTGTCCCACTGAATTCAATTTATGGGATATAGCAGGCCAAAACAAACTTAGTGGCCTGAGAGATGGTTAATCTATCCAAACAGTGAACTATTATCAAATGATTTAACATTAAGAGTTCCATATAATAATGTATCTAATCAGTATAAAGATCTGGCAAGAGTATGTAAAAGTATCCTCATGTCTTCCACAGGAAGAAGAATCCCTGGTACTGGGACATTTTGGCCAAAAGTAACTACAACTTTGAAAAGCTTCTCCTTTGGTTTGTTAGAAAATAAAATGAAGACCCAAATTTGGAGTTTGTTGGCATGTCTGCTCTTGTACCACCAGATGTGGTCACAGATCTAGCTGACAGCACAGCATGAGCAAGACTTTCAGATGACTCAGACAACTGATGAAGATGATGACCTATAAGAAAAAGGAAGCTGGAGCCCAGCATTAGGAACTTAATTTTATACTGCTGACAACTGTCCTGTGATGTCAGTGGTTCAATATGTTTGTCACTCTATTATACAGCTGAGCAGAACACATAGTTAATCTTGATGTTGTTGAGGGAGATGAATAGGTTTCACAGTAAATGTGACATTTTGAAAAACATAATTTTTATTTGAGACCCATATATTTATCCATTTCAGATTACAATCACATTTCCCTTGAATTTTAAATATAAGACTGCTTCAGTCCCACCACAATATTCAGTGGTGACTTGTTGGTTATTGTCATTCTAACCCTTTTCTCTTTTGATCACAGTAATGCTGTGTGTTTCAAATATCTCCTTCCCCTGTTACCACTGGAGAAATGAGACTGTCACCCTTGTGAGTCTCTCTATTAAATAGCCACTACTTCACAATACTGTGCCACTTTCCTAGAAAGCAGGTTGTTTAAGGGGAGTCAGTCAAGGTGAGTTAACAACAGAGTTGGGTTTTTCTGCTCACAGGGTCATAACTGAGTTGCTGAGAGACGTAATTAGACTTGAGTTTCTAAACCTTTGGAATCCTGAAGAGCTATTTTCTATACCAACAATACACACACCAGAAAAGATTATCTCTAAGCAGACAGAAATCAGTGAATGAGAAAGGTAACAAAAAAACTTTCTTTCTTAAACATAAAAACATATAGAATTCTATAATATAAATGGAATTTCTTCCTTTCTACCAAGAATCTTAAGCATATCTTTATAAGGACAGTAGTTAAGAATTTTACCTATTATGTTATGGCACTCTCTCTCTCTTTTTTTTTTTTTTAGCTTTTGTTTTTCAAAATATATGCACAGTTTTCAACAATCACCCTTTCAAAACCTTGTGTTCCAAATTTTTTCTCCCTCCTTTCCCGCCAACCCCTTTATTAGCAAGTAAATAAATATATGTTAAACATGTGGCACTCTCATAATCTTAAGCAGTGTTGTGTTAACCCCACAAAAGCCCTATTTTAATTACTGCGGTCTTCTTATAAGGGTTAGAGGGAAGAACTAAGAACCTACATTACATAACATGTATGAGCACATCACCTCTCTGGGTTGTTGGCTGGTGGGGAAATCATTATGTACACTACTTAGAGAACCATGAACCTGAATGCAATTGGACTATTAAGTGTCCCTTCTCAGATCAACTTGCTCTTACTTGCTCTTCTGCTTCTTTACCAAAAGAGGAGAAAAGTCCATGTATAAGGGGGGGGAAAAGCTTTCATTATCACAATTACTGCATTCCAAATTAGGAGGAAATGCTAAGTTACAGTTCTCTTAGCAATGTTAACTTGATACATTCTATAGCTAGGTAGATTTTGATTGCTATTTAAGCCATTAAATGTCCATTTTAATACTCAGCCTATGCAATGTGGATAAATTACTGTCCCTTATTTGAGAGCATTAGCTTTTGCATTTCCTGTTTTCATTTTAAATTTCAAAACTTAATGTTCAATTAGATATAATTTTTAATACTTGAAATCACTAGTGTTTGGAAGCCTGTAAATTGCTTGGAATCCAATGTCTAATTCCAGTTTCCAAGCCCTAACCCCCTTCCTCTTCCCATGGGGGAAACTCAACAAAAGTCTCTGGAGAGGGGACTCAGCCAGCAGGCCTGGGAATGCAACTTTATCCTGTAAATGAAAAGGATGGGGAGTAGTGGGGACAGCTTTTACAATTCACCTTAAACAAGTTGCAAACCTATTATAGACATGGACCCACACAACCTAAAGGTTATAAACAAAGAATGAGGATGTTCCTTCCATTACTGGATAGTGTTTCTCATCGAGATAGTTCACATGTCAGTCTCAATAGAGAAAAACAGAAAGATAACAAAGGATACAACAAAAAAGGGATAGAGGGATAAGGTGTTTCAATTTAAAAAGCTTAAAGAAAAGATGACACAATTTGAAAAGGCCATTGACTGCTAAATTGAAAGATGCCACAATGTGGAAAGGTCACTGGTAAGTTGTACTGGACAGGTTAGACTGTTTTTAAGGAAAGAAAATCATGATAGGAAAAAAATGAAAATTATGTCACAAGATGATGTGTAAACTAGAGAAAGTAAATTTAGGGGACACATGATAACTGTCCTCAAATAACTCATTTATAGAATCCATATTCCCAATTTCTAAGTAAGTTAATTGACTTAGCTTTTGAACTCTCACCTTAAAGCTGAGGCATCTTGATGAGTAACTACTAGTAATATAAACTTATCTAGCCAAATTCAAGACTTAAAACACTGCATTTTACTTTTAGCCTTCTTCTCATCTGCCCTATTCTGATCTGCCTACTTCCAATATAGATACTCTATTTTACTCTTCACCCCTGCTTTCCACTTCCTGCTCCAAGTACATAAATGAAATGGACAATATGGTGGCTTTTGGAAAGGGTGTTGTTAATTAACAGCTCTGTGGATCAAGTCACTGTACTTTTAACTATCCATACCAAGACTACTTTCTCTAGCCACTACAATTCTATTATGTGTTTTCTCCCTCTATCAGACAGTAAGTCAAATGAGGACAGGGCCTACCTCACTTTTTGTACTGTATTCCCAGCTTAGCATAGTACTTGCCATATACTAACCTCTCAATAAATGCTTTCTGATTCATTCAAGAATTTATATTTGTTCTGTTTGATACCAGAGGGCAAGTCAAGGATCAATTGGACAGAAATTGCAAACAGAAATAATGATTTGAAAAAAACACTCCCTAACAATTGGAGCTGTCCAAAAACAGAAAGAAAGCAATGGACTTCCTATTTTTATAATTCTCAAAGAAGAATCTAGATGATCATTTGTCAGGCGTAGTAGTATTGAAAGCATTCCCCTTCACATATGGATTAGGTAAGATAGCTGTAATAATTCTAAGAACAAGATAGGCAGAGTGGGGAAAAGAACAAATAGAAATAGAAGAACAGACATAGAAAACATACCAGGTTTCTCTACTAGCTTCTTAGTTTCTCTAATATGTCCCAACTCTAGTGCAGCTTTAACTGGATTCCAAAAAATAATTTTAAGGAATAAAAAGGGTAGAGCTGAGAATTCTGAGTTCTTGGGTTGTGATCTGAGAACAGAAGGGACCTTCTTGAGACAGTATTGATTTCACAAAACTTAAGAAGATACCCATGAATATCAATCATATGGTTCATAATGCTGTTCTAGAGCATGGAATGAAACTAATGCCCTAGACTTCAGAACAATAAATGTATTAAGATACTTAGAACTGGACCCATAACTAAATTTAGGTTCCCACCATCCTACTGACAAAGGTATTAATTCCTCAGTACGTTCTCACTCTCACAGACACACAACTCGGGTAAGGAGAGAAAGATAAAGGACAGAAAGAGGTCACAGACTTTTTCTCTAGTGATAGCCAAGTCTAGAGATACTGATAGATAAATATCTATGTGATCTCAAAGCATAGCACAATTACAAATGTAGAATAATCAAAACTATTTTCTGAAAGTGATATTTTCTCCTCCTTGAAAGCCTTCGTAATAATTTCTCACTGGTCTCTCTAATATCTCTCTACACTGCCTGGTCTGCCAAATTATTCATAGAGACTTCCTCCTTTTTCTGTGATACTGTAATTAGATCTGCTGATCTTGCAGGATTCTCTCAGACAGGATTTTAATGAAAGGAGCTATATAAACAAATGTCATCTGAGAGACTCAGGCATCTCCTAAGCTTCCCCTTGTTTATTAGTTCTTTATGCATGATTTTTTATGCACATGTGTCTTCTATAAGCAAATATGCTATCTCTTCTATAATTCTCCTGTGTAAATATACATCTTTTCCCTGGCAATTGTTTGAGATTTGGGAATGTCTGACACAAGAAGAGTCCAGACTTTCCCAAAATGAATGAAAAGATAGAAGTTTGCTCTCCCCAAAGTCTACTTTTCCCCAAATTCCCTAACATTAACATAAGCATTAGGACTTCTACAGCAGACAGAATTGTTTAGTGAGGCTTTTTTACCTCTCACTATTCTAGAAGAAACTGATTTCTTCCCTCTCTTCTTCTTAGCCTTGATTACTATTTACTTTACCTAAAGCATTCTCCAAAAAGTACATTTGCTTCATTTCTGACCCAGATTTTGAGGTATTATGATCTGCTGTTCCATTCAGTCTTTCCCCATTTCTTCATATTTCATTAAGCATATTATAAATTTATCTGTAACAGCAAAAATTCATTTTGCTTTCAATTTTTTATTCTGCCATACACTACCAGAAAATAATGTACAAAAAGAGAAGCAGCAGCAGCCATCAGCTGGGATCAACTAAATTGACCTAAAAGGGACTTGATGCTTCAGTGCTAAAACCTGTATGAAAAGGGCAAAGGGAACTGGAAAGAAACATGTCCAGTGGTAGAATGAAGAGAGAGAGGTATCTTCTGCCCAGCCTTGCTCCACTTAGTGTTTATATCTTCTTTTCCATTTTCTCTAATTTCAGGACATTCAATAAGAGAAAAGGCAGAAAAATAGGAAAAAAAGATATAAAAAGTTTCACATGGAAGTGTCTGAGGGCAACAGAGAAAGGATCTCTGAAAAGCTCAACATATAGGAAGTTGCCTAAGCCCAGAGCTTGCAGATTTGCTTCTGCCAAGGCATACAGGACCTTTCTATATTACTTTGCAAGCATAATTTCCTAAGACACAAAACATCAGACGTGGGGGTTACAGGACCTAGGAAAATCAAATCTAATCCCCAAGCTTCCCAGATACAGAGCCCACCTGCCTTAAACAAGCAGTAACCTTGACTGATGCACATTACAGAGCTTTCCATAACTCCTAGAATTAAAACAAAGGTAGTAAATTCCCTAAAGAAAAAAGCAAAAACAAAAACAAAAAACTTAGCCAACAATAAAATTTTCATCACTATTTCAGATCTGGGAAATCAGAGACATAGTCTACAACCCTTCAGAAAGCAGTAATTGTTCTCTATTCAAATAGTAAAATCCTTTCCCTCCTCAGATACCAGGCCAGGCATTAAAGGGGCACAGAAAGCTTGCTACATTCCATTATGGCAGGATGTGCCAAAGAGAAAAAAGGCACCAAAGCTGATGTAAGACCAAATTATGACACTTTATGAGGAGCAAATATAATACACACATTATATCCAAGACCAAACTAATTCAGTGCTGCTATTTCTGGGCACAAAAGATAAGAGGTCTTCGAAAGTACAAATAGGACCTACAATGCTTGGAATTTATTTTAATTTGGTAGCTCCTCATTTCTTGTGGTTGTGCTTATTGTAAAAATTTGCAACAATCAGTAAATCCTCATTAGTGGGCTGAAGATTTTACTCAATGTCCTCACACCAACCCATTAGACATAAACAGTCAAAGAAGTCACACAGACCAGGTCCTGGGAACAAGAAGTGAGCTCAGTTTTCAAATTACTCTCCTTCCCCAAGAAACTGAATTCCAAGGCCCTGAATTTGCCTCAATAACCTGGTGAGATCTCATGTTTTTGGACTGCAACATTTATGCTGCTTGGAATTGACTGCTTTGAGCTGTTGCTCTGTTGACTGGAGATATTGACAGCATCCAAACTAGCTTGTATATTTTTTCTCTTTTAGGAAAATGCACAAATCTACTCTGAAAAATGCCCTCTGACATTTTTCCACACATGCACAAATGTAATTTTCTGGAAATAAAGTATATTTAGAAATCTTTTGTGACTCTTACTTCCTTCTTACTCAATTCCATGAGATTGATCCATAAACACACAAAATGGCCTGTGGCACTTACACATAAAGATCCATAGGAAACTCCTTCATCATGTGTGTTACAATGAACTCCACCATCAGATCTAAAAAAGTGAACAACAACAACAAAAAAAGATTGATCAAGAAGAAGCCAGAAATAAGTATTCATGTTGGACAAAAAGCCCTTCCTCACATATATTATCAACTAAAATCTACTAAACATATCTGTATTCACACCCAAATTTCCTGTCTGAAAAACTGAACTTGTGCCCTGCCTACCTCCTGGAGGATAACAAGGAAATAAAATCTCCCTCCCTCTTCCAAGATACTGCTTTGATCAACTTATAAATTCAGACACAAGAGGGAGATTCCATTGTAGAGTTATTTCATGCCATGGTACTAATGCAAAATGCCAAAGGGAAAGCATTCTCTCTTAGAATGGGGTGATGAGGCAAGCAGAGGAGAAATTATGGATTATCCATGTTGTCAGAGTCTTAGCTCTGCAACTCTGTCGATCTACCTCATTTCAATATCATGCTCAGTTTGACAGATATTGACTGAAATGGTCAATGAGGCTGTTAAGTCAATATAGGTTTATTATATAGTCTTAATTACTGTTCCTAAGTACAGCTAAGTACAGTTTCTAGGTATCAAAGCTGGATGGCCAAGAGAAATGAGATTAAGAGCACAATCAATTCCTTTGCGGAAAATTCAGTATCCTGAGCAGAAAAGATCACCCAGGATATAGTCTTACATTCCTGTCAGCCTGTCAACTCCATCTCAACTTATCCTACCCAAGTGTAGACTACAGATCTGAACTCTGCCTAAAATTTCAAACTGCATAACTTCTAGCTAACAGACTAGTTAGACCAAAATAAGGGAGGAAAAATTCTGGGACAGCTTGGTCAGAAATGGGATTATTTCACAGAGCTGAACCATACATCAAGCTGAGCCATGGCCATTCATCTCACTTACTGAAAGGCATTTCTCTTATGAACAAGAGAATCATTTATGGAGCACAGTGATAGACGAGGTGCTTAAGCAAACACAGAATTAGATATACTTTCTCAAGCCAAGGAAGCAGTCCAATAGGAAGTTAAATCTACTTTCTAACAACCTAGCTAGGAACCTCCTCCTTGAGGAAGAAACAACCATCAGCTGTTATCTAGCCCTCCTTTTTGAATACCTTCAGAATGCAAAGCTGTTACTGGAAAACCCTAAATGCGTCGCCACTCACTCACCCAGCACTGCGCACACCAAAGGGCGGCAGGGAAGGTTCTTGTCTGCTGCTTTCTTCCTGTGTCTCATAGGCTTCAAATACACAAGGATGAAAGGAAATCAGGGGATGCCTGAAAGGACACCTAATGCATCATCACCACATTTCTCACACAAATAAAATCGATCACCATAGGGCTACTGCCTCTCATTTGTGTGACTTGAAGGAAAATGGATTAGACATGCTCCTCAGATGCTACCACAGAATTACAGCTAAAATGCAGTTCACAGCAAGTTGACAGATCCCCAAGGACTCTGGAGCAATCTCTAGGAGGGGTGTTGTAGAATGATCTTCATACACTGGCAACAAGAAGTTTCATTCAGACAATAAAGCATGGAATAAGCGGGGAGCAAACCTATCTAAATCTCATCTTGATACTCTCAAACCTCCCCCTAACTTCAGGTAAATCACCAAGTCTTAATATTTTATTCCCTCCATTGCACAGAAGATGAAAACAAGGCACTCCCAAGTTTCGTCAACAGTATGAAAAGAAGACATCAAGACAATTCTATCTTATAGATGTATACATTTTTCTTTTTATAGATGCACTGGAGGAATAATTGCCATTTAATGTATAGCCTATATAGCAGGGCTTAATGTTTCTCCACCTTTTGGTTCACATTAAAAATTCTTTCCTTCTTTCTTTCCCTCCCTTTTTTCCCTCAGTCCATACCCTTATCTGAGGGTGCTCCACCCAAAAGTATGTAAATTTTGATTGCTGAAACTCTGCAAGGTAGAATTAGGCTAGATTTTCTTCTTAAGGACCATGCCTTAATCCAAAATCACTCAATCTCTCATGGATTGGCCAACAATTGGGCCCACCCAAGCCTCACTTGGTTATAGTTTAGGTTCTGATGTCAATTGTTTCTGTTTTGGCCAAAAACTCTGAGAGCTATACCCTTCCAGTTTAAAAAAAATTTTAAACTAGGTAAAAGAAGCCAATCTTTGCCTCATTTCTTACGTATCCTTAATCAATGAATGGGTATTGCCTCAATCAAACCGAGACCTAGGGAAGATCTTAACTTAAAAAGGCCAAGGTCTTCCAGTGCATCCAGAGCCATATCTAGTTCTTCTGATCTTTATCTTGCCACTTGACCCAAATGACTTGAGATTGGGAGAGATTGAGGCTGGTTACTTTGCACAGCCCTACCTCACTGAAATTCAATTCACTTGCAAGTCATGGACTTCTTGATGTCATGTTTCTCTTTGAGAACGAAAAACAAACAACCACCATGACTATAACTTATGATCACCTCAACCTGCTCTCCTTTCAATTAAGTCATACCAAGAAACTGTGGCATACCATAGTAAGAATCCAGGATGGCCAAATGGAAAAATAGCAGAGAGATTAAGAAAAGGTCACTCTGCATAGCCCTTCTAACCCCTCCACCCAAGAAACCTTTCCTCCAACAACAAAGTTTCTCTTAGATAAGAAATAGGAACCAAAAGCCAACTTACCATTCTGTGAAGATTTACTCGAAAATTCATGTTGTCATCATGTAAAAATGCATTAGCATACTGGTCCTAGAGTGTTTGGGGGTGGAGGTTAAAAGAAAAGGAAAAATGAATTAATCTAGCAATCTGTCCATTCCAAGGCTAAAGAAATAAGCCAGTCCCTGTAAGTTCAAGCAAGAAAATTTTAAACCATGAGATTTTATTTGGGTAATCTCTGCCCCATATAGCCCTGCAACCTTATTATCCCAAACTGTAAAAAGGTAAAAGACAAAGCTTGAGATAAATACTGAAAGGAATTTATTTCTCAAATATCTCTTCCCTCACATCTATTTAAGCTATAGGTTTTATTATTGACAGCTCCACACAAGATTCTAAAAGGTTGTGCCAAAGACTGGACTGGCCCCAATGGAGCTGTACTAGCAATTCACAGAATGACACTGACCCCCGTATCTCCTCCCCTTGGCTTTGCCCTAAGCAGCCAGTAAATCAATGACTTCCAACAGAAATCAGCAAGAAAAATCTCTTGGACCCCACACCTGACATTCCCTTCTGAAGAAAAATCCTGCCCAGCGTCAACAACTAGAAGAAATCACTGAGGCTTTCAGAAGAACACTTCTTTTGAAGATATTCTCAGAGATAAATGGCAGTCTTCGTAACAAACAAATCCTAGTCTGAAGAAAGTAGGCCATCTTCGCTGGCTGGAAGGGCAGGAAATATAGTTAATCCTTCCCCAAAGGAAACAAAGGAAAGAATAAGAGGACTAGGGAAAATGATTACTCCTTATATATTCTCTTGCTTTTGTTAATTCCTAAAAAAAGGGAAAGAGTCAGAACAAGAGAGAAGCAGAAGAAGAAGGGGCCAGGGAAGAGGCAAAAACAGGGGCCAGGCTAAAAGCAGGAATAGGGGGCCAGAATAAAAGAATGGGCAGTGGCTGAGGCCAGGGCAGAGGAAGGGGCCAGGACAGAGACAGAGAAAAGGGAAGGGAAGGAAGCCAAAGCTGTCACTTTGGTTCCAAACAAATTCAAGTCCTGTTTTTCTTACAATCAGGATTCAGGATAAATTTTAGTCTTAAAATAAATATCAATAAGTGCCTCTTTTAGTAAGAAGTACACGTGTTCTGCTTTCCCCTAAGGGTCCTGCTCTTCACCAAACTCTAGAAACAGCCTAACTTTCTGTTTCCCCTAAGGCTCCTCTTCCCCTCCTGTGGCCACTGAAGTGTCTTTTTCCTTTTGCTAAGTGCAAAAGGCCTAATTTGGTCCTCTCCAAAATAGGGTGACTTTCTTTCTAAGCCCAAAGGACACCAAGAAGAAGAGGATAGAAGAAAGCAGAACAAAGCAAACACATTTGAAAGACAGAATGACTCAAAGGCTGGAGGAACCTACCTCTGCGATGCACGTGAGGATAATCAAACAAAGTTTGCCACTGTGGAGGCGGTGTTCATCTGCAATGGGACAACAAATCCTTCTCAAATCTGCCCAAAGCTGCTGGACCCACACCCCCAACTTCCTCTAGAAAATGAGGGAACAATATTTGTTCCTGTCAAAGAAGTCATAAAATAAAATTTCTTCCTTGCTTCTTGTTACTAAAAAATCCCTGGTATGGAATGAGGTCTTTTTTTGGAGGGGAGGGAAGGAAGAAATCAAGAAATCTCTATAATCATTTTTACTTACTTTATAGGCATAGCTAGATCTAAAAAACTCCAGGACATCACTTCTAATTGCTCTGACTTTCTAATTAATAACTACTACAGCCATTTCTTCCCTGTAGCAGGCCTTAAAACCACAGCCATGGGTATTTACTCCCAGACACACTGGGTTTCAAATAATTTGCTACTTAGAAGGGGCCTTTTCTGTCCTTCTTGCCCCACTAACTTGAGCATTATAATCACCACCTAAATGTGATCTTCCAGGTAATCACACCTTCCTTGGTGATATAATCATACCTGCTAGCCTGTGCATAGCTTGCTGTATTTCCAAGCTGTACTTTCCCAGGCATTCTGGCCTGCTCAATCTGCACTCAGTTTGCAGTAATTCATATCATTCTGACCTGGCACAAACCCCAACTTCAGTCTGTTCATTGGTTGGTGGAAGCCGGGAAGCTTTGGGAGCAAAGATGGTATAGGAACAGATCTGCAAGAGCAATAAGCCACCTGCCCAGATAGGAGGACAGATAGTTTGTCTGAGAGTGTTAAAATTTCTCCTTGAACCCAACTTTTACATAGGGTCTTCATACAGACTGATCTATCTACTTTTTATTTTCATTTGGGCTTCCTTCTAACCAGTTTCCTCGTTAGAAAGCATTTAAGGGTACATAATGATAATAAATAACTAGTCTATTTTTTTTATGATTTCACTCTGGAAGAACATGAGTGTCTTTTTGTCTTTCTTTCTCTTGCTTTTCATGATATCTATGAAAGCCAGAACAGCTGGTCTGATTTCTGGCATTTTCATGAGTTGTGCATTCCACACCTAACCTCAAACGAAACCATCAGGGTCTCATGACTTGTACAAAGCATATTAGAAATTGAGGTTGACAGGGAGACTGGGAGTTTCTCATTTCAAGTGTTGGTGCAATCATTTCCCTAGATCATAACCATCTATTATTGGGACTGAGAGTGCCAACAGTGGCCTAGAAATTCCCACTCCCACTCTCCAGTGGGAAAAAAATCCTTTCAACACAACTATTATCAAAATGTTAAAGTTCATGGTCCTGAAGGGGATCATACCAACCAATCGTAATCAGGGACATTTGATGTTCTGTTTTAGGCCTAGCAGCACCCTGATGGAATTCTGCTTTTAGGCAAAAACCTCTCAGTTAACTAGTATCTTTTACTTTGAAACTTTCATGAAGACCAAACATTTTAAGGAAAATCAACAGCTTAGAAGTACATTAGAAGCCATTGCTATAGCACATGCCTACCCACCACAGACAGACAGTACAAACAGGTAGTGATCAATTCCTTCTATGGCACTTGCTCTAACTCACATAGAAGTCCTAATGGGTAGGAGACTAAACAGATATGGGCAAAAGCAAAGGAAAGTGTGATCTGCTTCTCTGCCCTTTGACCCTGGCTATAGAAGGGTTCCCTGCTATCTCCCATACATAAAAGCTAGAAGGTACCATTCCCAAAAGCCCATGGCCCATCTTCCAGAGGAAGCAAATACTTCTTTTGTAGAAAAAAAATGAAAATGTCAGAAGAGGAATCCTTAAACAAAACTCTCTAAAAGAGTCACATGATCTTTCTAAGATAAGAAAGAAGGGTTTGTGACCCTTCTTTGTAGTCATGCTACAAGCAAGTATTCAGTTGGTAAGCAAAGACCTCCACAAACAGAACTAAGGTCCAGTAGCCTGAAATCAGTCTGCCTCCATTGCCTTATGGACAATGTTTTTTGTTACACATTCTGGCTGCCTATCAGCCAAGACCTAGATTTGACTCATTCCCTGAAATCCAATATATTGCAGTGAGTCAGCTCCCAGTCCTGCATTTCATTTTATGAATCCAGAGACTGGGGCAGAGATATTTATGTAATCATTAAGTTAACAATGAGATAGAGAGACCTGAATTTCATGGTGATATCTCAAGTAAGAATAAAAGTTCATTTTCTGGGTGACATAAATGCCAATGCTATCTTTGGTTGCTATAATATTTCTAGGGAAAGCTTACTGGTTTCCCAAAAGGAGAAACAGTAGTTTCTTGTATCACAAAGAATCTTCTTGTCTTCTGCTTGCTGTATTTTACTTGCTATTCCATAGAGATTATTATTTCTGAAGTTCAGCTATCTCGGTGGCTCCCAGGGGATCATCTGTATTATGATGATGTAACACTTATCAACACTTTTTTCCATGTTTTCCTCAGAATGCAAATTCCCTGGTAGAGCTCTCAGAAACAGACTATTAAAGAAGACCCTTATTTATAGGGAAATAAGAGAAGAGGGGAGGTCCAAAGTAAAAGCATCTGAAAGTTAATCAATGTATTTGCTCCCTCATAACACCTGTTCAGATTACTCCCAGCCCCAGAATCAATGTCCCAAACTCATTTTCAGTATTTACTCCCTACCTGATCTGGACACTATTACAAGTCTGTTATTCCAAAATTGTTCTTTGTCTCTTGCTTTCCCACTAGATTCAGATGCTATTCCTTCCTCTATCATCACTCCTATCTCTGAATCCTACTACCTCATCTCTCCATCCTACAGCCTTCAAAGTCTCCCTGTAAAAGTCATACACACTCAACACTGCAAAACATACCCAAAACTGAACTCAGCTTCCAGTTAGGAAACCTATCCTTCCCCAATTTCTCTAACTCTGTTAAGGCCACTCTCCCCCTTTCCAGAACCTAGGTCTGGAATCTTAGTTACCCTTGCCACACCACATACAAAAACCTGCCAAGTCCTCTTAATTTTACCTCCATAAGAATGGCTGAATAAACTGTGATATATGAGTATTATGGAATATTATTGTTCGGTAAAAAATGACCAACAGGATGATTTCAGAAAGGCCTGGAGAGACTTACATGAACTGATGCTGAGTGAAATGAGCAGGACCAGAAGATTATATACTTCAACAACAATACTATATGATGATCAATTCTGATGGATGGAGCCCTCTTCAATAATGAGATGAACCAAATCAGTTCCAATAGAGCAGTAATGAATTGAACCAGCTACACCCAGCGAAAGAACTCTGGGAGATGACTAAGAACCATTACAAAGAATTCCCAAGCCCTCTATTTTTGTCCACCTGCATTTTTAATTTCTTCACAGGCTAAGTGTACACTACTTCAGAGTCCGATTCTTTTTGTACAGCAAAATAACTGTTTGGACATGTATGCTTATTTTGTATTTAATTTATACTTTAACATATTTAACATATATTAGTCAACCTGCTATTTGGGGGAAGAGGTGGGGGGAAGGAGGGGAAAAATTGGAACAAAAGGTTTGGCAATTGTCAATGCTATAAAATTACCCATGCATATAACTGATAAATAAAAAGCTATAATTAAAAAAAAAAAATTCTACCTCCATAATCTCTCTCAAATCTTCCCCCTCTTTCCATTATCACTTTATTTCATTTTTAAATAATATTTTTCCCAATTGCAAGTAAAAACAATTTTAATTGTTTCTTAATATTTTCAGTTCCAATATAGCTTTTACATGTGCAATTATGTAAAATATATTTCCACATTAATCATGCTGTAAAAGAAAACTAATATGCTTCAATCTGCATTCAGATTGCATTAGTTCTTTCTCTGGAGATGGAGGGCATTTTTCATCATCAGACCTTCAGAATTGTTTTGGATCACTATATTGCTGAGAATAGCTAAGTCACTCACAGTTGATCACTGTACAATATTCCTGATATCATATACAACATTCTCCTGGTTCTGTTCGCTTTATGTAGCACCAGTTAATGTAAATTTTCCAGGTTTTTCTGAAGCATCCTGTGATGACCACGTATTTTAAAATCAGCTGGAGTCAGGAATTCAGATTAAGGGGAAATCCTCGATCTTTATTCTTTGTGAAGGTAAAAAGGGGATAGTGATAGGAAGTGAGAGCAGTTGCGACACGAATCCGACCAGAAGTCCCTCTGCCTCTCTCTCTCCACCCACCAAAATCGTCTCCACGTCATTTCCTACACAACACATCAAAACTTGCACAGAGAATGGGGGGGCCATTCTTTCTCCAAACATATATTAATAGATTATTGTCCATTTGCTATTTAGCCTCACGTGCTTGGGACCTCAGTGCATCAACTTGAGCTTCAACCCATTACAGCATCCCACTCTTCATTTCTTATATTCCATTACAATCATATACTGCAACTTGTTCAACCATTCTCCAATTAATGGCCATCCCCTCAATTTCCAATTCTTAGCCACCACAAGAGCTGCTATAAATATCTTTGTACAAATAGGCCCTTTTCCCTTTTTAAAAAAATCTCTTTGGAATACTGACTCAGTAGTGGTATTGTTGGGTTATAGCCCTTTGGGCACAGTTCCAAATTGCTCTCCAGAATGGTTGAATCAGTTTACAACTCCACCAACAATGCATTAGTGTCCCCTCCAACATTTATCATCCATTATCACTTTATTTTTTTAAATTTTCCGCCAATTACATGTTTAAACAAAATTACATGTTAAAATTACATATTTAACATTTGTTTAAATCTGTTGAGTTCCAAATTCTCTACCTTCCTTCCTTCTCCTCCTCCCCTCATTGAGATTTGAAATAGATTATGCACGTGTAATCATGAAAAACATATGTCCATGATCCATTATCACTTTAACAACTCTAAGTCAGGCTCTCATTATCTTTCATTTGTACTATTATAATAGCCTCCTAAGTGGTCTTCTGGACTCCAATTTCATATATCTCCAATCCATTTTTCATATTGCTGCATCAAGCAACCTACCTAATGCATTGCTCTGATAATGCAAATTATTCAAAAGCCTTCAATGGCTCCTACTGTCTACCAGATAAAACTTAACTCCCTATCTTGGCACTCAAGATCTTTTCATCATCTGGTTTAAATTTACTTTTCTACCATCATTTCTACATATAATCTTTATATAATCTATAACTTAACCAAAATGACAACTCATGGTCCTTTATTTCTAATCTGGCCTACTTTTACATGTGTGGAATTTCCTCACATTTTTCTCTCCATGCTTAAGCAGACTCTCCATTCTCCTACCCAATTCAGGTGACTCCATCTGTCTAAAGTCTTTTTAAGTCCTCCTAAGTTAAAAATTCTTTTCCTTCCCAAATTTGTCATATATTTGTCTGTATAACACATTTTGCTGTTACCATATACAAATTAATTATATAGGATATTTTAGCCTCTTATACCCCAAAGAGATACTAAAGAAGGGAAAGGGACCTGTATGTGCCAAAATGTTTGTGGCAGCCCTGTTTGTAGTGGCTAGAAGCTGGAAAATGAATGGATGCCCATCAATTGGTGAATGGTTGAATAAATTGTGGTATATGAATGTTATGGAATGTTATTGTTCTGTAAGAAATGACCAGCAGCATGAATATAGAGAGGCTTGGAGAGACTTACATGAACTGATGCTAAGTGAAATGAGCAGAACCAGGAGATCATCATATACCTCAACAACGATACTGTTTGAAGATGTATTCTGATGGAAGTGGATCTCTTTGATAAAGAGAGCTAATTCAGTTTCAATTGATCAAGGATGGACAGAAGCAGCTACACCCAAAGAAAGAACACTGGGAAATGAGTATAACCTGCTTGCATTTTTGTTTTTCTTCCCAGGTTATTTCTACCTTCTGAATCCAATTCTTCCTGTACAACAAGAAAACTGTTCGGTTCTGCACACATATATTGTATCTAGGATATACTGTAACCTATTGGCTATGTAGCTATCTGGGGGAGGGGGTAGAGGGAGGGAGGGGAAAAATCGGAATAGAAGTGAGTGCAAGGGATAATGCTGTAAAAAAATTACCCTGGCATGGGTTCTGTCAATAAAAAGTTATTATTTAAAAAAAAAAAAAGATTTAAACAATAAACATTGTAGAGCATCAGCACATTAAAAAAAAAAAAAAAATACTTAGCCTCTCCCTTAGATTGCAATTTCTTTGAGGGTAGGAACTATGTCTTATTTTTACTTTTGTAAATATGGTAGCTAATATGGTGTTTTGAATAGAGTAGGTGCTTGTTCAATTTTTGCTGGAATAAACTAAAAGCAGCAGCCTATCAATGGGCACACTTAGGGAGAGAAATCTAGAAGGTTGACCTCTTTTTAAGGGAATTCTATGCTACTTTGCAAAAGAACAGGTTTCTCCACTTGGAAAGTATGATTCTAAAAACTATAAATTTCCTAGAAAATGGCCTCTCTCTAAGAAAACTTTCCTGGAAAGGAAATATTGTGCTTGTTGCTTTGCCAATTAGAGGTAAAAACTTAACTTAATTTTTAACAAACACAATACTTGATCCCAAAACAGTTGAGGAAGTCCTTCTGAAAAGATCCTTATAATAACACAACATGCCATTATAAAGCAATAAAGTTATTTAGAAGAAATCTTAAATCAGTTAAATACTTGATGAAATTTTCCTAGGATCACTACTCTTCCACTGCCCCTCCTCTATTAATTAAAATTAATTAAGAAAATGCAGGATATTTAATGATAAAAATGAATTTCCAAAACCTCTGCTATCTTCACTCTACCCAAATACTCTCAAGTAGAGGACTTGCTACTTTTGTAGTTGTCACAGAACATAATCCCCCTCATTCTCAGTTTACTTTGTCCTCTTTTATATAGTTAACCTTTAATCTGTATCACAAACTCATACTTTGGGCACTTGGAAGGGAGTCCACTAAAGGCTACTTCTATAGTTCACTTTCCACAAGGATTTATTTACTTATAATTTAATCTCTCCTAAAGACACACTATTTATCATTATCTCAAGAAATATAGGTCCGTATCTGAAGGACTTATCATAAAAAATGCTATCCATGCCCAGAGAAAGAAGTGATTGTGTCAGAATACAAATTGAAACATTCTCTCTCTCTCTCTCTCTCTCTCTCTCTCTTTTTTTAACTTAATTTTTCTTGAGGGTTTTTATTTTCTTTAGGATGGGAAATCCATATTTTCTCTTACAACTTGACTTTTATGGAAATGTTTGCATAACTTTACATGTAGTTTCTTAGTTTTGGTGATAAGGGAGAGAACCTAGAAGTCAAAAATTTTTTAAATAAATGTAAAAAAAATTGTTTTATTTTAATGTAACTAGGGGAAAATATTAAATTAAATAAAATTAAAAAAAAAAAAAAAGAAATACAGGTCCTGATTATTACATAGTAACAATTTTATCATCCCAGGTCCTACTCTTGGTCATTATCCAGCCAGCTTTCATCCTTCCCAAGGTCACCCAAATACCATTTGTCTGCAAGAAATCTCTTCACCTTCTCAATATTTGGCACAATCTCTCTTTGGTGAAGTTTGACAGATTTTCTTGGGCAGAAGTCTGAAGAGCATCAGTGCTACTCACCACACATCTGACAGCCAGGACCATTACACTGGCAAAACTTACCTTTAGTGTCCTGCATGACAATGGAACTGTACTTTAAGAAGGTTATCAGTAGGTTACTGGTCTGAACATCTGCATCCAGTGGGAGTTCCACAGAACTTATAACTGAAATAAAATGAATAAAGTGCACTTAGCACTATGACATACTTCAATTCAACTTCTCCTCACTTAGGAATCAACAATAACTGAAAAAGTTACCTGCTAAGGAAGACAAGATCCAAGCTGACTTCTAGAGGCACAATTTTTTTCTTCTGCTGCTCTAAGAATGGCAAGTAGATTCTACTCTCAACTGACCCAAGAGAGATCAGAACTCTTTTTAAAGTTCCTTTCATTTGAATTTAAGAGCAAAGAACTGGTACTGCATACAAAGGAGCAAGACAGTTTCTGCTGCTTAATAAATGTTTATGGTAAAGAAGAACTCTGCTCAGTTTTCAGAATATAGCTTTTAGGTTATAAATGCCCCAAAAGGAAAACAAACTGAGACAGAAGTCCTCTTGCTGACTCTACCCCTCAGCCTCTCTGCACATCCCCCTCTTTCCCATGGAAATGTTAAAACAGGACATGGAAGACCAGAGAACTAAATTTTATACAACCAAAAACCATTTCTCTAAAGGGAACCCAAAAGAAGGAAGACCACCTTTCACTAAACCACAAATTACACAGAGATAAGAGCAAAGGATCTGAGCCTTCTTCAGGGAAATTTTGTGCAGATTCCCCAAGAACCTACTATCCTGAATGAGAGCCCTGACATTTTGCTAAATGTTTTAATTTAAGAAATCAAACAAAAGCAAAAAGGGGTTCTGTGATGGTCCAAGTGAGCAAGGGAGTCTTAAAGTCTCTCCACTCCATTTTGCACCCAAGAAGACTTAGCCGAGTTTGGGATATTACTCATAATATGTATTCGTAGCCACAATGGGTCCCTCCAGAGCTGTTATGATATATGCATAGAACGTTTATTAACAATGGAAAACATTTGCATATTATGGATCCATAATACACAGCAAGCACAGCAAAAAAACCTTATGAGAAGAAATTAACACACCCAACCCTTGGCTGTTTTCCCACAGCTCAGCCCCTAAGAACTCATAAAAGCCAAATATATTTTTATGTTGAAACACTAAAAGGCCTTAATTCATGTTATGGGTTAATGACCTAAGGATTCTCATTTCAAGCCGTGAGCCTATTTTAAAGCTGAGAGCCCACAATCGTTCCACTATCCAAAAAGGTACCTCACTTGAAAAATGGGATTTCTTCCCTGCCTCTCCCTTCCCCCCCCAACAGTAATTTGAAAACTGCCTTATGTAATATGTGGAAATATAAATGTGTATGTATTTTTAGTTTACCAGAAAGCCCTCTCATGCCAAGGCTGAGTTGTCAAATGTCAAGTCTGAACTGAGAACAAATGTTACAGCTAAACTACTGGTTCTTAAAAATAATAGCTCTAGCAACATACCTTTAAATATAGCAAGGCTACTAAGCACCACTATAATTTTAAAAATCCAAGTCAAAAACAAGGCTAGAGAGCTTAGAAGCCCTGCAGGGCAAGAAAGGGACTAGGAGGAGGGAGGGAAAAAACATCAGAACAGTAGCAGGAACAAAATCCCTCCCAAATGAAAGCCTCCTTCCTCAGGGAAGACCCATTCCCCTATGTTTGGCTTCGTAATTTCTCCCAGAAGCCTTTGTGGAAAGAGACTGTGCTAGTTGTCATTTGAAAGTGGGCTGCCTTGTTCTTCTCATTGGAAAAAAAAAAAGCACACTGGTTGTAGGTAAGTAAGCACAAGTCCTGCCGTTGCATAATCGAGTGTGTAGGCGGGACTGTTCACAATGAGCAGTTTGAAAGGCAGCTCTCTGAAGTACTGAACCCCAGTTATCACATGGAATTCGGCTACAGACACAGATAGATATTATATATATTTTACTGAGGCTTTTGATATCCATGGTAACAAGCAGGCTTCCTCCTCACAGAGAAAGAAGCCTTTCCGCTGGGATATGCTGTGACCTGAATAGCAAAGACAGACGGGCAATCCTCCCTACTTGCTATTTCTCACTCAGCTATTTGGGAATTTAGCTCTTTCAATTCCAGGCACTTCCATTTTGCTCTAGAAGACTTTCAGCATCAATGGTACCTCCCTTGCCACACATCTGCCCCTACGCTACCTGTGCTGCCCTGAAATGCTAGGCAACAGGTGCCACAGAAACTCTAACAAAGAGAAAAAAGAGAATGTTCTTTACAGCTGGAACACCACAGACCAGTACCTTGATGTACATGGAGTGAGCCAGACATAATTTCAGAATTCAGCCACTCTTCCCCTAAATACGTATATACATTAGGCATAATTCCAGGCAAATGAAGTGATTTTTTTGTTGCTATTTTAAAGTGAGTCACCAAATATATTCTGTTTACAAGACCATCCCACAAGTTACAACAAATTTATACATAACTGAAAAAAAAAATCCACTTCATTTTAAAAATTTCAGTCACAAAAGAGGATTTTGCTTATGTGTTTTTACAGGGGTAAGACACTAGAATACTGGAAGAAGCAAACAAAACATCATTAGTCAAATCCAAAACCCTTCATATCTACTTGGAGGGTTTTAGGGAAGGAGAGTCTAAAGCACAAAGCCATGAAAGACAGAATAACTAAAAAGTTGTATATATCATAACAATGGATAACTCAAGATTCTTGACCATCCTAACATGAAAGACACATGCTGAGCTTCTGTAACCTTCCCCAATACATGTCTACACATAACACTTAATTGAATGGGCTGAAGTTTCCTTCTTGGCTTCAAAATACATTTTTAGGTGTGGAGGTGGAGGGTGGAAGAGAAAGTTTCATCCACTTTCTGAAGTGAGAATTAAGTACTTAGTTCTCCTGTACAACAGACCTAAGTCTTTCTAAGCCTCAGTTAGTATTTATTATTTAGTTTTGATTGCTGCTCCCTCTAAAAGACCTAATCTAAAAGCATAGTCCACCAGCCCTTAAAACCACTCTGCAGGAGGGCTCACCATCAGAGGAAGGTGGTGTGGTTCCTAGAGGTGTGGCAGGGGTCGTTGGAACAGGGCTAACAGGGGTGGTCATCAAGCCCATTTCAGGATGGCTCTAAAGAAAAACAAAGACACCTAAGTATAGCAAACAAAAATCTGTTCCCTCCCAGCACTATCTGTTTAGCCTTACTCTATGTGGGTACAGTAGTCTGTTTAATTAAATAGAAAGCCCACAAAAACACAAGGGTCTTTTTCCAGGGTCTATGTAGAGCCAAATAGTGTTGTGCTCAATAAATATAAACCAAGAACTCTGTGGGTATGTTTCTTCTAACATGTCAGAACTTAAGAAAAGATCCTTATTACATAAGCTTTTCTACAGAACCACCCCAAAAGAAGCAAGAATATGCAAACACACAAGATGACGCTTATAACAAGTAGGACAGTGGTAGCTCTGGGACTAAAAAGAGACTATTTTTACCAAAACAAGCAAAAATGTATGTCTACCTCATGTTTTTATAACTCTATGACTCACAAAATAGGCTACATAATGCAGGTGAGCCAAGAATCAGAAAAACCTATGGCTTTATGACCCTCTACAATTCTATGGCAAAGAAGAATGGGTGGGTGACACAGACCAAGAGAATCCTCCTAGTCAGGACTGAAACAAAGGAGTCAAAAGGCCACACCTAATCCCATCAACTTCATCAGCTAAGGGCAACCAAATTAAAACTATTGCCACTACTATTTTTGACTCTCAAGAAATAGGTCTAACTGGTCTCAAGACAAGGTCCTAAGACTTAATAGGAACATTGAATAAAGTCACTCATATTAGTCATAGACAAGAAAGTCAATCTTTAAAATGGTATCTTCCTAGACAAAAACATTAATTCAAATAAGACCTTATTTTTCTGAGGATGCATAACGTGGATGTCTTAAAAGAAAATTTTTTAATTACAAAGGGGAAAATTTCTTTAAAAAAAAAAAAAGCCCACATACATATTTTAAATGGCCCAACTTCAGAATAAAACCACTTTATCAATTTTTAAATACAGTTTTCACAGATAGCACTTGAGTTCTCAGTATATTTTGGTTCTTCCTGTGTACTGACCCCTAAGAACATCCCTCCAGCACATTGCCGTGTTTTCATGTGCTTGTGTGACTCCTTACTTTCAATTTTCATAAACCACCTTGCCTACTAATAGCAATGTGCTCTCCTATCCTAACTTTGTGCTAGATAGGATTTCCTCTATTTCCTTCTTTCAAAGTTGGTGAGATCACAGAGAAGCGATTTAGCCTGTTTTATCTCCTACTGTAATTTACTAGTGATTTGTAAAGATGAAAAGAATGACACAAAAATCCAGATGGATAGATAATACTATGGTATTTCTAGTGAGCAAAATGAAATAATCCCAACTCATTTGGATTAACTGGATCAGCAACATGGTCAAGACCATTAATCATTCATCTTAGGCCCACTTCAGCACCAGATGGAAACATACACATTTGAGGATACTGAAAAACAAAAGTAACTGATAAACTCTAAGTTACTATCATTCCCAGAGGCCAAACAATATTTAAATAGGCTAGTTCTAAATACAATATTGCAAGGGAGACTTTATATGATAATCAGCCCGTACTAGGTTCAGAAAAGAAAAAGGACTTGTGTTTTCCTTGCACCAACAAACCTGTGCTAATACTGTGATGAAATTCCGGTTTAAATGAACAGCTTCATAAAGTGCCAGAAGAATAGCCTCATTGGTTCTGGGAAAGGAGAGAAAAGATCAGAGGCTCTCTAGTTTGAGGTTAATCAATTTAACACAATGCAATCTATATTAATGTTTTTCCCACCCCATCACCACCTCTCAGTTTCCCATGATTCTAAACTTCATGTCAATTTCATTCATACCAGCCTTCTCCACCTGAATACCTCCTTTATCCCTGGCCCACAAACCACTTTCTCAACATATGTGCCCAGAGATCTACAGATAGGTTGGGTTAGTTTCCTCAAGGGTTCTCCTTATCATCTTCATTTACCCATTTCCCTTTCTTCATCCCTTGCCATTCCAGCAAATCACAGGATCAGAGGTTTAAAGCTTCAAGCTACTGAGTCCAACCACTTCATTTTACAGATGAGGAAAATGAGGTAAAGACAGGTTGAGTGATTTGCTCAAGTTCCCAAAGCTGGTAAGTTCATGAAGTGGTATATGAACACAAGTGTTCCTGCCTCCAAGTCCTGAAACCTATACTCTTGACTCTTTCCAAATTGGATCTTTTAAAGAACCACCAGTCTCTAAATCCTTCAGCAGCTTTGCTCCTCATCTCTACTTCCACTTCACTCTCAAGAAAGCCTGGAACAACTTTAGAACTTCCTGAGAAACAATGGGCATCAGGCCAAGAAAGAGGGCCTGTTATTATCTAAAACCTCAGGAACACAATGATGAATCACACACACACACACACACACACACACACACACACACACACACACACAATTTGAATCCTGGAAAGATTTACAAGAAGTGACATTTTCCATTTCTAATTCCAGCTGGCAAGCCCACCACTAAAGCCCAAGCCACTGCAGAGAGAATGTCAATGTACTTACTGAACAGAAATGTTCTCATGGGCATCTGCTATGAACATGCTGCCCACCTGTGGAGGAAAGGAGAATTGCAGGGTGTCAGGAAAGATCAGTTTAACTTTGGCATCCTCCCCAAGAAAGTAGCAGTAACTGACATTTAAAAAGAGTTCTAAAGTTTTGCAAAGCACTTAATATATATCAGGCCACACGTGAGGAGTCTTTGGCCTCTCGGTTAAAAAAAAAATTCACCAAGTCCTCTAAATCTAAAAAGGGACTTTATAAGAAAATTTCCTAAATACTGAGGCATTTATTTAACTCCTTTGAGCTAAACATATGAGTTCTCAGACAGGGTAGTTAACAAGTCCTAGATAATTACCCCTAACCCTAGATGAAAACAGCCAATGACAAACACTCTCTGCAGCATAAGGGTAATCACTCAAGACAAGAGCCTCATTCAGACCAGCAGGATGAATACAGAGAGGCTTGGAGAGACCTACATGGACTGATGCTAAGTGAGATGAGCAGAACCAGGAGATCATTATACACTTTGACAACGATATTGTATGAGGATGTATTCTGATGGAAGTGGATTTCTATGACAAAGAGACCTAACTGAGTTTCAATGGATAAATGATGGACAGAAACAGCTACACCCAAAGAAGGAACACTGGGAAATGAATGTGAACTATTTGCATTTTTGATTTTCTTCCCGAGTTATTTTTACCTTCTGAATCCAATTCTCCCTGTGCAACAGGAGAACTGTTCGGTTCTGTAAATATGTATTGTATCTAGGATATACTGCAACATATTTAACATATATAGGACTGCTTGCCATCTTGGGGGGAGATGGAGGGAGGGAAGGGAAAAAAAACGAAACATAAGCGAGTGCAAGGGATAATGTTGTAAAAAAATTACCCTGGCATGGATTCTGTCAATACAAAGTTATTATTAAATAAAATTAAATTAAAAATAAATAAATAAATACAGATTTAAAAAAAAAAAAGAGCCTCATTCAAAAAGAGCTTCCCAGAAACTTGTAAGCCCCAGGGGCTACCCAAGAGTGCACAGGCCACATTCATATTGTGATACACAAATCACAAAGAATCAAAATGCTAGAAAAGGAGTGGTCCTTTGATATCACCTAGTCCAACTCTTCTGTTATACAGAGAAGGAAAAAGATAATAAGATGATTTAGCCAAGGGAATAAATATCTTCTGAGTCCCACAAGGGTTCCTCCAAACACCACTCTATACCACCTCTGAGAACCATAAACATTTTTATTTATGATTCCAGTCACAGAAGCTTCATGGGTTGAGGAAGCTTCAGAGGTATCAAAAAGCACCATCTTCCCTCTCTTCCCCACACATAAGCAGTCTCTCTCTCTCTCTCTCTCTCTCTCTCTCTCTCTCACACACACACACACACAAACGTAAACATTAATAACTTGTTCACTACTGCCAACAACTCTACAATTGGGGCTTCATTCCTTAATCTTAAGATTTCTTATCTCCAGTTAATCTACAAACTTGTGACAACCCAAGGTTTGATTAGTCATTTGTAACTCAATGCTAGTGAATTCGTTAATCTTACTGCAGACCGGGTTTTGGCAGGAAATAGGAACTTAGAGATACTGGGTAACTGAGGAAGAAGCAAGTGAGGGATGTTAGGGGGAAAGAGAAGAGAAGTGGGGGAGAGGGAAAGGCTACGGGCAAAGAAAGAGGCAGAGTAGAACAGTACCCCCGCCAAAAAAAAAAAGGAATGAGAACTCTAAAAATTAAGATCTAGTTCTGACTACTAATAATTAACTGTATAAACTTAGTCAAATATTTTCCCATATCTGGACTTCAATTATCTCATTTATGAAAAGTAGAACTGAAATAGAATAATTTCTAAAATTCTGACATCTAATTCTATTTCTATGATACCTATTTTGCCAATTTCATCCCTGGTATGAATCCAGCAGCGACCTCATCATTAGGACTATGTGTATGATGGACACCAAAGTTTCTAACATTTGAGGACTTACTCACTCAGGCCTCCTTGTAGATTTGTCTCACTGGTTAATATGGAAATATATTGCATGACTACATATATACATATATGTATCAGAGTGTTTACAATCTCAAAAAAAAAGAAGGATGAGGAAGGGAAGGAATTACAAATTATAAAATCATATTTACAAAATTTCTTTATATGTAATGTTATATGGAAAATTATAAATTATTTAAAAGTATTAAAAAGAATGTTAAAAATTATTTTTATATATAATTTTGAGAAAAAACAAAATGTTCTTAGAACTTGTCTCAAAAATCATCTCCAAAGAACCCAAGACAAAATACTTTCTGTTGCTCCAACTGGTTTTATTACAGTTTCCCTCACTGTCCCTGTACCAGCAATTCTTCAGCTTGATGTCAGAGAACAGAACACTGGACAACGAGTCAGAAAACCTATCTTATCTCAGACATTTACTAGCTCTGTGACCGTAAGCAAATCAAACCACTTCAATTTCCTCAATGGTAAAATGGGAATAATAATTGCATTTATGTCAAAGGAATGTTGTGAGGATCAATGAGATAATATATGTAATGAACTTTGCAAATTGTAAAGTACTATATAAATGCTATAATATTATTATTATTATTATTATCTGAACAGAGGTTTGGTGACCTGTCCAGATGTCATCCATTTCTGAGCAACGATGGACAGACTTACCATGTTAGTTAGGGCTGAGAAAAAGCCACTCTGGTGTTCTTCTTCCTTATCTTTGTATTGCCTGAACAAACAAAAGAAAACAAATTTCATTCAAATTTGGTAAAATTTACCAAGTGAATGGTTCTGTCTTAGGTACTCTGAGCAAAACAAGCAAATTAAAGCATGAAATATCTTCACGGACACTAGTCAGTCATCTTTGGAGAAAACAATCATAGTACACACCTGGCCTCTGCAGTTGCCCCAGCTGCCCCAAAGTTACAACATGCACCAAAATGCATGTTCACTTTGGAAAGGCTTGGAAAGAAGGAATGAGAAGTGTGAAGATCCTACACCATATGGGTGATTCCGTTATTTCCTAAACAGATTGTTACTTGAAAACCGTGACAGGGAAATTACTTTAAGACCATTGCTGTGAAAATCTTGTTTATCTTTGAAGGGAAAGGAAGGAGATAAACTATTTGTGATAACAGGATGTTTCTGAAATTCTAATACCCTGTTTTTTGGGAAGAAAGAATAGACAAGAGCTGGGAAAACCTGACCGGCACAAGTGGAGGCACTAATAGGCCTGTGTCCACCAACACTAGCTCCTCTCTCATTCATATGAAGGGGCAAATCTATAAGCAAGCCCTCTGGAAAAGAGACTATCGACAGTTGCAATTGATCCCTGCTACAAAGGAAATCACCTTTTACAATTTACGATCTCAAAGAGAATTATGTGCCTAAACTTCAAATGTTCTTTTCTTGTTTTTGTGTCATGTATATGGAAGTATTAAAGTTTGTAAGGGAGAATGCTGAGTGGTTAAAACCAGGTACATTATCCTATTCTCACCCCCTCCTCACAATTTTAAGAATTGATTCCTACAGTAAAGGCAACCTATTATGAAACAGATAATCCAGGAGATCAGCATCCAATGTCATTTTCTTTTTGCAAACTGGATCCCAGTGTACTCCCAGCGTAAGAGCGTATGGATATCATCCACAGTCTTTACTCACCAAGACCTCTGATGCAAACCTGTTTCTAACTCAGTCAATTAATACTGGCTGAGAATCAAAACCACATCTGGAAAGGTGGCCTTACCTGTTATATTCAGACAAAGCCTGAGCAATCACAAGCCCCATTCCCTGCAAAGAGACAAGACAACATAATAGGAGAGTGAGTAGCCCTTTGCGATCAAGAAATCACTAGACATTCTCCTCCTAGCCCAACCCCAGAAAGTCGTATCTTAAGGGTTATTGCTGTGGAGGAGAAATTGCATGAGCAAGGAAATGTCCAGAAGAAGAAAGGCACTTCTTCCAAGAGAGATTTTTCAGATCTCATTTTCTAACTCAATGCTCCCAGACATTATTAAAATACAGTAACAAGGAGTAAGATAGACTAACCCAGATCATTGTCAGTTTCAGGGGGAACATTTCTGTCTTAGAAGTGCAGACTGAGTTGGACTCTTCAAATAAAAAGCTCTTAAATGTTTCCAAAACAACCACAACATGTGAGAGAATGAGTCCCATGACAAATGAGAGTGTATGTAGGACAAGCCTCTTCCTTTAAGGCAGTAAGAAAACAAAAGTACAAAGTGAAAGAACATCTGATGCACCAGGTAGCTTACCATTCTTCCCTGGAGACTTCCTGAGTGAATAATAAGAATTAACTAAGACACCCAGAAGGGGAGTGTTTAAGCACAAAATTTACCTAAGGGAAGTCAAAGCTCATGATGGGGAGATGAAAAAGGGACATAATTTAGGAGTCTGGAGTCCTGTTTTCCTCCTTTAATTGACACTTCTTCTACACAGATAAAACACTGCTCTCATTCTCAGGAAAATATGTCCTTCCCCTTTCAACTTTACCAAGAGAAGGCCTACAAATAAGTATTTTCTGGCTAACTTTCAAAAGGAACCTATCCCCTCTTGGTCTCAAAAGTCCCCCAGACCATTGGCCCTGCTTTCAATTCAATTCCTAAAGCCACTATCTAGGGAAATAACCTCTGGAGAGAAATTGGCTACCACCAATACCAATTGCTGCTGAGGCAGGCAAAACAATATAGTCAAGAGCAGTAAGGCATCCTGAAACAAAGAAAGTATCATGTGCCCAGCATGTCAAACCACTACTAACACCAACAATCAGATCATCAGCTCTACTACTAGCCTAGGCCCTGGAACCAGCAGAAGCTATAGTGACCAGTTCATAGAAGTGACAGAACTACAATAAACTGAAGTTCCTAAAGACTCAGGAAAGAAAGTTGTTAGCACCATCAAATGACTCAACATTAAAAACCATATGGCTTTATCAATAGAAATGAAATGAAAGAAGAGACATTACAATCTGCTTTACTATTATTATACCTTTGCTATTATATATTATACATTATACAGGCTATTCCAACTTGAAGCTGAAACCTCCTATAAGTGTTGTTTCTCTCTTTAGAATGTTAGCTCCTTGAGCAAAGCTTTTCCATTTGTATTTTGCATCCAGTAAATATTTAATCAATGATTTTTCAATCATGCAATCCTTTGAGGGAATAGAAAATAATCAAGTTCAAAATGAAAAGCAACTATGGCCATTCAAATGTGTCAATACCTGGGCCATTTTGCCATGACCATTAAATTTCTTCCTACATTCCTCCAGTCCTCAGAGCTCATAAATCCAAGAGCCCCCAAAGCAGGACTCTACAAAGAAATGTAGTGTCCCTTTATACAGGACCACATGAAATCCAAACAGTAAGCCAGGGCTGTTAAGAAATGCCTGTGACGACAATTTTCAGAGGATGAAATTGAAACTATTACCACTCATATGAAAGAGTGTTCCAAATCATTATTGATCAGAGAAATGCAAATTAAGACAACTCTGAGATACCACTACACACCTGTCAGATTGGCTAAGATGATAGGAAAAAATGATGAATGTTGGAGGGGATGCGGGAAAACTGGGACACTAATGCATTGTTGGTGGAGTTGTGAACAAATCCAACCATTCTGATGCCCAAAAAATTATCAAATTGTGCTTTGATCCAGCAGTGTTTCTAATGGGCTTATATCCCAAAGAAATACTAAAGAAGGGAAAGGGACCTGTATGTGCCAAAATGTTTGTAGCAGCCCTATTTGTACTGGCTAGAAACTGGAAAATGAATGGATGCCCATCAATTGGAGAATGGCTGGGTAAATTGTGGTATATGAATGTTATAGAATATTATTGTTCTGTAAGAAATGACCAGCAGGATGAATACAGAGAGGACTGGCGAGACTTACATGAACTGATGCTAAGTGAAATGAGCAGAACCAGGAGATCATTATACACTTCAACAACGATATTGTATGAGGATGTATTCTGATAGAAGTGGATTTCTTTGACAAAGAGACCTAACTGAGTTTCAATTGATAAATGACAGACAAAAGCAGCTACACCCAAAGAAAGAACACTGGGAAACGAATGTGAACTAGCTGCATTTTTGTTTTTCTTCCCGGGTTATTTATACCTTCTGAATCCAATTCTCCCTATGCAACAAGAGAACTGTTTGGTTCTGCAAACATATATTGTATCTAGGATTTACTGCAACATATCAAACATATAAAGGACTGCTTGCCATCTAGGGGAGAGGGTGGAGGGAGGGAGGGGGAAAAAAAATTGGAACAGAAACGAGTGCAAAAAATAATGTTGTAAAAAAAAAAAAAAAATACCCTGGCATGGATTCTGTCAATATAAAGTAATTATTAAATAAAAATTAAAAAAAAAAAAAAAAGAAAGAAATGCCTGTGATACAGAACACAGGCTCAATCAGAGAAGACAGTATACAAAAGGTGCTAAATACTCACATTGAGGGTGGCTTCGTCATCCACAATAGACAACTTCACAATATAAGGGTTCACGGACTGTTAAACAAAAGAAGAGGATCCAGGTTAGTTTGGCCTAGTTTAATAAAAAACCCATTACCTAGTTAGCAAAGCACTGAACTAAAATGCTTCCACAGGGACTTAGTTCTTTGTTTCTGTCAATACACAATGCTTCCTTCCCACCATACTTCAAGCCACCCAGTTTCCATCCATCCTGCCTGACTCCTAATAAGCGACTAAACTTTCAGAGCATATACACACCCACAAAGTCCTTCACTCCCTCAACTAGTCTGAAAAAAACTCAGGACTACAATCAGCCCCTCCAGTCTCTTTGATCAGTCGCTTTTAAGAGGTAAGTGAACACTCTGCAAAACCACTGCTATCTTATTCTGCCAACAATTTGCTGAGTCCATGGGGACAACTGACTCTGAGGATCCAGAAGCATCTTCTTCCCCAGCAGGCACTTCTTTGTAAGTTGCTAGCTTGCACTTATGGAGCATTTTCATCCCGAAGGCTCCCCAACCATTTCACCAGCCACACACAGGGTCTGATTCACCCACCCATGAAACAAAGCCACCTTGGGGGTGGAAAGTGGCAGCTGCTTAACAGTCAGAGAGAGGCTGTTTATGGATCTGGCACCCAAATAACACTGCAGGGGGAACTGAAGGAAACAGGATATAATCACCCAAACTACAATCTGGCCGAGGACACTGGGACTTAGTGACTGTCCCATCACTTGCTGTACTGGAAGATTTCTTTAGCACCTCCAGACCCACTCCCAGCTTGGCATCATATGAAAATAGACAGCGTCAAAGTGAATAAATTGTTGAACCAACACTTATGAAACTGAACAAGCACTAGTAATCCGTCCCCCTAATAATGTCCACCCTTGGCTATTCAAGGATATCACATTGTCTTAGGTAGCTCAGTAAATAGTTTTCAAAACCCAAGAGGATCGGGGAATAATAGTTCTCAGATCGATGGGTTTTACAACTACCAAGGAAACCCATTATTGAAGGGGTTGGAAACCTTCTGTGAAAGACACTAATGTAACCAGGGTTCCTTAACTAAACAGCCTACTCCTCCACGTAGACCCTATTAAAACTAATTTCCAGGGGCATCTTTACTGTCTTAGTAGGATGCAGGAAAAGATAATGTTCCATTATTAAAAACTTCTATTGGAAAAAGGATTCGTATATGAAAACTGAGGGTCCTGGGCTCATTTCATTTGCTGCCTGTTTGATCTCTCCAACATTTTTTCCCACAGTTAACAGGCAAATGCTGCTGCTCACATTACAAGCTCCAGAGGAAATGCAATGGCACCCAAGTGTTCAAAAGGACAAAGTCAGCACTAAGCTGAACAGGAAATGCTGCCACATTTGGTGACATGTCGTCAGGCAAGAAATGCTTACCTTGCCCAGGTTGGGTTATTTCAAAGCACAACAAGATTACAGGGTTACACACTCTGAGCTGGAAGGGACCTTAGAAATTACTCAAATAATTTCTACCTTAGGCCTCACTTAACCAATAATCTAAAAATGACCATGGTATCTATTGCACTCAATAGTCCCCCATTCAACCAGCTGAGTTATAGAATGCTGTGTCCATGTTAACAAGGGACAGAGTAACTTCTGAGGGTAGAGATAAGATGGCAGAGAATAGACAAGATTTTGCCTGAGCTTTCCCTGGCTTCCCTCAGAATCAACATTGGATCAAGCCTCTGAATGGGTTTTGGAGTGACAGAATCCACAAATATTTGGAGTGTAACAAATTTCCAACAGAAAATATTTTGAAAGGAGTTCAGCAAAGGCCTGTCTCATTTGGGTAGAGGGGAACACTACCCAGTGCAGGTGAAGAGCAAGGAGGCCCAGAGCAGAAAGGCCCCACACAGGTAATCTGGTAGGAGGCTCTTGGCCAAAATATAGCAGCATTGGCTACTCTGTCCCAGTTCAAAAGTCAGTGGATAAATAGACTAGGTGTGAGACCTCCAACACAATTGCAGAAGACAAAGAATGAGCCTCTGAACCCTAGCAAAAGAGACGGGACTAGGGCACACCCAGCCAACTTGGAGCAATACTACCAGTCCCAGGGCATCATAAAATTCCTATCATCCAGGAAAGAAAGTATCTCCCCTGGGCTGTAGAAGCAGAATTAAACCTTTAAAAAAAAAAAAAAAAGCAAAAAAGCAAGGGAGACAGGGAAGAATAGTCTTCAAATCCTGAGGACACTAAAAGCAAAAACAAGATATAAGAGTACACTGCAGCCATTATTTTAGAAGCTGTGAATAAAAATGAATAGCATGAATAAAAATGTTCCCCCATGAAACCTACTTGCTTATGTTCCTTTCAAAGCTTGTTCTCTGGTTCAAAAGAAAATCCTTTTAAACAAACAAACAAAAAAAAAAAATAGGAACAACTAAAAACAGATATAAAAAACAAAATTAAGTTCTGGGAGAACTTCATGCTGAACTAGCTGCTAGGAACTAAGTTATTGCTTTTTTCACAGAAAGGTGGCCAAGGTTTTATGAATCACAAAATAATAACAGTTAGCATTTTAAGTGTATTTCCTCATTTGATCTTCACAATGTTCCTTTAAGTTTAGTGCTATTATTTCCTCAAATTTTCAAAAAAGGGAACTGAAGCAAAGATGAAGTGACTTGTCCAGTATCACTTAGGCAGGATCTGAATTAAGTTTCCTTGATGCCAAATGTAGGGCTCTACCCACTGAACAACCAAGCTGCCAAAATTTACTATTCCATGGGCATAAATCATGTTATATATATATTTTTTTCAGCTTGTTGTTCTTTTAGCCTCAGGACCTATTTTCACACCACAAGGCAATTTTAAAAACATACAAAGTCTTCACAGAATCATTCCAATTTATAGGCTTATATTTAAAAAAAGATAAGCAGAACTTGTCTTTACTTCCCTCTCAAGACTTTTTCCTTTATGCCTTTCCTATGTCTATAGAGGAGACAATCAAACAGTAAAGCATGGGTAATTGTGCCCTGACCACCACCACCCCCTTGTTCCTAAGGTCAGCCTAATGCATTATTCCCCTTCTTCAAAGCTGACCAGGTATCAAACCTCTTTGCTGACCCAAACAACTTTCTTGAGAGGGAGAAGCAGTAGGAATACACACAGTAACTCAGAATGGTTTATACAGAATTCCATGTGTATATGTTACTGACAGCCATTTGATTTTAAGTTCATCCAGAATTTCTCACAGTCTTGTAAAATTCCCTTTTCCTTCATGGTTACCAAGATGCCTTAATAGCTTCTAATAAAGGACTGTTACTAAATGCTGCAGAGCCAGATAAGTTTTGCCCATCAGCCTGCTTTAGTTTGCCACTTTTAACTCTTTCAGAATCTTCTGAAGAACCAAAACATAAAATGGCTTAGAAACAGATTCTTTCCACTACTCCTCCTCTGTAACGTTCACTATTTCAGACTATTTCAGAGATTGTTAATGAGTTTAGCCAGGTCCAATTTCCTCACAAAGAAAGCAAGCTGATTTCACGTCATCTGCATCCAAGCAAGATGTTTGGAGATGAATTACCCTTGTCATATAAAACTCAATTCCTTTCAACTTACCCCAGTGATTTTTCTCTGCTATTTTTCCATACAGCTATAGGAAGTCTCTAGAGTAAATGTAAAAGCTGGGGTTTATGAACTCGCTTTTTAAAAAAATATGGTGAGAACTCTATTTCAATATAATTGATTTCCTTATGTTATTTAAATTTTTTATTCCAAAAAGGGATCCTGAAGTTTCATTAAGACTTCCAAAAAGGCCAGTGACACCAAAAAAGTTAAGAACCTCTACTCTAGAGATATGAGAAAAATCAAAATGGTCATCAAGTCAAGTCTTCCAAGTTTTTACAAAATAACAGGTATTTGTGATCAATGACATTTGTTTGTAGTTCCATCGTTCTATTACTTTCTTCCTACACCATTCTACAAGAGAACATTTGACTCCTGGGAATTTATGGCTAATTAATTTTGATCCAAAGGTTCCAATTCGTCTTTGAACAGTGAACAGTGTTCCCCTCTTTTGCTTTTCTACTCAAGAAAGTGAGTCTAGTGTTTGTATTATCCATAAATTTTCTCCTCAACCAGAATGAACAAAGGCTGACAAGTATCACAAAACAATTCTCTGGCAAAGTTAGAAGAGCTTGGAAACTGACAGCTCCAGTCTATTTCAATAGTTCTGTTATTTGAATAAAAGAAATCAGATACCAAGAGAAGGATTCATTGTGGCTGTATTTAACAAAAGGTCAGCACAATGCATTCCTCCTGTTCCCATACACTGTTCCATACATGTCTCTTAGTCTTTCCTAAGTGTTCCCTGTTTATTTGTATGTTGTGCCTTTTGAAGTGGAAGAGGCTGATACATTGCTAGAACCAGCATCTCAGTTTCAAAGGAACTGGAACTTGAAACCAACAAGTCAAGGAACTATAATTAATCCAAAAGAAAAAAACTAAACCTCCAAAACTAATGTGGAGAAAAAAAAAAAAAAAAACAGTGTCTAGCTGCTACATGCAGTCCAAAAGCAATGCAAAAGAATCTTCAAACCAATGACAATTTCAATATAAGTAACCCTGTTTTGAAAAATTTATCAAATAGATAAATTAGGAGATAACTACCTTATAGAAGGATATACTATGGGGAAATCATAAATAGTAAGTTTCCCTGGTGCACTTAAAATAAGATTCAATTTACCAAAAATTACACACAAATTTTCAGGAACACATCTACTTCATAAAATAAGATCTATCTGGAATATATGTTACAAGGACTTTTTCTTTTCTTTTTTCCACCAATGGAAAATGACGGAGGATCAAGGAAAGGGAGAGAGGAAAAACAAGAGTTTAAAAAAAAAAGGAAAAGAAAAATAAAAGTTATTTGAGACTTTTTCTTAAATGAAGAGAAGAGAAGAGAAAGAAGTACAGACAAGGAGGACAGCTTTGAAAGATAGAGATTGAACATGCTAAATGCTGAAAAGCTCTATATACTCATAATCTGCAGATTCATGTATAGTCCTTTTCTTCTGCTCTTTATGGAAATGCCAATTTTATTTAGTGTTTCTTCAGAATACAAATAAATTTTTTATAAAACTTTACCTGCAAAAGTTAAGATCAGTCTGCAGTGGGAACACTGAAGAAGAGCAATTAATGTGACAACAGAAATATAGTCTCTATAAAACAATATTACTCAAAAAGTTTGACATGGCACAACATAAAAAAGTCTGGAGATGTGAGATACAAGGCTCTCTCACCTCATACTTCCTATAGTTCACCAACAAAGCCAGAAGGACAACAGCATCATACCCATGTTCCCTGCGACTTGGAGGGTGGGAGAGAATCTGTAACAAGAATCAGAAATACAGGGTAGTGCAAGGTCTGAGCTGGAAATTCCAAGAGACCCCCGCCCCCAGGATACAAAGCTTATTCACTCACCCACAAGAGAAAACGACCTACCTGTAAAATAGCTTCAAAGATGCTATTGATCATTACATATTCCAAGATCGTGTTTTGACTGATGTTATCTGTCACCTAGAAGCAAAAACCAGCTTTGTAAAGTCTGCACCAAGACCTGATTCTCTATTAATACATTTCCCTATTCCAAGGTTTAAAAATATAGAAATGTTAACTTAAAAAGAGAAATATTAACTTCCTTGTAATTCAACCATGATTTGGTAAGTACTTGCTGAGTGCAGGGTACTATGCCAGATGCTGAGATAAAAAGTTTAGATAAGATATAATGCTTTCTCTTGTAGTACTCAGAGTGTGTGTGTGTGTCTGTGTATACAAAGAGAAAGACAGACATAATTATTTGGCCCATGTGGGAACTCACTTCAACCAGACAGATTCCAATATTTCCTTAACTTCACAGAGAAGTCTCAGCAAACTCGGAAAAATCAATTGCCCTTCCCAAGGTTACAAAGTCACTAAGTGTCTGATACAAAATTTGAAAATAGGTCTTCCATAATTTTATGCAGCACATCACTCTGCTCATAAACATAACTATGATAAATCTAAATTAATAATAATGATGATGATGATAACTACATTTTTATAGCACTTAGTATGTGCTAGACACTGTGCTAAATATTTTACAATTACTGTATCCTCTGATCCTCACAACCACCCTGGGAGGTAGGTGCTATTTTCATCCCCATTTTACATATAAGGGAAACTGAGGCAAACAGAAAAGAAGTGATTTCAGGGTCACTCAGCTAGGATTCCATGTCCAGTGCTCTCTGCACTGCCCACCATCCATTATATTTGAGGGGCAAAAGGGGGCGCACATTGTTACCAACTATAGCAATCAGGGCTAACATAACACCTGAGCTGGGCTTTAAAAGATAAAACAATTGAAGATGGGGGAGAGGGAACAGAGTTAACACAGGCATAGGAAGTAGGAAACCAGAGGCAGGATACATTCAAAGGACAGAGAGCACAAAGTAAGATTTGGTCACAGCACAAAGTCTATCAAGATGAATCACAGAAAATAAGATTGCAGCGTGGTACCAAATTGTGAATGCCCTAAATGCCAAATAAAGTAATGTGCTTTACCCAGTGGACAATGGAGAGAGTCACTGAGGGGTTTGAAGCACAGAAGTGACATAATTACATAAAGAAAATTAAAGGTAGATTAACAGCAAACAAACAAAAGGAGTTGATAGCAATAGTCCAGAAGACATTTGATAAAGAGTTAAACTACTGAAAAGGAAGCAGAGGTGCCCCTGAGCATTTCAAGGACAGAAGGCTGAGAGAATGGGAGAACAGTGATGGTATTTGGAGAATAGTGATGGTATTGGGAGAAATAGTGAAGTCAGAAGAACAATTTAAGGAAAAGACAATTTGTTACTCAATATCTAGCAGCACAATATGATACATATGGGGGAAGCACAAATGCCAAAAGAAAAAGGAACTGAAAGTTCAAGAAACTGAGAAGTGTTCATTTCTTTCACATTCCAAATCCAGAGATGGGCCTAATCCAACAGAGAGAAAAACTAACAGAGACTAAAAAGGGTCCAGATATATGTAACTCCCAGTGAGGTAACAAAGTGGTAAGATGGTAAGATACAAAGAGAAAGAAGGGGTCAAAAGTGGGCAGAACCCAGACCTAACATGCAGTTCAAAATTAGGAAATAGGTTAGAAGAATGAGCAAACAAAAGAATCCTGTCTTAAGAAACTATTATGATAACAAAGATACAAATGGAGAAAAAGAAGAATGACTCCAAAATATTTACAAACAAAACATCAAAATAAAAATATAATTGGGCACAAGTTCAATTAGAATTCTTGAAAGAAAGGAAAAAATATTGGGGAGAAAGAAATAAACATATTTTATAAATAAAATTAGAGTGAAAGAGGGGGGGAAATGGAAAATAAATTAAAATTATGGGAGAGAGTTGAAAAGGAATTAAAGCTTGGAGGTACAAAACTTTACCCAAGCAACAAACCCATTGAAAATGAGAATAGACCAAATAAAAGATAATGACTCCATGAGTTAATTAGAATAAAGTAAAAAGTCTGGAAAAAAATAGAAGAAAATTAAAGGCATTATAACAAAAACAAATGACCTAGAAAACAGACCAAGGAGAAAAAAATTAAGAATCAATGGACAATCTGAAAATCATAATTTTAAAAAAAGGGCCTAGACATCATATTTCAAGAAATCATGAAATAAAAATGTTCAGATCTTTTAGCACTAACCAATAAAGTAGAAACAACAACAAAAACAAAAATCCATCTATCACTGCCTGAAACAAAATGAAAAGTCCCAGGAACATCATAGATAAAATGCAAATCTTCTAAATGAAAGAAAAAATACTGCAAGCAGACAGAAAGAAAAAAAATAGGTCACATATGACTTAGCAGACACCACTATAAAGGAGTTTGGAATGTGACACAGTCAGAGGACACAGACTTTCAACCAAAAATAACATACCCAGAAAAACTTAGTATAATCCCAAGGGATGGAAAAAAAAAAGTCTTAATGAAATAGAGGGCTTCCAAGCATTCCAGATTAAAAGACTAGAGCCACATGGAAAGTTTGACGTATAAACATTACCTTCAAGGGACATAAAAAAGTGAACATGAGTGAACAATCACAAGGGACTATACAACAACTGCTGACATTCTAATGAGAGGAGATGAAATATGTTCTCTAATCATGGGTCACATATTGAGTCTAATTAGATAGAGGGCTTACCAATTATACTTTAATTATCTTAAAAGAATGGAAAGAGAAGGGAAAGGGAATACACTAGGGGGGTGAAAAGGGAAATGAAGAAAGGAAAAAAAATATATCCCATAAGTAGGGGATGGAAGTAGAAGTCTACACACAGAAAAAAAGGGGGTAGGCAAAGCAGGTATCACTTGAAACTCATTCTCATTTGAATCAGTCAAAGGAAAAAAGAATATATCCACACATTTAGGTACAGAAATACATTTCCTTAGAAAAGAAACAGAGGGGAAGCTAGGTGGTACAGTAGATAGAGCACCAGCCCTGAATTCAGAAGGACCTGAGTTCAAATCTGGTCTCCGACACTTAATAATTCCTAGCTATGTGATCCTGGGCAAGTCACTTAACCCCAATTGCCTCAGCCAAAAAAAAGAAAGAAAAGAAACAGGAGGAAAGTAAGAAAAAGAGGCAAGACTAATTAAAGAGACAAAATAAATTGTAACTAAGGATATACAAAAATATTTAAAGGACTTATTTTTATGACTGTAAGGAATCAGTTAATTGAAGAAATAGCCATCAATCACAAAATGGCAGAACAAGATATGGTACATAAATGTGATGAAATATTACCTTGCTGTAAAAAATAACAAATGGAATAGTTTGAGAAAATCCTAGGAAGATTTGTACGAACTGAAGTATAAAGAAGTGAGCAGAATCAAGGCGACAATTTAAACTAGTGGTTCTTAAACATTTTGGTCTCTGGACCTCTTTGTACTCATTGGACCACCCTCTAATGAGTTTTTTTTTTTTTTTTTACTCTATCAATATCTACAATATAGAAATGGAAACATGTTAGTAGAGTTATAAAAATAGTTTTGACCTCAGGACTTCATCAAAGAGTTTCAGATCTCCCAGGAGTCTCTGAACAATAATATCTCAAAGAACTGCTGTTTTATGTGATAACAATATTATAAATATGAACACCTTTGAAAGACTTAAAAACTCTCATCAATGCAATGTCCAACCATGATTCTACAGGACTCATTATGAAACAAGCTAATCACTTCTTGATAATGAACTTTGTGGATTAAAAGTTCTGTTTTTTTTTTTTTTTTAATGAGGCCAATGTAGAAATTAATTAAGTTTGTAGCTGTAGTCTGTAATTTATATTTTTGGGGGGGTTTTTTGGTTAATTGAGGGGGAAAGGAAAAGAAGATTTTTCATTGATTAATTTCATTTTTCATTTCATTGATTTAAAAAATTAATTTAAATAAATATCCATTTCTAAAAACTAAAAACCCCTAAAAGATAAAAAATATATATATAAAAGAAAGGGGCAATCAGTGATGTCAAAAACTGCATAGACATCACAGAACACAAGAGCTGAGAAAAGGCTGTCTGATTTAGCAATTTAGTAATTATTAGTAACCTTGGAGAGGCTAATTTCAGTTCAGTCAATCAGGAATCAACTGCAAAAGGTAGAGAAGTAAGAGATGAATAAATGGAGGAAATGAATATAAAACAGCTTTTCAAAGGCGACTATGGCAGTAAAAGGGACAACAGATATAAGATGATAGCTTGAGGAGATGTCAAGGTCAAATGACTGTTTTTTAAGGACAGGAAAAAATTTAGGCATAATTCAGAACAATCTTGAGGCTTTCAAAAGAATAATCTCGAGTCTTTTCCTCAACATTCAAGGAAGTCAATCCCCTAAAGAGATACTTTTAGAATCACATTGTGACATCATATACCACCGAGCCTGAAAATACCACTTTCCAAGGATCCTATTTCAGGATATCTTTATCTCAGCATCCTTCTTCTACATACCCAGTTCTAATAGTGATGTCAATCTAATGCTTTTTCCTCTCATCCTTCCTTATTTGAGTCTCACTTTTGAAGAATGTTTGCTTCTAGTGGGAATATGAATTACTATTTAACAGATGAATAAACAAAGTGTGCTACTTACAGTCACCAAACAAAGGAGAAGTTTCAGACATAAACTCTTCAGACTTTCAGAACCTTCTGCACAAAGCAAGGAATCCAAACTCTCCATCAAATTCTGGAAAAGAGATTCACATGTACTTAATAAGAACAAAAGCAATGAATACCCCAAATGCCCCACCTCTTCTTTATTAAGCTCCTACTTGTGCTACAAATGGTAATAATTCACAACATTCAATTGGACAATTAAGTGAATGCCCGACCTCCAGGGCCGTCATCAGGAGGCAAGAAGAGGTACTGTTAAGTAAAACTCATTTGAAAGATGCTTTAGAACAGCTGTGCAGAGAAATTAATTCAATAGCCTACATCAAATGAATATATTCACAGCAGATCCTTCCCATAGGCTTAATTCACCACTCTGGAATGAAATAATTAAGAATGGCAACTTTTTTTTTTATTAAAACCTATCATATGCCCACCAACTGGGGAATGGTATGTGAATGTAGTAGAATATTACTGTTCTATAAGAAATGATGATGGGGCAGCTAGGTAATGTAGTGGATAGAGGATCAGCCATGAAGTCTGAAGGACTTGAGTTCAAATCTGATCTCAGCCACTTAACGAGTCCTAATTGTGTGACCCTTGGGCAAGTCACTTAACCTCAATTGCCTCAGGGAAAAAAAAAAGAAATGATGAGCAGGCTGATTTCAGAAAAGCCTAGAAAGATTTACAAAAAAAGATGCTAAGTGAAATGAGCACAATCATAAAAACACTACAGACAGTAACAGCAAGATTATATGATGATCAACTATGACAGACTTAGCTTTTCTCAGCAATGTGGTGACCTAAAACAATTCCAATAGACATGGGATAGAAAATACCACCCACAACCAGAGAGAAAACTAGGGAAATTGAATGTGGATAGAAGAATAGTATTTTCACTATTTTTTGTTTGTTTGTTTGTTTTTTCTTTCTCATAGTTTTTCCCCTGTTGGTCTGATTTTTCTTACACAACATGAGAAATATGGAAATATGTTTTCAAGGATTGTACTGTACAACCTATATCAGATTGCTTGATGTCTTGGGGAGGAGGAAGATAAGGGAGGAAGGAAAAAAATTTGGAACACAAAATCTTACAAAAATGAATGTTGAAAACTATCTTTATTGAGGAAAAAAAAAACCTATCATAAACTTTTCCCAATTGCATGAACTGACTAAATTAAGATACTTTCATCTATACCCACAAGTTTACATTGTGTCTGAAGACAAGCAATACTGATAGTCTTTCCCCTTTTTTCACATCAGATATTCTCCCTCTGTTCCTACCCCAGAAGAATTTATCCTTTGCTGGTCCCCCATAGAGAGACTCAAATGAAGAAATGACTTCTTCAACCACAAATATGATAGAAGCAGCAACAAAATGCTCAAAAGTATATATATTACTAAATAACACTGGGGAAGAATATACACAAAGCTAAGTTAACAACTCAGATGAAGCAGAAAAGAAACAGAAAAATACAAGAGAGATTTCTATGAGAGTTAGGAAACCTAGGTTCAAGTCGTGGCTCCACTCTTTACTTGCTATCGGAGCTCAACCAAGTTACTTAACCACTTGACGTCTCAGTTTCTGCATACATGAAATGGCAACAATAATACTTAAACTAACCACTTCAGAACTTTTGTAAGGAAAATGCTTTTAAAAATGTGTAATTTTTAAATTTAAAAATACTTTAAACATTATACAAATGAAAGCTGTTATTATCAAGTATCCAAGATCTCAATATAACTGTGTGAACTTGGAAAAAGACTCACGTTTAAATATGATTCCAAAAATTGGATTATTTATACCTGTATAAAAATTATGCTTCATGTAAAGTAAGTGTTTTTTCTTATATGACTACATTAAGTATTCTAATTTTTGTTATGAAGGAAAGAAATAAAGATTTTCTGACAATGAGTTATGAGAAATCACATCTTTTAAAAGCTGACATGATGATCAAAAATCATTTAATTTGTAAATGAAATATGAAAACTATGCATCAGAATGTGAATTTATGAAGAAAGTTTGTCATAATTTTTAATGTTTGGAAGTAAAAATATAATTGAACACAAACTAGGAATATTTAATTCATCCCATAAAATTCCACAAATGAAAGACATAGAAATATGAAGTGATATAACAATTATATGATTTAACAAGACAAAAATTAAAACAGCAGTATCTCAATTATGTAGGTAACTGAGGGAAGTGCTATTCTTGGCTAAATTCTAGATTTTAAAAAGTCCTTGATTCAATCATTACTTTCTTTGCTGGAAAGCAAATAAAAATGTCCAAATCATCTATAATTGTTTCTTAATACAAATCTTTCAGCCCATTTGTCTACAGAGAGTAGCCATTTAGTGAGCAGCAGTCATGACCTAAAAGCATATCTATAATGTCTCATACAGAGATCTCACCTTCATGCAGAGTTCTGCCTTGTCAAAGCCCATCAGCATGTTGATAATATCAAAACCAGAAGTGGATTTATTCTTCTGATGGACCCCTCGGATAAGTGCACACAGGGTCTACAGAGAAAACAGAAGGAATTATTTCAAAATACAAGAACAAACAGTTTTATCACTGGGGAAAAGATAGACTCTAATTCTCTGAGGCTGCTTAAATATTTGAATTTACAACTTATAGTTCAATTCTCACTTTCGACACTCAAAGATTCATACCCCATATATTCAATAAATATTTATTATATACCTACCCTATGTAAAGCATTCTGCTAGGCACTGAGAAAAGTCCCACAATTTAGATAAAAGGTAATGCCTATCTTCATTTAGTTTATAGGTGAGAAGGATAAGAAATAAATGCAATCATCCATAAAATTACATGAAAAATAAGTCAGAGAGTTGCATATCAAAGTCCTATGTGAGGTCTTAAGGAGAAGGCTATTACTAAACAGAAAGATCAGGGAAGGTAAGTGAGTAGGGGAAGGGAAAAAAAGGGTAGGGAAAACAGGTAAAGTCAATGAGATGGGAAAGCACAAAGCATCTGAGAAAAAGCTTCAAAGACTGGCAGCCCAGACTCAATTACTTCATTTGTACCAAATTGAGAACTTTATTACACATCCCAATAAAGTAAGGAACTACAGTTACAAGAAGGGCAACTACACAAAAAGCATCCCAATAAAATTCTTTGTTCGCTTACTATTTCTACTCTGGCCTTCTTGACTACCAAATGAAATAGACTCTTCCCCTCAGGGTCATAGTCAAAGGAGTAACTAGTGACAACTAGAAAAAATTCCCAAAATTCTATCTGATGTTACTACTCACTGACTCAGAACAGGTATTTAACCACTCTTTGGGCCTCACTCTATCCCTCCATTCCTTAAGCATACCAAAGTACTCTGTCAGAGGGTCTGCCTTAAGACTTGAGATTCATTTGTAGAGATTAAAAAAATTGTACTGTTAGAATCAACTTGTTAAAGAATATTCCCAGACAAATATGGCATAAGCATTACCATTTTAAAAAATACTCTAAGCCCACAAATGAGTTTAGATTGAATGGAATCCCCCACATCCTGACCAGCATCTGTAATACTTCATCCTTCTACTAAATGAGAATCCTTTGTCTTTCATCATTATACCTGTAATGCATTGACAACCCGAATTGGGTGCTCCTCTCCCAAAGCCTGTATACAATGTTGAAACAAACAATTAATGTTATCTTTGATCTTCATTAGTTCTTCTCCATCCAGAGATTCCAACTTGCCCTCAAGGTAGTCCAGATTCACCTGCCAGCAAAAGAGCAAAGATCTGAGTGTATTTTCTGTGCAAAGCTGAGAAGGCAGTCTTGGCTACAGGGAAATTTGAAGAGGCATAACCTAGCCTTACCTTCATGAGGAAAAGCTCCTCCCAGAATCGAGGGCTGCATTTACTGGGGTCCTCAGTCTGAAATAAAGACAGAAAGGATTCAGCATCCTCAAGACAATTCTTGATTAACAGCATACTTGAGTGGGGAATCATCCCAAATTCATTTCAAGTTTTGAGACTGCCTTTTAACTACTTTTAACATTTTTGTTTATTCTAAAATATTTTAAAAGTATAAGGAAGTTCTTTCTCAAATTGAACTGTACACAAGAATCTTTCTTCCTTACAGACAGTACAGAAATAACTGAAAAGATTTTCCTCAGACTTTTTCCTCTAATCATTCTCTCAGAAAACTTGTAGATGGGTAATAACCTCAATGTAGAGAAGAAGAAAATAATATCCAGATGTTAAGTGACTTGCCCCACATCACAGAATTAGCAGGTAGTAGAGCAAGAACTAGAAACCAGTTGCAGTACTTCAAAATCCAGATCTTTTTCTACTATACTTGGGCTCCATTCTATCTGTGGGCCGTTAATCCTTCACTTCTGTTTAATCTTAGTATCCTTTTTATTAAATTAAATTTTCTATCAACATAGAGTGTTAACTTTAAAAAATTAGGATATTTGAAAACAATTGCTAAGAAATTTGAAACTTTGCTTAAAACTCCAGAAAACTACAAACTTCTGAGAAATATGTAAATTACAAGAAATTACTAACATTTCCTGGCAAAGATGATTTTAATGGCCTAATTATCCCACCTTAAGGGAACCCTTTCAATAGCCTAAAGTAGTAATAGGGCCATCTTTTCCAGAACCAATATTGGAAAATAGGTTGGAAATTCCCTTACTAATAAAGCTTTATCTTATGCTTGGTGACCAGTCCCACTGTAATTCTTCCTCTTTTCTGGGTGTTTCCTCTTTATTCCATCACCTGCACTAGCCATCCTGGGATCCCATGTAGTGGCCTTTTTCTCCCAGAACCTTTATATTGCATTAAACCAGTTACATACACTACACAACTTAAAAATGGCCTTTGCGGCTCTCTAGTACATATTTATTCTGTCTGTATGTTTTTTTATATAGTCTGAATAACTGACCTAGTAACTTAAATTTGGCATGCTTTTAATAAACATTCCCTCTTTTACCTCTTAGAATTTCTATCTGCTTTTAAAACTCAGCTCTAGAGTTCACTGCTACATGAAGTATTTCTTGATACCTCTCTGTATTACTTTTTATTTACTTTGCACATAATGTGTAATTTCTCTCAGTAGAATGTAAATTCCTTAAAGGCAATAACTATTTTATTTTTGTCTTTATATCCTAAGCACACAGTCCCAAAGACATAAGGCACATTTAAGAACTGAATTGAATTGAATGAACTCAATGACTTATGGTCTTTATTACTGTCAATAATCACATCCTAAATTTTCTAAGGTTTATAGCCTTCTGATGTTGTTTTCCAAACCTATGTGCTCTACTCAAGAAGGGTTCCACTTTTTCTCAGGCAGCCTAATTATGCCAATCTTAAAATACACAGTGTATTTTAGGATGTCAGGAAGAGATACTTGGGTTAATAACCTTAAGCTGTAATAGCTCTGTATTAGCTCTAAACATCAAAGAAATCTCTGGTCTGTTTTCTAATAATACATCAGTTACCTTACATAATTGGGAAATATTCTAAATAAAAAGTTTCCTCAATAACTGAAGGTTGACTCTTTAAGCTATTAGCCCTAATCCTTTTTTCTGTTTCAAACCTCTAAAACATACTACTTTCCCATCTTAGTATAAACAGAACATACTAAACTGTGGGCTTCCTCCCAGAGTGCTCCTTTCTGACCCCAGTCAATGTTCCGAAGTAAATCTCTCTAACCCGAAGTAATTAACTAACCCAAAGCTAAGAACCTCTTTATATATGCTCTCCCAAAGGTTGACTCCTCCTTCTGGAGGCACCTAAGGGAGCTGTGAATTCACAAAGTTACAAAGTTTACTTTGTGAATCTCCTATACTTCTGAACTCCAATGTACTGGTGTGAACACAAGCATTGTATCAATTAGTTCTACTTAGTACCTTGTTTCAGGTTCTGGCCCAAAACATCTCCTTGTAAGAACAGATCAATGATACTGAACCATGCTAAATTAGATAATTATTGTCTCTTTCAACTCTAATACTTAACAGTTTGTAAAGATTCCAACACTAAACATAACTTTTTCTTGATGATTCACAAGCAATATTACAATTGATGTTTGTGCTACTCTAAATACCATGAATTTAAAACATTAGGCTAAATCTGATTTCCACAATACTCCCAAAGAACACAATCCTATAACTAGATGTTATTCCTATTATCAATTTGATTCCTTGGCATTTTACTTTTTGCAGAAAAGATTAGCATAGAATGCTTAAGAATTAATTCAATAAGTATTTATTATGAGTTCACTACTGTGCTGGGTATTGGCAATACAAAGAAGAAAAACATAATTCCTGTTTTTTTTTTTTTAAGTCCATTAATTTTATTTTTTTTAATGTTTTTTTAAATAGCTTTTTATTTACAAGTTATATGCATGGGTAATTTTACAGCACTGACAATTGCCAAACCTTTTGTTCCAATTTTTCCCCTTCTTCTCCCCACCCCCTCTCCTAGATGCAGGATGACCAATACATGTTAAATACATTAAAGTACAAATTAAATACAAAATAAGTATACATGTCCAAAACGTTATTTTGCTGTACAAAAAGAATCGGACTCTGAAATATTGTACAATTAGCCTGTGAAGGAAATAAAAAATGCAGGAGGACAAAAATATAAGAATTGGGAATTCAATGTAATGGTTCTTAGTCATCTCCCAGAGTTCTTTCGCTGGGTGTAGCTGGTTCAGTTCATTACTGCTCTATTGGAACTGATTTGGTTCATCTCATTGTTGAAGATGGCCAGGTCCGTTAGAATTGATCATCATATAGTATTGTTGTTGAAGTATATAATGACCTCCTGGTCCTGCTCATTTCACTCAGCATCAGTTTGTTTAAGTCTCTCCAGGCCTTTCTGAAATCATCCTGTTGGTCATTTCTTACAGAACAATAATATTCTATAATATTGATATACCACAATTTATTCAGCCATTCTCTAATTGATGGGTATCTACTCAGTTTCCAGTTTCTGGCCACTACAAAGAGGGCTGCCACAAACATTCTTGCACATACAGGTCCCTTTCCCTTCTTTAAAATCTCTTTGGGATATAAGCCCAGTAGTAACACTGCTGGATCAAAGGGTATGCACAGTTTGATAACTTTTTGAGCATAGTTCCAAATAGCTCTCCAGAATGGTTAGATGTATTCACAACTCCACAAACAATGTAATAATGTCTGTTTTCCCACATCCCCTCCAACATTCCCCATTATCTTGCCCTGTCATTCTAGCCAGTCTAACAAGATGTGTAGTGGTATCTCAGAGTTGTCGTAATTTGCATTTCTCTGATTAATAATGACTTGGAGCATCTTTTCATATGGCTAGAAATAGTTTCAATTTCGCCTGAGAATTGTCTGTTCATATCCTTTGACCATTTATCAATTGGAGAATGGCTTGATTTCTTATAAATTAGAGTCAATTTTCTATATATTTTGGAAATGAGGCCTTTATCAGAACCTTTGACTGTAGAAATGTTTTCCCAGTTTATTGATTCCCTTCTAATCTTGTCTGCATTAGTTTTGTTTGTAAAAAAAACTTTTCAATTTGATATAATCAAAATTTTCTATTTTGTGATCAGTAATAATCTCTAGTTCTTCTTTGGTCATAAATTCCTTCCTCTTCCACAGGTCTGAGAGGTAAACTATGCTGTGTTCCTCTAATTTACTTATAATCTCATTCTTTATGCCTAGGTCATGAACCCATTTTGACCTTATCTTGGTGTACAGTGTTAAGTGTGGGTCAATGCCTAGTTTCTGCCATACTAATTTCCAATTTTCCCAGCAATTTTTGTCAAACAATGAGTTCTTATCCCAAAAGCTGGTGTCTTTGGGTTTGTCAAACACTAGAATATTAAGTTATTGACTGTTTTGTCCTTTGAACCTAACCTATTCCACTGATCAACTAATCTATTTCTTAGCCAAAACCAAATGGTTTTGGTAACTGCTGCTTTATAATATAATTTTAGATCTGGTGCAGCTAGGCCACCTTCATTTGATTTTTTTTTTCATTAATTCCCTAGAAATTCTTGACCTTTTGTTTTTCCACATGAACTTTGTTATTTTGTCTAGGTCATTAAAATAGTTTTTTGGGAGTCTGATTGGCATAGTGCTAAACAAACAGATTAGTTTAGGTAATATTGTCATCTTTATTATATTTGCTCGCCCTATCCAAGAGCATTTAATATTTTTCAAATTGGTTAGATCAGACTTAATTTGTGTGGAAAGTGTTTTGAAGTTTTGCTCATAAAGTTTCTGATTTTCCTTTGGCAGATAAATTCCTAAGTATTTTATACTATCAGTAGTTACTTTAAATGGAATTTCTCTTTGTAACTCTAACTATTAGATTTTATTAGTGATATATAAGAAGCTGATGATTTATGTGGGTTTATTTTGTATCCTGCAACTTTGCTAAAGTTGTGGATTATTTCTAATAACTTTTTAGTAGACTCTCTGGGGTTCTCTAAGTATACCATCATATCATCAGCAAAGAGTGATAATTTGGTTTCCTCATTGTCTACTCTAATTCCTTTAATCTCTTGCTCAACTCTTATTGCCAAAGCTAGCAATTCTAATACAATATTGAATAGTAGCGGTGATAGTGGGCAACTTTGTTTGTCTCCTGATCTTATTGGGAATGGTTGCAGTCCCCATTACATATGATGCTTACTGATGGTTTTAAATAGATGCTACTGCATAATCCCTGTTTTCAATGAGACTCAATTTCTTGACCTCCTGGGTGCTATGTAACGTAGCAGTGTACTATAGCAACCTTTTCCTAAATTGTCCCAGTGCCCTCAAAGTGTACTTTAACTATCTTCAAATTTTTTTTAATTTTCTAATCAGTAACCACTTTAATTGATGTCCTCTGTTAGGTTCCCTGTAAAATGACTGTGGCAATCCCTCTATTTTTGTCTGCCTGTAGTTTTGATTTGCTTTACAGGCTAATTGTACACTATTTCAAAGTCCAATTCTTTTTGTACAGCAAAATAACTGTTTGGACATGTGTACTTATATTATATTTGATTTATACTTTAACATATTTAATATGCATTGGTCAACCTGCCATCTGGGGAAGGAGATGGGGGGAAGGAGGAGAAAAATTGGAACAAAAGGTTTGGCAATTGTAAATGCTGTAATATTACCTATGCATATAACTTGTAAATAAAAAGCTATAATAATAATAATAAATAAAAAATAAAATGACTGTGGTAATAGGTTCTGAAAAGAGTCAAAAATCATAAGACTTTGAAGCTAGAAGGGAATTGAGGCTATGTTTTCCTAATGTATTTCAGGTAAAAAAGGCTCTCTAAACAAACTTCAGGACAGAGGATTCCTTAGTCTTTCATGTTCTTTTCTTTATTTATTCACCCTTCCCACTGTTTCACAATGTTTCCCTCACTACTAAGAGTGAACTTAAGCAAAAAGGAAACAAAGGAGTCAAACCCATTTTCAAATAGAATTCTAGATCTCACCATGAAGATTTCATCATACATCAGCACCACCTTCTCCTTCAGTGGTTTTTTGGAGGCTGAGGACTTGCGAAGCAACCCCCCCCTTTTCTCCACTTGGGCCATGGTTCCAAAGCCTGTGAAGGGAAAGTCAAGGTCAGTGATTGATGATAGCCTAGACATGCTCTTGTCCACAAGCAGACACAGCCTGCTGAGATAATTCTTTTTTTCACAAAGAGAATGAAATGATAAACAACCATGCTACAAACTTGGGCATGAGTTCAACTCAAATCTAACTTAAGGTACTGCTCCCCAATGTAGGTAATGCACGACATTGAAATCCATACTTGGCCTTGGGCACACCACATTTAACATATCAAATGCCTAAGCTTAGAGTAGTTCCTAAACCAAGCAGAAGAGTGTAACAACCATCATCTCTAATGGATCAGGCTGTGCTTTTGAGGTGAAATAAAGAATGTAGAAAGCATAATGCCCACAAACCAAAACTGAAGTTAAATTTCAAATATTGATTGAGGTCTAAACCATTAAGGCAGGAAGTATGCCATGAACTGATGTGCTACATTGATTTCCCCAAATGAAGTAGGTCCATATTGCTGCAAAATGCTTGACCTTCACTCATAAATCACAATGCATTTTATAGTCCTCAGACACTCCTTTGGGAAAGGATTCCAAGCAAAAGATACCAGCTAAAAATCCACAAATAAAATGATTTTAAAGTAATAACCAAATTTGTTGATTAGCACTGCTTTAAAGTTTAAGAAGACATACACACACATATGCATATATATGACATATCTGTGTATAGATATGATTGGATATTTACATATACATATACACATGTTAAATGTGTGTGTGTGTATCCCTGCATGCATTTGTATGTGAAGATATATATCAGAGTTCACGTGTTTTTTGAATATATACAAAATAATTTATCCCCTACTTTTCTAATCTTGAAGTGTCTCTCAAAGAAATTTTTCTTCAAATGAGATCTCAAAATTGTTAGTACTCCTAGACAGACTCCTGACTTCCCATACTCTATTTCAGAGTATCAATTTCCTAGTTCTCTCTCACGCTTCTGGACAGTTTATAATTTATACACAAAACTCCCTACTCCTTCCTACCTTTTTCATGTTATTTTACAGTTTACAATTCCGTTTACTCAGTGACAAAATAGTTTTTGGAAAAACACTATTATCTCTCCAAAGAGATTTTTTCTCAAGGTTCCAAGATAATTCTAATTCTTCAAAGGTCTATAGGGATAGTGCAAGATTTCTTAAATATTTTTGTGTCCTGAATCCCTTTGGCAGTATGGACTATATCTCAGAGTAATGCATTTAAATGAATACAAAAAATGCATAAAATCACAAAGGAAACCAACGAAATTGAAATATTGTTATTAAAATTTAAAAACAAGTTCATAAATCCCAAATTAAGAGCTCCTGGTATAATGGAAACACTAATGGATTTGTAGGAAAGTCCCAGGTTCAAGACCTAGCTCTGTCATTCATTGACTGTATGACACTAGGCAAGTCACTTAACCTAAGACTCAACTTTGTCATCAACAAATCAAAAGCAATAAATTACTACCTCAAGGGACTGTTGTGAAGATCAAATTTAAAACAAAGTAAATATAATATCAATTCCTGTTAAAAATCTGGAAAACATAGGAATAAACAGAGTTTAAAATGTTAAGTAGTAGTATATCTACCTAAAAGCAAGAGGCAACATCATCTATGACAGAGATAAACTAGAAGCTTTCCCAATAAGACCAGGTTTAAAGTAAGAATGTCCATTGTTATCATTACCATTCAATATTGTATTAAAAATGTTGATTATAACACTAAGATAAGAAAAAATTAAGGGAATAAGCACAAGCAAAAAGAAATCAATATGGTAATCTATTTAGAGATTCTGAAGAATCTGAAGAATCAAATGAAAAATCAACTGAAATAACTTCAAAGTGGAATATAAAATAAAACTATACAAACCAACAAAATTCAGCAGAAATAGAGAAAGGCATTTTAAAAACTACATAGTATAATATATGTAGGAGTTTACCTGCCAAGAAATATATATATGGAGGGGAGGGATAAAAAGAGCCTAAGAGCACCAAATTTCACATTATACTAGATAGCTGTTATCACCAAAACAATTTGGTACTAAGCATGAAATAGGTGGTTCAATGAAACAGTTTAATACATAATATACAGAAGCAAATTAACACAGTTGTGTTTGATTAATCAAAAGATCCCAGTTACTGGGGATGGAATTCAGAATCTGCAAAAACTGTTTGGAAAACTAGAAGGTAGTATGGGAAAAACTAGGCATAGACCAATACCTCATAGCATCATAAACCAAGATAAGTTCAAAATAGACATAACATTTAGACATAAGGTTGATTTCATAAGCAAATTATTATAGGAGGGAAGAAATTACCTATCAGATCTATGCATAGCAGAAACATTCAAGACAAGAGAGGTTCACAGGAGGTAAAACAGATAATTTTAATGACATGAAATTAAAAGTTTTTAAAAAGACAAGAAACTGGCAGGGGGGGGCGGAATCTTTGCAGCAAGTTTCTCTGAAAAATATCTCATTTTTCAAGTATATAGGGAAATGAGTCAAATTTACAAAAATAAGAACTATTCCTCAAATGATAAAAGGCCAAAGCATATGAATAGGTAATTTTCTTTTTTTATTATATGATGATGAATTCTTTTTTTTTTAATAACTTTTTATTTACAAGTTATACACATGGGTAATTTTACAGCATTGACAATTGCCAAACCTTTTTGAACAGGTAATTTTCAAAGGAAGAAATCCAAGCTGCCAACAGTCATATGAAAAACTGATCTAAATCACCAGTAATTGGAGAAATGAAAATTAAACAACCTAAGATGACAGAAAAGGACAATGACAAATACTGGAGGGGATGTGGGGAAAAAAGTTACCCTAATATACTATTGATGAAGTCATGAACTAGTTCAATCATTCTAAAGAGCAATTTGGAACTATGCCCAAAAAGCAATTAAACTTTTGACCCAGAAATATCACTACTAGGTCTAGACCCTGGAGATCAAAGAAAGTGGAAAATGACCCATAAATATGAAAATATTTATAGCAGCTCTTTTTTGTAGTGCTGAAGAATTGGAAATTGAGATGGTGTCCATCAGTTAGGGAATGGCTGAACAAATTGTAGTATATGAATGTGATGGACTACAAGTTTCAAATGACAAAAGTAATAATTTCAGAAAAATCTGGGATGACTTGCATGAACTGATACAAAGTGAAGTGAGCAGAATCTAGAGAACAATTTACACAAAAATAGCAGTGTTGTAAAGATAATCAACTGTGAAAAAATTTAGTAATTCTAATCAACACAATGACCCATGATACTTCCAAAAGACTCACCTCCAGATAGGAAACTGATAGATTCAAGTGTATAAATTGAAGGGTTTTTTTTTTCCCTTAGGGGAAAGAAGGGAAGAAAGGAACATAGTTAAGGTAGAAATCTGTTTTGCTTGATTTCATATTTGTAATAGATTTTATAGTTCTTGACTTCTAAATAGAGTGCAGAATAGATGAACAGAGGAAAATAATTTGGAGCTGAAAATAAATAATGAAAATCGCTGGTGACCCAAAAGGCAATTGAGAGATGAATGTTAGGCATTAAGTTAGCTGCAATATATATCTAACCATTATTGATACATAATAAACGACACAAGGGAATAAATTCCTGGAAAAGAAAGTGGGCCAATCAGATTATGAAAGCAAAGATTCCCCTAAACTGTAAATAGTACTAGAGAAAAACCTTTAGCACATTGGGCAAGTCCTCTTAGAGGATCTATGGAAAAATATGTAAAAAAGTTTCACAAGATAAGCTATGGATAGACTATGATCTATACCAATAGGGACCATACCCACATACCCAATGACCTTTAATATGATTTTTAATTAATAGAATTTTTTCCCCAATTACAAATAAAGCAGTTTTAAACATTCATTTTTATAAGATTTTGAGTTCCAAATTTTTCTCCTTCCCTTCCTTTCCTCACCTCTCCCTAAGGCAGCAAGCAAGTATAACAGTATAAATTTTTTTCCCCCTGAGGTAACTGGGGTTAAGTGACTTGCCCAGGGTCACATAGCTAGGAAGTGTTAAGTGTCTGAGGCCAGATTTGAACTCAGGTCCTTTTGACTTCAGGGCTGGTGCACTATCCACTGTGCCACCTAGCTGCCCCACTATAAACAATCTTAACCAAACTCAAGGGGAGAGAAAGGAGACAAGGGAAGAGGAAGAAGACAAAGAAAGGAAGAATGGACAAGAGGGAAGAAGAGAGAGAGGCAGGGAGGGAAGAAGAAATAAGGGGAGACAGACAGACAAGCTAGAGTAGCAGGAAAGTTCAAAAGCACTAGAGATAAACAGGACAAGCTAGAAGTTATGCGTTAAAATTATTATGCACTCAAAAGTAAGCTCTATACAACAAAGACAATTTCAAACACAATCCTTTTCTTTTATTATAAAATGCACACACAAACATCTTATTTGGTGTTTAAGTTTGGATTTTTTTTTTAATAAGTAAAAAAGGAGTCAAAACTAAAGAAGACTAGGAGCAGATTCCTATTAGATAATTGTTGTCATTTTTCACTCCCAGCCCACCCTTGTGACTCCATTTGGGGTTTTCTTAGTAAGATACTGCAGTGGTTTGCCATTTTCTTCTTCAGGTCATTTTACAAATGAGGAAACTAGAGGGAAAGGGTTAAGTGACTTGCCCAGGGTCACACAGCTACTAAGTATCTGAGGCCACATTTGAACTCAAGAAGATCCCCTGCCACCCAGCTGTGCCTCTTAGGCAATTAGTGGGTTACTTAAACAATCCAAGTAACAAGGGTCTGTGTGAAGGTAGTAGTAAAAGGAATAGAGAAGAGGGAAAATGTGAGAAATATTACAAAGCAGAATTAATAAGATGTGATAACTTATTAGATGTTAAAAAGAAGTAAGCGGGAAGAGTCAAAAGCTAACGCCAGAATCTCCTGCATGGGAAACAGAATAGAGTACAGTACCACTCAAAAAGTGGCAGAGTGGACAGAAAGCTGGGCTTGGGATTCAAAGGAACCTCGTTCACTGTGGTCCCAGACACTTCCTAGATGTGTCACCCTGGACAAATTATTTGATCTCTATGTACTAGATTTGGGAGTCAAATGCAAAAAAAGGTCATAAATAATTGAACCTGCAGTTATACTAGAGATTGTCAAGATAGAATAGAAAGAAAAAAAGAGAAGAGGGTCAAGGACAGAACTTTTAGCAAATATCTGTCTTAAAAGGTCAAGAGTTGGTAGTCAGAGAAAAGTAAAAATATGGGAAAATGTAGTATATCAAAAGCCAAGGGAAAAGCAAACTGGCCAGTATTAAAAAACAGAGGTCAAGAAAGAAAAAGTTTGAAAAAGGCCATTTATTTATAAATTAAGAAGTCATTGGTAATCTTTGAAAGATCAATTTCATCTAATGTCAGGAAATATTGATTGAAAAGGACAAAAGAAAGAGTGGATGATAAGGAAATAGAAGCATTAGGTAAAATCAACATTTTCCACAAATTCAGTTCTTAAAAGACAAATGGAAAGCCTTTCAGAGAATGGGGAAAGGTATGAATATATTTTGAGACAGTTAAAAAGGAACCAGTAGAGAATGAGAAGTCGAAGACTAATGACAGAGAAGGAGATAACTTAAGGAGATGGAAAGAAAAAGGATCAAATAGAATTAGACTTATTTAATAGAGATATCTTTCTTCCTCTGAGAAAGGAAGATGATAGTGAGAAGTTGTAAAGAGTAGAAGAAGAAAATTAAAGGATTCACAATCCACTAAGCATTGAGTGTCTTCTGTTTATTCTGTAAAGAGGTTTTATAAGAATGGGGAGTTACTTCCAAATTAAGAAGGAAAAAAAAAGATTTCAATGCTAACTGTGAGAAATGGGATAAGGAATTAGTAACAGAAATGAAAAGGTTGTAGTACTAAGAACCCAGCTAAAGTAATGGACTATAAATTATAGTGAGCTCAATTTCAAGATGTTCTACAGAGATCATATTATAATCTGAATTTTTAGTATTTGTGTATGCTTCATCTTCTCAATTAAATTATAAGCTCCTTGAGGATAAAGTTATGCCACTCCATCTTTCCTTAATAAATGTTTAATTTAATTGAATAGTAGACATTCAAAAAAGCTTGTTGATTGATTAGTTGATTCTGGCAGAGGTAAGGAAAAAAATTTTTTTAAGCTGAAAAGTTTTACTTACAACTAACTCTACTAAGACTTCACTAAGTCCTCAAATCCAATTATAGTCCAGAGAAAAATAGAAAAAGCAGAACAGAGAGAACACACTGCTGGGCAATTTCCATCATATTGATCATGGCTTTGCCCTTAAAGCATAAAATACAACCCCTGCTCAAAACATCTCTGTGTCTTTTAAATAGGTTGTCATGAGGAAGATGTCCTTATCGGGGAAAAATAAATTGGAAATCAAGAGTACCCTATTAAAATAAATCAAAAGCAATGCAATTCCAAGCTTGTGGATATATAGATCTTGTGTGCACTCAGCTTCAACCAGTTGATTAGCAGAAGGTCCTGAATTGCCAAGTATGCAGGCCTGTTTACAAACATGCCTCTCAGAGGATTTATAATTAGATTACAGCTAATCAATGTCTATGGTAAATTTAATCAAGTCACTTTTCCCTGTTCAGGAATCAATACTTTCTAATAAGCTGAAGGGGATAGAAGGGGAAAAAAACACAATTCAATACAAAGCACCAAATTTTCTACAAAATGAAATTCTTTTCATCACTTCATTTCCATGTGTAGGTTGATGAGATTCAGCCAAGGGCTTCCATTATTTCACTGGTCCTAGTCATTATGTCAGATACCATATGGCAAAGCCATGTATTTGCGAACCTATAAAAGAAAGAACTTACTCCCTATCCCTACCTAACTCAAAGTTTATAGAACAAGTGTTTCTGGGACAGGAAAATAGGTAAGATAGACTAAAATTCTTTCCAAAGATTTGCTTCAGGTCTCAGAAATTGAGCATGCCTCTCAGACATGAAAGTCAGATTTTAAGGGGCAATAAATTCCAGTCCCCTCAGTTATCCAAAAAGCATTTTTCAGTACTTTTCAGGACCTGACACTGTGCTAGGCAGTTGGGATACAAAAATGAGGACAAAGCAGTCCTGCATCAAACTGCTTACATTGGGAGTGGGGATGGAGAGGGATATGAAAATAGATAAGGAAATATAAAATATATAAGAAGAAAAACAAATATCTAGCAGGGAAAACATTAACAACTGGAAAAGACCTCCTACAGAAGAGTCTTGATATTAGACTTGAAGAAAACTAGGGATTTTATGAAGCAGGGATGAAGTGAGTACATTCCAGTCATGAAACCAAAATGCAGAGATAAGAAATAGAACACCATAAATAAGGAAAACAAATACTCCAGTTTGGTTGCAATGGAAAGTGAGTGAAAGAGAGTAATGAGCAGTAAGTTAAGCAGAAATCTGACAGTGAAGAACTTTAAAGGCAAAAAAAAAGGAGTCTTAATTTGTTCTAGAGGCAACTAGTAGCCATCACAGCTTCTAGCAAAACACCTTCAATAAGTCCTAAGGTCTCCTGCACCCAGAGCCATCCCCAGTCATCCTAATCTATATCTGACCACTATATCTCTGCAGGAGAAAATGAAACAGGTAACCTCACACAGCCCTCTCTCACTTAAATCCATGTCATGAATCACTTCCCTGATAGGTAAATGAAAGACAAATAACAATATAGAGCAGAGTAGTAGTAAAATACTCAGATGTGTCTTATGAAGGTCAATTTGGAAATTTAGAATAAAGAGTGGTGAGAGAATAAACTGAAGGCAAAAAAATAATAATAATAACAACATAATAGTACAGATTATAGGTAACAAGGTCTTACATTAAGATGGTAACCATGTTGAGTGGAGAGAAGACAAAAATGAGCAATGTTATGGAGATAGAATCAGCAAGACCTGGCTATTGGCTGATTGGAAGAGTTTGAGGTGGAAGGAAGGGGTGAAAGGTGAAGAAAAAGGACAAGATGTAGCTCTGAGTCTATAAACCTGGAAAAAAGATGGGGGTGGGAGGTACCTTCAATAGCAATAGGGAAATTAGAAACAAAAGAGAGTTGTCAGAGAGAGAGGAAAGTGTTGAAGATAATGGGTTTTATTTTGAACATGGTAACTTTAGGATGCTGGCAGAACATCCAAATACAAATGTCTAGTAGGCAATTAGTGGATTTCAGAACTAGAGCTCAAGAAAGATACAGATACAGAAGTCATAATCTTATATGTTATCTGCATACAGATAATAATTAAACCCATGAAAAATGACGAATTAACCAAGAAAGTAAAAAGAGAGAAGAGGATCCAGGACAGAACTACAGGGTATTCTGTGTATGCTTACACAGTGAGCAGAACGGACAATGGTCCAGGTGAAAAAAGATAGAAAAGGAATAATCAGGCAGAAGGAGAGATCAGAATCAGGAAAACCAAGAAGGAAGAAATTTCCAGAATAAGTGGTGATTCTATTTCAAACTCCAATTCTTTTTATACTGCAAAATAATTGTTAGGACATGTATGCTTATATTGTATTTAATTTATACTCTAATATACTTAACATGTATTGGTCAACTTGCCATTGGGGAAAGGGATGGGGAGGAGGGGAAAAATTGGAACAAAAGGTTTGGCAATTGTCAATGCTGTAAAATTACCCATGCATATAATTTGTAAATAAAAAAGCTATTTAAAAAAAGATGTCTATTAAAAAAAAAAGTGGTAATTAACATCAAGAAAGATGAGGCCCATTTCCAAAATATATAGAGAACTGACTCTAATTTATAAAAAACCAAGCCATTCTCCAATTGATAAATGGTCAAAGGATATGAACAGACAATTTTCAGATGATGAAACTGAAACTATTACCACTCATATGAAAGAGTGTTCCAAATCACTATTGATCAGAGAAATGCAAATTAAGACAACTCTGAGATACCACTACACACCTGTCAGATTGGCTAAGATGACAGGAAAAAATAATGATAAATGTTGGAGGGGATGCAGGAAAACTGGGACACTGATACATTGTTGGTGGAGTTGTGAATGAATCCAACCATTCTGGAGAGCAATCTGGAATTATGCCCAAAAAGTTATCAAACTGTGCATACCCTTTGATCCAGCAGTGTTTCTATTAGGCTTATACCCCAAAGAGATACTAAAGAAGGGAAAGGGACCTGTATATGCCAATATGTTTGTGGCAGCTCTGTTTGTAGTGGCTAGAAACTGGAAAATGAATGGATGCCCATCAATTGAAGAATGGCTGGGTAAATTGTGGTATATGAATGTTATGGAATATTATTGTTCTGTAAGAAATGACCAGCAGGATGAATACAGAGAGGCTTGGAGAGACTTACATGAACTGATGCTAAGTGAAATGAGCAGAACCAGGAGATCATTATACACTTCGACAACGATATTGTATGAGGATGTATTCTGATGGAAGTGGATTTCTTTGACAAAGAGACCTAACTGAGTTTCAATGGATAAATGATGGACAGAAGCAGCTACACACAAAGAAAGAATACTGGGAAACGAATATGAACTATTTGCATTTTTGATTTTCTTCCCGAGTTATTTTTATCTTCTGAATCCAATTCTCCCTGTGCAACAAGAGAACTGTTCGGTTCTGCAAACATATATTGTATCTAGGATATACTGCAACACATCTAACATATATAGGACTGCTTGCCATCTAGGGGAGGGGGTACAGGGAGGGAGGGGAAAAATCGAAACAGAAGCGAGTGCAAGGGATAATGTTGTAAAAAATTACCCTGCCATGGATTCTGTCAATATAAAGTTATTATTAAATAAAATTAAATTTAAAAAAATAAAAAAAAAAGATGAGGCCTTTATTTTTAAAATATATAGAGAACCAATTCTATAAAAATTTAAATCGTTCCCCAACTGATAAATGATCAAAGAATATGAACAGACAACTTTCAGATAAAGAAATTAAAGTCATTTCTAGTCATATTAGTCATATGAAAACATAATCTAAATTACAATTAATTAGAGAAATGCAAAATAAGACAACTCTGAAGTACCACCTCACACCTCTGAAATTGGCTAAGATGACAGAAAAAGATATTGATAAATGTTGGGGGGATATGGGAAAACTGGAGTACTTTATTAATGGACTTGTGAAATAATCCAACCATTCTGCAGAGCAATTTGGAACTATATTTATAGGGCTGTAAAACTGTGTATAGCCTTTGATCCACCAGTCTCAGTGAGTCTCTATCTCAAAGTGATAATAAAAGGGGAAAAGAATTCATATAGCAAGGAACTGGAAACCAAATGGATGTCCATCAGTTGGGGTAATAGCTGAGGAAGTTATGGTACATGAAAGAAATAGAATATTATTGTTCTATAAGAAATGATGAGAAGGCTGATTTCAGAAAAGCCTGTAAAGACCTACATGAACCAATGTTGAATGAAATAAGCAAAACCAGGAGAACACTGTATACAGCAGCAATAAAATTATGTGATGATCAACTGTGACAGACTTGGTTCTTCTCAATAATGCTGTGATTCAAGGCAATTCCAATAGACCTGGGATGAAAATTACCAATCACATCCAGAGAGCAAGCTATGGAGACTGAATGTGGAAAGAAGCATTATTTTCATCTTTTTGTTTGTTTGTTTTTCTTTCTCATGTTTTTTTTTTTTCCTTTTGGTATTATTTTTCTTACACAATGACAAATGTGGAAATATGTTCAAAAGTACTGCACATATTTAACCTATATCAGATTGCTTGCTGTCATGGGAGAGGGGAGATAAGAGAGGAAGAAAATTTAAAACACAGATTTTTACAAAAATATATGTTAAAAAATATTTATATATGTGAAATAATCACACACACACACACACACCACACACACACACACACACACACACACACACACACACACACACACACACAAAGATGAGGCCTGAAGAAAGACCATCTGATCTTGCAGTTAAAACATCATTGGTAACTCTGGGGTAGAGGAGTTTCAGTTGAGTGATGAAAACAAAAAACAGATTACAAGGAGTAAGAAGTGAGTGAAAAGAGAAAGTGAACACAATAAGACAAGAAAGTGCTTTCTAGGAAACTAGAAAGGAAGAATAAACACAGGATGATAATTTGTAAAAATGGTATGGTGAGGTAAAGGTTTTTTGTTGCTTTGTTTTTGGTTATAAAGGAGAGAACTGGATCTATGTTTTCAGTAATAAAAAAAAAAAAAAGCCAATAAAATCAAGGGCATAAGGAAACAGACTGAGCAAATAAGAGGAAAGGTGCCACCTCTTCATCAAAGTGTTTAACAAAGGAAAGAATTAAGATCTAGAGAAAAAGAAATTCATAGTGAATGACCTCTACTTTCTCACTAAAGCACAAGATGCTACTGAAAAGGAGAAGAAAAGAAAATCTTTGAAATAGCCATCATAGAGAGGTACAAAAGTCAATCAGGAAAATGTAGAAAGACTGTCTTCCAGCAGTGAACTGAATTAGATACCTAGTTTGTAACTTATACTATCAGTAGGATCATTTACTCTTTTGACTTCTTTCAGCACAGTTCAGCAGCATTGGAGTAAGAGCAGAAAAGGCAGATGGTAAAGTTTGGGTTTGGCAAGGAATGAATGGTGGTAAGACAAGGGAACAAGGGATTCTAACAGAGAGAGGACAATGTATAGTTGATTAAAAAAAAAAAAAATCTGTAAGGCATATACTACATGTAATACTATCCCCATTTTACAGGTAAGAAAATTAAGATTCAGAAAGATTTGCCCAGTTAAGACAGCTAGTAAATTTCAGTGATGACTTGAATACAAATATTCCTAAATCCAAGTCCAGTACTCTAGCCACACTGTCTCTTCTCTCCCCCTTGTAGAGATGAAGATAGAAATGGCACTTGTGGAAGCTGCTCAGTATAATAAAAGAAGCAGTAATGTGTCAAGAGACTTCAGTTCTAGTTCCTATTAAGCACAGCCACCAATTTGCCATTTAATAAAATGGACCTGGCAACAGACCCAAAATTTTGTAGTTTTATTCTTTCTGATGAATTTAGCAGGTAAATTTGCTATCTAAAGAGCAAATGTTTCTTGTTAAGGAAGCTACAACAAAGGACACTTTGAACTGGAGTATAAATCTTAGGCTATATTTAAGCACCTTCAGCATGCACTAAGCATCAAAAAGTATAAAAGAGATCAGAAAAGGCAACTTTTCAGGAACACTCTGACTTCTAGTCAAGCTTCTAAATATTTACAAATCCCTAAGAGAATGAAAAGCCGAAAAAGTCTTTCATTTCCTGGTAACCTCAATGATTTTAAGTTCAACCCCTAGCTGGGTGGTTACGTAATAAAGTCACTTTCCTGAAAACCCCACTCAGCCAGACACTTATCTTAAATGTATATGCCTCATATTTGCTGAAGATACTAAAGTCAATTCACTTTGACAAATACTTATTAAGCACTTTTATAAACAAAGCACCACACAAGGCCCAGGAATTCTGGAGACAAAAACCAAGGGAGGGGAGAGTCTCTAGGAGGACAGAGATCTTAAAGAATTAAATTAGCTCCAAGGTGTCAAAACCAAGAGTTAAAGTCTTACAATATCCAAAGTGCCAAAAATACTGGTTGTACTTAGTAGATTATTAACTTAATATATTACCTTCTTTGGTACATAGGATATTTCACTTACAGGATGATTCATTTACTAGAAATACACTCTTATTACTTCCTCAAATTGAGTCATCCCAACAGTTCCCAAAGAGAGTCCCTGAAGAAGCCCATTCTGAAACAGGTTATTAGTTAGCATCCCCCTCACCTCACAGTGAATCAGACCTCCAAAACACTGCCAAACTTGATGACGTATTGCACATCCTAGAATTCCTCCAGCAGAAGACCTACAGGTGGAGAGAAGAGAAATAAGAGACAGAAAAAGGAGAGGGATGGGAAGAGGAAAGAGTAGAAATATATGAGCTCATAATTTACAAAGTAAGCATGTATTTAATATCTACATCACTGTTTCACAACTAGAACTTCCTAATATTCTAATGGGTTGGATGAAAACAACCATACAGACTAAGTGCTCAATTCAATATATACTTGTTAAATAAAAGAACAAAGATTCTAGTGCATACACATTTCCTGTCCTTTATCCATATGTGACAGACAGTAATGATGGTGACTTTGGTGAGAAAAAGATATCTGAGATAAGTATATAAATATATCAGTGCTCCTTGGGGGAAATGGAAAAAAGATTGGGGAGGGGAATAATCAGGATAGCTGTACAAAGAAGGCAGGCAAAGATGGTAAGAAACCATGTGATAGGGAAAATTTACAAGTAAATCATGGACTAGAAAAGATTGGAAAAGGCTGATTTCACTTATACAATACTACCATCAAGTCTTTAAGCTATGGGGATAGAGTTCCCTACAGGCATTTATCATTTTTCAAGGAAAAATGAAACTGTCTTATTAAGAGAGCACAAAAAGGGAGAAGTCCTTTTGTCTAAGTAGCAAAAAGTTTAACATATGGCACAGGCTTAAGACTAGATTTGAAGGAGAAGAAATAAAGGCCTAGATGGAACAGGATACTACATGGCTCTTCACAGAAACTCTAGGAGTGGCAATGAAATAATAGCCCCTTGCATAAAACTCAAAGAAACACCAAACTTTACTCTAACTGCAGTGATTTACATTTTTTGGACTAGCAACTGGCAAATATTTAAACATTTGTAGTCGTTTATATAAAAATGAGGACCAAGTGCCTAATAAATATTATGTATTCAGGAAATGTACACTAAATGAATGAATAAAACAAAGTGAAATTTGGTAACTCTTCTACCACTTCTTTACACCTCTCCTTTTCTGCTCTAGAACTTTTTCTTTCTTTCTTTCTTAGATAGAAATTACCTTCCTTCTTTCTGCAAACCAAAAGACATCATTCTGGGTAAAGAGCAAATATTAATAGCATCAACATTCTCATGGGGAAAACAAAGAAAAAGATATAACTGATAGACATGAGCTAAGAGGAGGCAAGGACCTTATCTTACATAAGCTCTGTGCAATACCTAGCACTGTGTGAGTACTCAAACAACATCTGAAAGCAGTAGCAGTTAAGGTGCTTTCCCACTGAGTGGAAGAAATGGGAACATGCTAGTCTCTCATTGAGGGTGTATTATGCACTTTAGCTATAACTACATCAACTTAAGTAATATGTATCATAGAGAAGACAGAAGTCTATCAACAGCTAATCATCAACTTAAAGGAATATTTTTGATTGATATATTTTTTGCTTTGGAAATAATTTAAATATAAATAGGTACTAACCAAATATGGTTTGTGGTATTTCTGTTCAATATTAAGCTTTTAATGTGTTTCCCTATATTAAATTGAAATCTGGTCCTGCAACTTGCATTCACTGGTCCTACTTGCCCTCTGAAGTCAAGCAGAGTAAGTCTAATGCAGAAAGAAAAGAAAGGCAATACTTGCACCTTCAGAAGGAAAACATTTTCTGACATCTCCCATGATGAGAATTCAAGGCAAGTTTTCTTGTTGAGTAGTAGCCCTTTGTAAATTAATAGTATTTCCAGCTCAGGCCTCAAATATCTACAGCAATTTCTTATTTTCAGGTATGAGAACAAGATAAAAGATAAAAGTAACTCTAAGAATACCCAAATTTTCTAAAACCACATGAAGATAATGACTACCCCATTGAACGATGGCCTATTTCCCCTTTACTTTCTTTGCCCTCTACTATTGAACCTATTCTGAAACTTTTCTAAGTCACACAGATAATTCTGAAGCCCAGCTTTTTCATGTAATCAAAAGTCTACTCATCTACATACAATGTCATGGAAAAGAGCTTAAGCTCATAGAGATTTTGAAAAGTTTACTCCATTCCTCAAAGAATCACAGAATTTCAGAACCAAATGGTACACGAGGAACCTTCTAGTCCAATTCATATGTGAATAAGCAATTTTTCTGCAACCCATCTGACAAGTAGTTATCCAGGATTTGCCTGATGATCTGAAAGAGAAACAACTAGCATCCATCAGGGATAGCCCAATCACCATATAATAAGATAGATAGATTTAATTGTTAGGAAGTTTTTCCACATGTCCAAGGCAATGCAAATTCTACCCTCTAGTATTGGTTCTATCCTCTGAGGTCAAACAATGTACTTAATTTCTCCTTGATCTTATAGGTCTTCAAATACTAAAAGGACAGTTTTCTACATTTTTTAAACTAATCCTTACAAAACCTCAAGGACTCTCACCATCCTGGAAGCTCTCATTTTGATGTTTTTTAGCCTACCAACATCATTCCTAAAAGGAGTCACCCAGAACTGAATACAAAAATCCAGATCAGATCTGACAGGAAAAGACCAAGACACAGGAGGGCTATCTCTCTATTTCTGGATGCCATGCCTTCCTTAATAAAGCTTATGATAGTACTAGCTTCCTTGGCAGCCAGATCACACTACTGACTCATGTCAAGTTAAAACTTCCAGACCTTTTTGTTTTTGTTTAAAAGAGGAACGGTTATCTTAACCATGCTTCTCCCACTTTGAAATTATAAAGATTATTTAAGCCACTTTTACAAATTTTAGATTCCTGGGCTAGTTTGAATATGAAATCCTAAATTTATCAGAAGCAGAAGGAATTCTACTTTACAGAATTATCAAATTTTAGAGTTAGAAGGGACCTAAGATCATTTAGTCCATCCAAAAGGAATAAATTAACAAGGAGTCATCTAGTTCAGAGATGAAAAGCAGCTGAAGCCTTTCTGAATAAAGCCAAAATTTAATAAAAATATAGTTGGAAAACATTTAACAAAATAAATTAAAATACAGTAGATCATGGATAATGTTAATACATGGTTTTCTATGTCAATATGCAACCTTCAGGCATCTTTACATAGATTTTAGGGATTCCCATTTCTATTTGACTTTGACATCACTGATTTAGCCTCTGCTTAAAACATTTCTATAAGGTAAAAAGCCATTAATACCTGAGTAAGCTATTCTTCTTTTGAACCTCTATTTGCATGCTATTTGTATTTTAATAACTGAAACAGCCCCTTAGATACTCTTAGTATTACACAAATAACCTACTCCCTGGACTAGGAGTGTCAAAGATAAAGATCCTATAAAGAAAAAAGATCATATGTAGAAAGATGAAAAAAGTGGGGGAAATAATAATAACAGCTAACATTTATATAGTGATTACTATGAGTCAAACATTGTGCTAAGCACTTTACAATTATTATCTCATTTAATCCTCACAACACCACCATTTAACAGATGAAGAACTGAGGTTAAGGTCAAACAGCTAGAAAGTATCTGAAATTGAATTTAAACTCAGATCTTCCCAGCTCCAGGCTTTTATTGGGTAATCTACATGCTCAAAAAAAAAAAAAAAAAAATAGAGAGAGAGAGAGAGAAATAGTATTCATGCTAAGAATTCTGAGACTTGGGGAAGGAATGGTAAACTGGGATTCCAGAGACCTGACACTGGATGCAAACACATTAGAGAAAAACAAATTTCAGAAAAGATTGATCTTAGTAAAGATGAAAGTCTTGACACTCCTTCAGTTTAGAGCAGTTTTTTTCTAGGTTGACTAGCATTATCATTATCATCATCATCATCTATATAATACTTTAAGCTTTGCAAAGTGATTTACACATAGTTCATGTTATTCTCACAACAACCCTAAAAAGCTATTATTTCCCCATTTTAGAGATGAAGAAACCAATGCTGGACTTGAATTCAAGTTTTTCTGACTCCAGGTCTAGCACTCTATACATTAAGCCAACTGCTTCTATCTGATTTCTAATCATCACTAGCACTAATTCTGAAATGACAGGATACTGCTAACACAGGATTACCAAGCACAAGAGCCCTTTCTCCTCTCTGATATTCTAACAAACGATTAGGTACTCCCTAAGAAACACTATTGCATCCTGTTATCTGAAGACTTTCATACAGAAAGTTCTTTGCTTACAATTCAACAGATGGGCAAACCAAAAATATTTTCAATTAAGACAGGCTAAGTTTAGTGCAAAGACATGGAAACTATTATTTGCAATGGTTTTTGGGAAATGCATTTACAGAAACAGTAAGTTTCAAAATAGCAAAGGCAATAGTCTTATTTGGATAAAGCTATCTCTTTAAAAATGTATATTACAAAAGGCTTCCCAGATATATCCTTGGATTTTAACAAGCTCAATTTTGTGGACAAGAAACTGTGGCTAAGTGTACTAAATCAAAGCATTCAGCTGACTTGTCCAAGGTCACACAGCTATCAGTAGAGCTCAGAACTCAAGTTATCTGATTCTCAGTCAAGTGTTCTTTCCACTTAACTTTTAAAAGTAAGAGATCCTGGGAGACTCTAATAACCCTGTGTCAAGAAACCTTCCCATATATTCACTGAATTAAATCAAATTTATCCAACAGTTATTAAGCACCAATCAAATGCAAAGACCAATCAAATGTGTGTTTATATTCTAATTTCAGATTATACTAATTTATATATGCTTTAATCTTCCTACTAGATTAAGTTCCTTGGAGAAAAAGAATCCTAGGATTTAAAACTGAAAAGGATTTTAAGGGATCATCTACTCTGATCCTCTCATTTTGCAGAAGAGGAAAATGAAGACCATAGGGGAGATATGACTTGTCCCACTTCCTACAGAAAAGTAGCAACTCAGGGATGAAAACCTAGATCCTTTAAGTACAAATACAGGGGGTTCCCCCCACTAATATGTCTCATTTCATATTTGTATCCCTAAAGTCTGGCACTAGAAATTGTACATATGTAATAAACTTTGTTGACGCTCAATAAATATTTTTCAAAGTTCTCAATAAGCTCCCTCCACCAAGAAACCAAAGTTCTCTTATCTCCCTGCTTCCCCATTCTGCCAAGGGAAAAAGTTAAATTCCAGTTACTTAGGATTTTGCATCAAGTTCCCCAACTGAAAACATCAGATCATTAAAGTATTCTGAAGAGGTAAAGAGGCAAAAGGGTAAGAGGACCCATATAAATGCCACATACCTACATTAGGAAACAGAAGTGCGGATCAGCAGCAATAATGACCCACAAAAGTCAAGAAAAGTTGAATCCAGTTTTAAGCCCGAAAGCATATAAATTCCTATCACCTGACCCTAGAAGACATGACTAAGTCAAAAGTCACCTAAGGGAAGGAGCAGACACAAAAGCCTGATTAAAAAAAAAATAAAATAAAATAGATTAAAGCCAAGGCTCAGTGGCAGGGCAGAGAAGTCATGGGTTTATCCCCAATCCTGAAAAGGGTGTCAAAGGTCAGTCCCAGAGTCTAAATTCCACCGTCCCTACACACTAACCTGGGAGGGGGGGATAAGAGTCCTCTTTCATTGCCTACTCCTCACCTCAGATACTCTCCTAGGAGCCTTCCAAGTCTACATCGTAACTCCATGAACCGTTCCTTGTTTAAAAAAACTCTGCTAAGATTCCCCCAAAGCCCTCCTCCCTAAACGCACGTACTCTTCTAGGACATACTGACAATGACAAAATGCCTTCCTAAGATCTTCCCCGCCTCCCTGGACATTTTCCTAGGACCAGTTCCCTAGCTGAGTTCTCCCAGGTTCCTCTCCTCCACCGGTTTTTCTCCCAGAGACCGTCCAACACCTTTCCCCACAGCCTACGATCTCCAGACTGTCCCTATCATCCTCATACTCTCCTAGATCCCCTCCCCCCCTCGGACTCTCTCCTAGGTCCCTTTCCCGATTAGTCTCTTTCCCCCTCAGACTCTTTCCAAGGTTCCGACTGTTCTTGGTCCCCACCCCCCTCTCTCAGATTCCCTCCGAGGTACCTTCGCCCCTCAAACTCCCTGTTGGGTTCCCCCCACCAAAATCCCCATACAGTCCCCTCCCCCCTCAGACGCTCCTCCCCGTTCCCTCCGCAAGGGGAGGCCCCGCCCCCAGGAGGCCAGGGCCCTCCAAGCCGCCTCAGAGGGAAGGCCTGGTTCTGGCCTTGGCCTGCGGGATTCCTAATCGAGACCACAGTTTTGTGAAAGCCGGGTGCCTAGGTTCCCGGAACACACCGCTCACCAAGCCCTGGTTCTTCGGACTGCCACCGCCCGCCTGCCCCTGCTCGTGCCCGATACTGCCAGACCGGGCCCAAAAGCGCGCTCCCGCGCCCCAGTAGGGTCCTAGAGGCCTCCTCGTGCCAGCCCCGCCCCTAACCCGGCTCCTTCCGTGGCCCCGCCCCCTCGTCCGTACTATAACTCTCAACAGACGCTACGATCTGGGGACCACAACTCCCAGCAAGCAATGCGAATCGCTCTGTACGTAACTGTCCAGTGGTGAGAAAAGGTCAGACCACCACCCTCTTTTTTCTGGCTCCACCCAAGCCACACGTGCCCTCCTGCCTGCCTCCTCAATACGCCCAAGCTTCTCTCACTGGATGTGGAGGTTTGCTTGGCAGACAGGTCATCAATCAATAAACATTAGCTAGACTACTCTGTTACTCCAGCTAGAGTAACGCCATGAACCAGAGTCCCTGAAGCTGGCTTCCTGGAAGGGGTGAGATTAAAGCTAAACCTTGAAGCATAGGTAAAAAGAAACAGCCCTTCACCCTTATAAACAGGCTTTACAGGTTATAGAGTCTGTTCGCATCCATTATTACATTGAATAGTCAGGGTATATGTGGAAACAGTCTCTTCCTCACCCCTAGCTGCCATATCGAGTCCCATCATCGAGCCAAGACGTCCCCTAGCATTAATAATAAACCCCTACTTATTGAAAGGTTTACAAAGAACATTTCTCACCAAAATCCCGTAAACTAAACTGTGCAAGGAGGACTATCCCTTTTATATCTGCGAGGGGCTACATTATAGATGAGGAAACTGGCTCAGAAAGACTGAAATGCTCACCTGTAATCACAGCTAATAAGTGTGATGAATCCCAGGTTCCTTCAGGACTTTCCCCACTGTTTTAAACTTCCTCTTGGCACTTCTTTTTAAACCTCTCTAATGTATTTGTGTATTCTGTCGTAGTATAGTTACCTATAAAGAAGCTGCCTGGTTAGTGGACAGTTCTGAAGCAGGAATTAGATTGAAATCCTTCATTAGAACTTCTTATCTATGTAATGAGAGACTAGTCAGTCACTTAACCTTTTTTGAACCAGGGACAGTGCTCAAGGCTAAAAGTTATTAAAGGAATTGTCACTCTTAAGTAATAGTTATTTCTATGTGGTTATTATGCCTTTACTAAACAGTAAACTCTATAGTAAACTATGTGTTAATCTGAACTTTTTTTGGTTTACCTTTTTTCTTTTTAAATTTTTATAATTTTTTTCATCACCTCTATTTCAAAATATATACCTCTCTTCCAGGAGAACCATGTTCTATAATAAAGAATAAAACAGAAAGTTCAGCAAAACTAACCAAAACTCATCATCCCAGTCCAACGACTTATGCATTCTTCCCTCACAGTCTACATGGTCTTCATAGCCTACATAGAAAGGAAGTGCTTCCTTTGCAGTCAAGCTTAATCACTGTTACTGTACAGTATTTAGTTTTAAATTAGTTATTTTCTTTCCATTTATGCTGTGAAAATTGTACATAATGTTTTACTTCACTTTTCATCCCTCCATACAAGTCTTTGGTGCATCTCTGAATTTATTATATTTGTTTCTTGCAGTACAGCAATATTGCTTTAAATTCATGTACTACTACTTGTTTACCAGTTAATGGGTTATATTCCCCAATTGATGAATATCTACTTTGTTTCCAATTCTTTGCTACTCTATGTTGTTAGAAACATTTTAATATATATGGGTTCTCCCCTTCTGTCTTTGAGCTTCTTTGCATAAGTACATGCCTAGCAGTGGGATCTCTGAGTCAAAGGATAAAAATGTTTTCATCATTTTAGTGTAATAAGTAGTAAATTAATCAATTTGACATAATTCCAAATTGCTTTCCAGTAGTGTTGGCCCAATCTTCTGCTCCATCAATAAGTATATTTGTGTCTTTCCTCAGCCCCTTCAACACTAACTCTCTCCATGTCTTTGTCATCTTTGCTAATTTGCCAAGGTAAACAATGAGGTTATCTAAATTTTGTTATTGTTTGTTGTTGTTTAAAGCAAAATCAAAGAAGCCTCAGAACTTTCCAGGGTGATTTGCACTTATCAGTTCTTTGATAAGTGTTGAATAAAGGCAAAGGAAATATTTTTTTCTGGAGGCATTGGACATCACCTCCAGAGTACAGAGGTTGCATTTCCTATTGTTTCCAGAGGATAGATTGATAGCCTCATTTGGAATGGAAGTTGAGAGTACTGAGTTTGGATTTTTTTTTCCTCCTATCATACTTGGTTCTTAAACTTACTCCCACTCCCTCTATTATTGTCTTGGCCTGAACCTAAAAGTGGGAAAGAATTTAGGAAATCAGTGATCTGATTTATTTCTTCCAATTCTCATTCCTGTTGTGACAAAGAAAAGCAAGAGACAAACTTTCTATGAAAAGGAAAACTATATATTATATAAATAAAGAAATAAACTATTAAATGAACCTGAAGGCACAGTTAATTAACTGTAATCAATACTGTGAGCTTTTTAGCCATTTAATATAAAGCTGCATTCTGTGGTTCTAAATATTTGGCAAAGAATGCAGAGGAAAATCTTGAACAAACTTTCTTATAGTATCTAAGAGTGGAATAATGGGGAACAAAGCAAAGCAGGCTCCCCAAACTGAAAGGAAATAGTTCCACAGTTCACAAAATAAAGTATTTATTTCACAACAATTCTGAAATCATTCAACAAGCATTTAAGTTTTTACTAAGTACAAGTTAAGCCAGCTAAGCGGCTCAGTGGATACAGCCCTGAGGCTGGAATCAGGAAGCCCTGAATTCAAATTTTGCCTCAGATGATAACTATATGACCTGGGCAAGGCACTTCACCTCTGTTTTTTATTACTAGGGAAGAAAAAGACAAATCACTCCAGTATCTTTGCCGAAAAAGCTACACAGACAACATTGGTATCCTGTGTTGTATCCTATGTTCTATCAGATTCTGGAAGTCAGACACTACTGAACAACAAAGGACACCAGAGGACAGAAAAACAAAAGTAAAAGTTGACATCCTCAAGGAACTTGCATTCTAACGAAGGAAACAGCATGTAAATAACTAGATATATGTAAAATATATACAAAGTAGATGGAAGATAATCTTGAAGGAAGCAGCAAATTAAGAGGCAGCATTCCAAGCATGGGGGTAACATCAAATAGGTCATTGTTGCTTGAATGCAGAAAACATGAGACAGAAAATCTACCAAGGAGGCAGCTTATTAAAAAAAAAAATCTTTAAATGCTAAATAGGAATTTATATTTGATGCTGGAGTTTATAGGGAGCAACTGGAGCTCATTATGGGAAAGAAGAGTCAGACCCTACCTATACTTTATAGATAAATCATCTTGGCAGTTAAGTAAAGAGTGGATTGGAATGGGGAGAGAAAATAGGTATTCCATTTTATAGTTGAGGAAACCAAAACGTGGAGAGACTGGATGACTTGCCATTGTGACAGGGTCACATAGGTCTTAATCTTCCGATTTTCAAGTCCATTGTTGAAAGTATACTACTTTGCAAACTATCTTTCCCACTACTCCCTTTCATGTACTGCACACTCTAGTCCAAGGGTCCTCAAACTTTTTAAATAGGGGGCCAGTTCACTGTCCCTTCAGACTGTTGGAGGGCCAGACTATAGTAAAAACAAAAACTTTGTTTTGTGGGCCTTTAAATAAATTTCATAGCCCTGGGTGAGGGGGTTAAACGTCCTCAGCTGCCGCATCTAGCCCGCGGGCCATCAAACTGGACACCACTCCCCAATTTCCAAACATCACAGCAGTTTTTGTTTTGGGGTGTTTTTTTTTGCTGAAGCAATTGGGGGTAAGTGACCTGCCCAGGGTCATCACACAGCTAGGAAGTGTTCTGAGGGTAAATTTGAACTCAGGTCCTCCTGACTTCAGAGTTGGTGCTCTATCCACTGTGCCACCTGGCTGCCCTCAACACAGCAGTTTTAGTACCTCTGTTTACACTTTCTTTTGGCCTGGAATGTACAGCTCTTCCTCACTCCACCTTATCAGTCCCATCCCACCCTGCCTGTCCCAGGTGTGTTGAAATACCAACCATCCTTCAAGGTCCAACAAAAATTCCTTTCCTAGATCCTATCCTCCTCTTCAGAAGTGATCTCTCCCTCCTCTGAAGTCATAATATTTGGCTTCTACTTATTAATGGCATTTAACCCATTTTGTCTTTCATTATAGTTACTTGTGTTTAAGTTTCACTTCCCTTACTAGATTGTGAATTCATCCAACTGAAAAAATTATCTTATTCATTTGTCAGTTCTAGATACCCAGTATTTAGCCCTATCCATCCTAGTGAAATAAAATTAACACAGCCCTAAAAGATTAATAGCTGCACTTTTTGTGGTGACAAAGAATCAGAATGGATATTCATGAACTGTGGAATGCCTGAAGAAGTGGTATCATACAAATACAATAAGTTTACTGAGTCCTCTGTACAAAATAAGGAATATAGGAAAATGACAATCTGAAGCCATGAGCTGATGCTAACTGAAATAAGCAGAACCAGAATAAGGAATATAGGAAAATGACAATCTGAAGCCATGAGCTGATGCTAACTGAAATAAGCAGAACCAGAAAATATATATATGTTATGAGAATGCAAATAAGAAGATTCCCTAAAAGTAAACCTGAGTAATTGCAGTGTCCAGGAGAACAGTTAATGAGACATAGCTTCCTCCTCTGGCAGTGAAGTAAGGGACTCAAGAATGTTAAATTTGTTTCTTGGCGTTACTGGATTGGATTCTAGCTTTTATTTTAGCTGCTGCTGCTGCTGGTGTGTCAGTAAAGTGCAATACATGTTTAACATATATTGGATTACTTGCCTTCTAGGGGAGGAGGTGGAGGGCAGAGAAGGAAAAAATTTGAACCACAGAGTTTCTCAAAGGTGAATGTTGAAAAGTATCCCTGCACTAATTTTTCTTGTGCAGCACGATATTTGTATAAATATGTATACATATGTTGGATTTAACTCATTTTTTTAAAAACATGTTTAACATATATTGGATTACTTGCCATCTAGGGGAGGAGGTGAGGGAAAGGAGGGGAAAATTTGAAACACAAGCTTTTGCAAGGATCAATGTTGAAAAATTATCCATGCATATGCTTTGAAAAGAAAAAGCTTTAACAAAAAAAAAAAGTAAAAAGTAAAACAGAAAAAAATAAAAAGTTTTAATAAAAAACTAAAAATGAAAGAAAATTATCCATATATATTTTGAAAATTCAAAACTTTAATTAAAGTAAATAAAAAGAAAAGGTGCAATAGGGTGCAAGGGGAACCTTGTATCTGGAAATAACCATGTTATAAAAATCCCTAAATTTTATTAAAACTCAAAAATTAATGCACACACATTTTGTGTTTCCTTTTACTGATACCTAAGAGGAGGCTTCACTAAGGATATCAATACTTTGAAGAAATAACAAACTAAAGTATGGATGGGATGTGGTAAAGTGGGGGCTTTTTGTCTTGGCTTTTGGAATATTCTGGCCTTTAAAGGTACCTTGGAGGAAGAAAGAATGGGGAGGGTGGTCTCCTCCAGGATATATCGATGGGAGGCAAGTGTGAGGGATGCAAAGATGAGGAAGTCGCCAGAGCCAGGCGCAGGTTGGAGAATCAGTGGGCTAGCTGTGAAATATATACACCGCACAAGACCGGGGAAGCCCAGATTTACCAGGGAAAGTGCGGGGGCGACCTGGGAAGGAGGACTCTACTGGCTCCGCCCCACGGCGGGCTCCGTGCCGATGCGCCGGACCCACGCAAGCCTCTGGGCGGGGCTGAATCTCCGGCCCCCAAGTCCTCAGCCCACCTCATCCGCCGGGGCGGAAGTCGGAGCATCGCTCCGCTACCTTCCTTCTCTCCGGGACTCCACGCCCCGGAGCGCCCCAAACAATCAGACAGCGGAACGGAGCGCCGGAACGCCACAAAGTGTGGCTGTCCAGCGGCGCCCCTAGCCTCCCAGAGTGCGCCCTTCCCCCGCGTCCCGGGCCGGCGCCCTTCGCCCCTGGGGCCATGAAGCGGGCTAGCACTCTGCGGCTGCTCTCCGACCTGAGCGACTTCAGTAACGCGAACCAGCTCCGCGAAGTGCTGGAGAAAGAGCCTCTTGCTCGGGTCCGCTCCAGCCCCGACGGCCGCCACCTGCTGCTTCTGCGCCCTCCGGGCTCTCCGGCCCCCCTGCTGTTGGTGTCCAGGAAAGGGGCGGGGCTGGGGCTGGAACCCCCCTGTCCGGCTGGCCCAGCCCCGGTGCTAGATGCTTTCTTTCTCCAGTGCCCAGGTTGGGCCAGTGGCCCGCGTCCTGTGCTCGCCTTAGTGTGGGCGAGTGGGCGGGCCGAAGTGTGGGGGACCGGAGTGCAGCCGGAGTGGCAGCTCCTGCAGCAGGTCGAATTGTGTGTGAGTAGCAAGGCCAGGGTGGTGAGCGCAGCTGCTCTGGGAAACCGGCTGGTGTGGTGTGAGGAGCGCCCAGCCAGCACTGAGGTCACGCCAGGCTCCGTGCAGGCTGCTTTCGGTCATTGTGTGTGCGCTCGGGCCTTGGAGCCCCACGGAGAGCACAGGGCCATGCTGGGTGCCCCCAAGATCCTGCTGCATCACTGCCCTCATTTCCAGCTGCTGGCCTCCCGTTCTGACTTCTTCATGGTGCCCACAGCTACAACGTGGCCCAATGTAGCCCACATCTTGCTCATCTGGTACCCAGCTAAGGGCAGAATAACTGTAACTGCCCCTACTCACAACCTGACTTATAACAAGAACTTGAGCTCTAAAGGCAGGGACTCCTGGGATTTCAGGTCCCTGATTCGGAGAGTACCGGGACTGCTTTCCGGTGGGGAGCCCTTAGATATCCACACCTGTGCCCCTGCCCAGGAGAACCTGCTGTTGCTGAGCCCAAAGGGGGCTGTGAGTCTCATCCGAAGAGATGGAGGAACTAGAGCAGTGGGTATCCTGGGGCCTGGACTGCTTGCTCCGGGGGTCCCAGTGTCCTTAGGTGTCTTCAACAACACTTTAGCCTGTGTACTGGGCTCTGGACTTGAACTGCTGGACATGGGCAGTGGACGACTTCTAGAAAGAAAGGTCTTAAGCACTGACCGGGTCCATCTGCTGGAGCTCTCGGCCCCAGGGATTGATGAAGATGAGAATAAAGGTGGGCCGAGGCTGCTCTCTGCAAGTGGCCTATTCTGTGTGATCTGGGAGGTGAGGAGGGAGGGTGAGTGGCTAAACTCCGAGGACTTAGTGTTTGAGGAGGCTTGTGGCTACTACCAGAGACGGAGCCTGCTTGGAGCCAGGCTCACAACTGATGACTTGAGGAAAGGAAGCACTTTTCGAGCCCCACTGGCTCTAGCTGCTATTCTCCAAGGTCACCAACCCCCAACCAAACTGCTAACTGATCTGCAAGCTGAGCTAAGGGACTACCATGGCTTAGAGCGTCTCAAGACACGACTAGTGGCTGCAGATGGGCAAGAGGAAGGCTGGGCAGAGCTGGCTGAACGAGAGGTAGAGCGGCTACTTCGGTCAGATCTGACAGGGGACAAACTGTCCCAGCTCAATGCTATCTTTTCTGCCTTTCCTGCTGCTGCTTGGTGTTCCACCCGTCGTGCCCTACAACTGCAACTGGATGAGGTTGGCCAGCTAAAGTCCCGGGCCCCTCCTGATTTGTGGAAGAAGGTGCTAGTGGATGCAGGGTCTGATGGGGCACTCCCCGCCTTTGAACTCCTGTGTCAGTGCCTTTGTCGGTTGGAGCCATGTTGGTTGCCACCCTTTGTAGAACTGGCACAACAACAAGGAGGGCCAGGTTGGGGGTTAGGAGCTGGAGGCCCTGGGCCACCCTTATACCGACGGGCATTGGCTGTTTTGGGTGATTGGGCTGGGGCCAGGGCAGAGGCTCTAGAGCTAGAGTTACTCTTGGGGAGTGGCCGGCCCAAGGCTGTGCTTCAGGCCATAGGGCAACTTGTTCAGGCTGGACAGTGGGAACGGATCCTGGATGCAGGCCTGGCTTTCAGCCCATCCAGCCCATTGCTGCAGATGGAGATCTTCACTGTCTTACTAGCTGAATTTGCTCGGCATCGCCAATTAGATGCCCATATCACTCGCCTGCGCCACCTGTGCCCCCCAGATTTGACACCCACAGACCTCCTGCTCCTGTTGAAAAAACACCTGCCAGATGAAGAGGGGCCTCCAGCCCCATTCCCTAAGATGGGAGCTGACCCTCCACTCACAGTGGGGCTCCTGAGAGACCTGCTGGAACAGGCCAGGTCTGAAGCACAAGTTCCAAGTCCCTATGAAGATATCCTTTGGGACTCTGGCAGCTGTCCTCCCCACCCCAAGAGCAGGCAATACCCCTCACAGGGCCAGAGGAATCAAAACTAGAAGCCCAGAGCCAAAAATTTAATAGAATTGACTCAGACTGAGATTTGGGGTCAAGGGATAGGGTGAACCTGAGAGGGAAGGGTCCAATCAGTTTTTCTCACTCCCTTATAAGAGGGAGGGGCTCAGGATTCCCTTGAAATGCAGGGGTAATTCATGGGATGGTCCTATGTGATACTTTTCTTTCCTGGGGAGATTTTCAATATATACAGATAAGGGAAGCAAAATTGTTAGTGTCTGTGATTGAAGAGAGATGGAGGGAATGATAATGTAGTATGTTGGAAATACAGCAATCAGGCCACCATATGCTCAATTTCAAAGAGCCCTTTTCTGACTCTCCCATCCCCTCAATGTGGGTTTGAGGGAGGATAATGTCATTAAAGGAATGAGAAAAGAATCCTACTACTTTCAGCATAACAAGGATTTTTGGAAGTCATCACCAAATTCATAGCTCCCCCACCCTTATCTTCCAGAATTCAGAAGTAAGGACCTAGAAATGCTGAGCTCAGTTAGTGCCAGGCTATCAGAAACCATCAGAAACCATTCCCTTGCTCCCTTCCCATCTTGGTTCTCAGCCCCCAGATCATCTACCTGCCCCTGAGTCTGAGGTCTGATTACATGGATCTTGCTGTAAAAAAAATCGGTAACAGAAATCTGAAAGTTCCAGGACCAGAAAGGTCTTTAAGTATCCTAAACTCCACTTAGGCCTGTTTCCTCTAGGTGGTACAGTAGATAAAGCACTGGGTTTAAAGTTACGACGATCTGAATGCACATTTGACCTTCAGACAATTGTTGTGTGACCCTGAATAAGTCATTTAATTGCTTTCTGCCTCAGTTTCCTCATCTGTAAAATGGAGGTAATAATAGCACCTACCTCCCAGGATTATTGTGAGGATATGAAATGTTATAAAATGTTTTTTGCAAATATTAAAGGACTATATAAAGGCTAGTTATTATTAAGAATACTATTATATCTGGACTCTGATTCTACCACCTTCAATACCTGGGCCCAAGGAAGTAAGGCATGGAGAAATAAGACAAACCCCTTCCCTTATTTCCTGGAACTCTGAAACTCTGGGGAGAGAGATCAGTAGTTTCTTTTAGCACTGATGCTGGTATTTGAAGGGGGGGAGGGGGAGAGGCAGGATTTTTTAGTGAACACAAAATCTCTTAAATGTAACTAAGAAGAGAATTCAAAAAGTTGAAGTCCTATAGCACCACGAATGTTAATAATGCACCCTCTTGTGGACTAGAATACAGACTGGAAGGGGAACACAGGTTCAATGACAAACCTGTACCAGCTGATAGAATAACAGAAATCTATGTGTTATACACGTTGAAGTCTACAGGGAAGAGGATTTTCACATGATGGGAAACAAATTTTAATCCTAAAGTCATGTTTATGGTGGGTTTTGAAGCATAGTTCAAGATAATTTGAATCTTTTAGCTCTTGATATGAGCTGTTTTTATGACTGCAGCCAGAGATGGGCCAGATGAGTAGGCCCCAGATGGAAGGAGTCAGCCCATGTAGGCTATTAAATGCATTCCTGTTTGGACAACTCTAATTGATTAGACTCAATGGAGGTGAGGGAAGAGCCTTGTGCTGTGCTGAGTTTGGGGACAGCAATCTCTGATTCTTGTGATTCCTAAATCTTGTTTAGGAAAATTTACTAGGATTGCTCCAGAGGCACATTCACTTGGACTTAGGTAAGGGGAGGAGGGAATTGCTAATTTTATCTGGGATCCCCTCTTCAGTCTTTTGTGTCCCAGTTTCTTCATGCACCCATAAGGGAGGTCACTTTTCGGCTTTAGGGTATGGAACCAAGTGCTTGGCCCTTTGATGGGAACGCTGTGTTGTTCTCACGGCTCCCACAAGGGGGCACCAATATTCCAAGACTGGAAGAACTGGGGGCATTGCAACTGATTCAAAAAAGTCTTTCCTTTCAGTGCACAGGATCCCCCTAGTGGTCACTTATTACTGACAGTCCTGTTCCTCTACGTCCTTTACCAATGGAAACTCAGACTAAACTATCAGTGTTTTCCCAGAGTCAGAAAGAAAAGGCATTTCACTGCTTATGTGTTCCAGGCACTGTACTGACAATCTGTCTTCAGTGGATTGGTCTGGAAAGTTGGAAAGGGGATGAGTGGGGCCATAAGGGATTAGATTGACACACCCTATCCAGGAACAATGTCAGAACTGATTTATGTTATGTTCAAGGTTCCAGGACGGGAGCTAGGAAGAGTACTCATTCCATTATCTGGGAAGGTAAAGCATTAGTAGCTAGGGTGGTCCTGAAACTGAGATCCACCGTTTTTAGAATGGGGCCATATCTTTGGGCATATGTTGGTTCAAGACTCCCCAAGTAATCTTGCCCCATGCTTTCTTATAACTGCTCTTTTTATAGATAGAAATGTCCAGATTCCTTATCTGAAACAAACTGAGTGAGGGGAATAAATCTCCAGGCTTAATCATCTGAAACTAGGAGAAGAGATCCAACCTCTGGTGTTTGTTAGAATCAGGCCCCTAAAATCCTTCAGATGCTTACAAAAGAAAATGGGACCCATAAAAGACCTGTTCCCAAAGTCTCAGCAAAGGTTTTCTTAACTTTTCTACATTTCATATTGTATCCCATTGCTGCTACTACTTATAAGGAAAAGCCCCAAGGGTTCCCACTTGAGAAGCACTTGCAGCTGAGCCCCAGAGCTCACTCAGGTTTCCTTACTCCTAACAGGCTTCCTTACCCCGAGCTGAGGAGGGTTTTCTCTCTATACTGCTCCCAGTTCCTGTATAGTCCTTAAGAGTCTTCAGAATTTTCCTAATTCTCCTAAACTTGAGTAAAAAACAAAATTCTTTCCCTTTCCTTAATCCCACGAAGACATGGTAGGGTTAATAAACAATTTAAATTGTCAAAGTAATTATGTGAGGAAAAAACACCAAGCAAAAAGAAAATACAAAGTTTAGGATGATTAAGTTTTAAACTGTTTGATCTAATCTTTTATCATTTAAGTTTTTGCCTTCTCACTAGGAAGAACACTCTCCACTGCTTCATTTCCCCTTCTTCCCCCTCCCAGGCTTCACCCAGGCTTCAGGGCATAACACAGACACCTGAAGAAGTCACTCTGGATGCCAGGGTGGGGATATACCCCCTTGCAAGCATCAGTTCCGTCAAGTAAAGCATATGCAGCTACCCAAATGGGAAGCTGAAGCCTGAACCTCCTTTGGTGGGAGGGGCAAGGAAAGTTCAGAGTCTGATTAGGCCACTTCCTGCTAGGCCACCCTTCTCAGTAATCACAGGAATCTCTTCTTATATCCCTAATCAGGCCTTTTTACTCTTGCCCCTGTCTGCCCTTTTCTTTCTTTTTCTAAATTAATTTATTTGTTTTTAACACACATTGGTTTATGAATCAAGTTGGAAGAGAAAAATCACAACTAAAGGGAAAACAAACAGAAAAAAGAAGTGAACATAGTATGTGTTGATTTATATTCAGTCTCTTTAGTTTTTTTTTTCTAGATACAGAAGTCTAAAGTTTATTGGGATTGCTTTGGATCACTGAACCACTGAGAAGAACCAAGGCTTTCATAGTTGATCTTCACACATGTTTGTTGTTATTGTGTACAATGTATTCCTGGTTCTGCTTGTTTTGTTCAGCATCACTACTTATAAACCTTTCCAGGCCTTTCTAAAATCAGCTTGTTCATCTTTATAGAATAATATTTCATTACCTTCATATACACAGCTTATTCAGCCATTCCCCAATCAATGGGCATCTGCTCATTTTCCAATTCTTTGTTACAAGAAGAGCTACTGCAAACATTTTTGCACATATGGGTCCTTTTTTCTCTCCCTGCCGTTATTTCTGATCCTTGCACCATGAGGTTCTGGTGCCTAAGAAATAGAGTAAGCAGCCCTACTCGGAGGGTGAGAAATTGTCCTGAAGTTCTAATAAACCCAAAGTTAGCACTAAAATCTTTCAGAGAATGTCAAGGATTCAGCAGTACAAACCATTCCTGAGCACATAAAAGTTATTAAGTTTTCTTAGATCACTTAATGAGAGATTGACAAACAAGGATTTAATCCTTGGGCAACCCTTCTATCAGCTTTCCAGTTCAATCAATCAACATTTATTAAATATCTCCTATGTGGTAGAATTGTGAATGCATCCAGCCATTCTGGAGAGCAATTTGGAACTATGTTCAAAAAGTTATCAAACTGTGCATACCCTTTGACCCAGCAGTGCTACTATTGGGCTTATAACCCAAAGAGATGCTAAAGAGGGGAAAGGGACCCACATGTGCAAGAATGTTCATGACAGCCTGTTAGAATCCGTATTAAGTCATTAGAATTGATAGAGACAATAATTATCTAATTTAGCATAGTTCAATATGATTGATCTGACCTTACAAGGAGATGTTATGGGCCAGAACTTGAAACAAGGTACTAAATGGAACTGATAGAAACAATGCTTGTGTTCACACCTTTAGAGAGCTCATATAAGCAAAAAGCTCTTAGGGCCACAGAGCACTCTGGGAGGAAGCCCACAAGCTCACTCTCGGAGTTGGAGTCAGATTCATTCCATCTTCCTCCTTTGTGCTGGCTGGAGGCTGAAGAAAGCAGAGGCAGAAGCAAAGGACCAAGCTGCAAGAGCTCTTGGAATCAAGGAAGGAGAAAATAAATGTTTGGATTTTATCAGCTGCCTGTATTTGGAGTGATTATTACTTGGAACCGAAACTAAGGCTGCCTCCAGAAAACCTCCCCAAGAAACCTGCTCCCAGAGAACCATTATATTATATTAAAGAAGAGAACACCACAGCAGCCCTCTTTGTAGTGGCCAGAAACTGGAAACTGAGTGGATACCCATCAATTGGAGAATGGCTGAATAAATTGTAGTATATGAACATTATGGAATATTATTGTTCGGTAAGAAATGACCAACAGGATGAATACAGAGAGGCCTAGAGAGAGTTACATGAACTGATGCTGAGTGAAATGAGCAGGACCAGGAGATCATTATATACTTCAACAACAATACTATATGATGATCAATTCTGATGGACATGGCCTCTTCAGCAATGAGATGAACCAAATCAGTTCCATTTGTTCAATAATGAATAGGACCAGTTACACCCAGCAACAGAACTCAGGGAAATGAGTGTGAACCATAATATAGCATTTCCAATCCCTCTGTTATTGTTCGCTTGCATTTTTTATTTCCTTTTCAGGTTAATTTTACCTTATTTCTAACTCTGATTTTTCTTGTGCAGCAAAATAACTGTGTGTATATGTATACATATATTGTATTTAACATATACTCTAACATATTTAACATGTATTGATCTACCTGCCATCTAGGGGAGAGAGTGGGGGGAAGGAGGGGAAAAAGTTGGAACAGAAGTTTCTGCAATTATCAATGCTGAAAAATTACCTATGCATATATCTTGTAAATAAAAAGCTATAATAAATAAATCTCTCCTATGTGTCTGGCATTATAATAAGTGCCAGGGATACAAAAAGAAGCAAAAGGCAGTCCCTGCCTTCAAGAAACTCACAATCTAACAAAGGAAACAATAAATATATGCAAACAAGATATATAACTGAGAGGAAAGACATGAAAATTAAGAGGGGTTGGGAAAAGCTTCTTATAGAAGGTAAGATTTTAGTTGGGACTTGAAGCCAGGGAAGCTAGTATGCAGAGAGAAGGAAGAATATTCTAGTAATGGGGGACAGAAAGAAAGTGCCTGGAGCTGAGAGATGTAGTCTGAAGGCCAATGTCACCAGAATGAAGAGTATATGATGGGGAGTGAAGTATAAAAAGACTAGAAATGTAGGAAGGGACTAAATTATGAAAGGCTTTGAATACCAAACAAGATTTTTGTGTTTGATCCTAGAGGTTATAGGAAGCCACTAGAATTTATCAATGGGGGAGGGAGAGGGGTAAAAATCTACATGTTAGGAGGAGGGATGGATTGGTGAGAAGCAACTCAGCATACCAGAAGGGTATTGCAATAATCCAGGTATGAGGGGATGGGGATTTGCACCAGAGTGGTGGCAATGTCAGGATTTTCTCCTGGTACAAATCCCCATATACACTGGAGAGATGCTGCAAAGGTGACATTGGCAAAAGATTGGAGGGGAAGGGAAGGAGGAGAGAGAGTGAGGAATTGAGAATGACATCTAGGCTGCTGGCCTGAGGGACTGGGAGGCTGGTGATGACCAGGACAATAATAGGGAAGGAGGGGATGTGGAAGAGAGATGATGAGTTTGTTTTTGGACATGTTGAGTTTAAAACATATAATTTGAGATGTCTGAAAGGCACTTGGAGTCTGGAGGTTGCTAAAGGTTGAGGCAGGGTAGATAGATTTGAGACCAGTATAGAGATGGTAATTAAAATTCCAAGGAAGCTGATGAGATCATTTCAAGTGAAGCCCTATAGAAGAAGACAGCCAAGAAGAGAATTCTGAGGTACACTGTGGTACATGATCTGGATGAGCATCCTGCAAGGAGAACAAGAAAGAGTGGTCAGATAGGTAGGAGGAGAAGCAGGAAAAAATGCTGTCCTGAAAACCTAAAAAGAGAAAATCAAGGTGAAGACTATGATCAATAGTATCAAGAGGCCATTGGATTTGACAATAAGTGGTAATACTAGGGAAGATAAAGTGAGGGATTAGTATTAAGTAAAAAAAACTCTTTTAAAAAAGCATAAGAAGATAGGATGGAGGGAAATGCACAATTAACAAAATCTATTCAACTTTCTCTGTGTAGATTGCTTTAAAAAGGCAAGCTACTCTTGCCTTACTTAGGACTTACTTAGGACTTCAAACAAACAAACAAAAAACCCAGCAAAAATATACCCTGTTAAAAAAAGATGAATGGGGAAACTCTTTTGCAGAAAAGTATCACAGATCATGAATTAATACCAATATTAAACATATTTGCACCAAATCATACAGTATCTAAATACTTAAAAGTTAAATGAGTTACGGGGTAAATAGAAAATACAATTTCACCATTATGGGATATCAATTTTACCTCTCTCAGACAGATAAATTTCAATAAGCACACACACAAAAATGAAGGACCTGAATAGAATTTTAAGAAGTTAAATATAATTGACTCCTGGAGATCACTGAATAGAAATAGAAATAAATGTGTATTTCTTAGTTATAGATGGCTATATTATATTAAAAGGACTTAGTAATATAAATGCCATTTATATTATAATTATAAATTAAAAACTTAAGCCTCAAGAATAGGTGAACTTATTTAGGTGAACCTAAACCATGAAAAATCGACAATTTTTATTAAAGATAATGACAATAATGACACAATATATTAAAAAAAAATTTTGATGTAGCCAAAGCATTATTTAGGAGATAATATATCTCTAAACTTTTCAGTTAAAGAAATTAAGAACAGATCAACAAATTGGGCATACAACTTTAAAAAAACCAAACACTAGAAAACCAACAAATTAAACTCTTCCAATTAAATCTCAAAATAGAAATCCTGAAAATTGAAGAAGAGATTAACAGAATGGACAGCAAAAATAATAATTATAATAGCTAAAACTGAAAACACTTTTGGGGGGAGAAAATACAATAAAATAGATAATTCATTAGCTAACATTTTATAAAAAAAGAAACCAAATTACCAGTATCAAAAATGAAAAGGTTGAGTTCTCAATAAAGAAGAAATAAAAAAGAAATTATTAGGAACTATTTTGTCTATAAATCAATAAATACTGACAATCTAAATAAAGTGAATGAATATTTATAAAAACACAAAATTCCCACATTAATGCCACAGGAAATAGAGGACTTAAGTAATCCAATCTTTGAAAAAGAAATTGAACAAGCTTTAAATGAACTCCTAAAGAAAAAGGCCCTAGAACCAGACAGATTTATAAGTGAACACTATCAAACATTTGAAGGATAATTAATTCCAATACTACATAAACTGTTTGAAAAAATTAAGAAAATAAGAGCACCTGCCAGATTCCTTCTGTATTACAAATGTGGTTTTGAAACCTGAACCGGTAAAAGACATAAGAAAGAAAACTGATGATCCAATAAACCTAATAAATATTGCTGCAAAATTACTAAATAAAATAGTAGTAAAGATAAAGCAACATATTGCAAAGATAATGCATTATAACCAGACTGGATTTGTGCCCAAGAGTTAGATCTAATTCAATATTAAAAAAAAACTATTAATATAATTGATCACATTAATAGCAAGAACAACAAATCTTATTTGATAATTTTTGATAGCTCCATAAAATGCTTTTGACAAGATATAACACCCATTTCTGTCAAAATTCTAGAAAGTGTAAAAATAAATGGATCTTTTCTTAATATGGTGAATAATAGCTGTCTTTAACACCCAAACCCAACATTATCTGTAATGGAAATCAATAGAGGTCTTTCCAGTAAGATCAGGGATAAAACAAGGATTTGCATCATCACCATTGCTATTTAATATAGTGCTAAAAATACTAACTAACAATAAAGCAAGGGGGAGGGTAATGAGGAAATAAGTATAGTCAAAGAAACAGAATTGTCACTTTGGGCAGATATGATGGTTTAGTTTGAAAACTCAGGAGTCAACTAAAAAACAAATTTAATTAACATCAACATTACTATGAGCCATATAAATCATCTACATTTCTATGTATTACCAAAAAATCCAACAGGAAGATTTAGAAAGAAAAATTTCATTTAAAATAACTACACGGGGCAGCTAGGTGGTGCAGTGGGTAGAGCACCAGCCCTGAAATCAGGAGGACCTGAGTTCAAATCTGATTTCTGACATTTACAACTTCCTAGACGTGACCCTGGGCAAGTCACTTAACCCCAATTGCCTCAGCAAAAAAAATAAGAAGAAGAAGAAAAAGAAATAGAAAAGTTAATCAATGGAACAGATCAGGTACACAATATGCAGAAGAAAAATGACCATAGGAAATTAGTGTTTGATGAAATTTCAAATCCCAACTATTAAGCAAGAACTCACTATTTAACAAAAACTATTGGGAAAACTTAAAGACAGTCTGGCAGAAATTGTCTAGGATAACATCTCATAGTATACTAAGATAAGCTCTAAGGGATACATGACTTAGGCATGGAAGATGACATTATAGACAAATTAAAAGAGTAAGGAAGAAATTACCTATTGGTTCCATGGAAAATGGGAAGAGTTTATAACCAAACTAGAGATAGAGAGATTGTCACTTGGTAAAATGGACAATTTTTATTACACGAAATTAAAAAGGATTTATACAAAATCAACATAATTAAAATTAGAAGATAAACAGTTAAATGGAGGGAAGGGGGGAACTCCTTAGAATTATTTCTCTTATTTAGAGAAATGATCTAAATTTATAATGAGACGTTCCCCAATTGATAAATGGTCAAAAGATATGAATAGACAGTTTTCCAAGAAAGAAATTCAAGTTACCAACAATCATATAAAAAATGCTCTAAATCACTAATAATTAGAAAAATTCACATTAAGGGGGCAGCTAGGAGGTGCAGGGGGTAGGGCACCAACCCTGAAGACAGGAGGACCTGAGTTTAAATTTGGTCTCAGACACTTAACACTTCCTACCTGTGTGGCCTTGGGCAAGTCACTGAAACCCAATTGCCTCAGGGGAAAAAATGCAGATTAAAACAAATGAGATTCTACTACATATCCATCAGATTAGCAAAATTAACAAAAAAGAAAATAACAAATGTTCTTAGGACTGTGGGAAAACAAGTACATTAATGCTATTGGTAGAGTTTTGAAATGGTCCAGTCATTAACAATGCTTGAAAGTAATTTGGAATTTTGCCTAAAAAACTGTTAAACTGTAATATCTTTTGATCTAGTAATGCCACTATTAGATCTATACACAGAGGCATCAAATAAAAAAGAAAAGAACCTATATTTATAATTATAGAAACTCTTTTTGTGATGGGAAAGAATTGAAAATTAAAGGGGTACCCATCAATTAAGGAATGATTAAACTGTGATATAACAGAATACTATTATGCTATTAGAAATGATAGAGAGTGAAAAAAAAAAATGAAATGATAGAGGGTGATTTCAGAGAAACCTGGAAAAATATGTATAAAATGATTCAGAATGAGGTAAGTAGGACCAGAAGAATAATTTATATAATAACAATTTTGTAAAGACTAACACTTTGAAAGGTTTGAGAAATCTAATCATGATACAATGACCAATCACAGTTGCAGAGGACTCAAGCTAAAACATGGTAAAACCCACCTCCAAATAGAAAGACCATATGCTCTGCATATTGAAATGTAATTTTTTTGGACATGGATGATTCAGGAATTTGTTTTGCTTGACTTTAACATATTTGTAACAAGGGAATTATTGTTCTTGCTTTTCTCAGGGGGAGGAGGAAAAGAGGTGGTAATGAGAGAATTGGGATCTGAAAATTAAATTAAATTTCACTTTCATTTTTTTTAAAAAGATATGGAAAAGATAAAAGTAAGTGTAGGTTAGATACAAAATATAAATACAAAGATTCTGTCAGAAATGCTAAAATTTAGCATGAGTTGAAATTGGTAATGAATACTAAAGACAACTCAAAGGTGAAGGTATTCATGTTACGTTGAAAAAATATATGAACAATAATGTTGGGAAGGAAGGAATAGGTTCAGTGCTTGGAGTGGATGGAATGATAACAGATTCTAAAGAGAAGGTAGAACTCAATTTTTTTTTGCTTTTTTTTCTCTGCCAAGAATGACTTTTGGTCTAGGAATGGTAAACCTTAAATGGCTCATAGGACAATGAGGCCTAAGTTAGAAAATAAGGAGATAATAAGAAAATACTTCAAATTTTTTAAAAATTAGTTCTCTGTATATCCATCTATATATATAAACTGTACATTCTGTATATCCATTCTTGTTTTAATGAGCACAAGAAAATTAAAATGTATAAAAAGGGACCAAAAAAAGAGAAATTGTATTACTATTATGTATATATTACATATATATGTATGTATGTATATACACATATATACACAAACATTTATATACAAGAATATAATTTGTTACTACTATATGTGAATCTGTGTATATACATACCATAATTAGTTTACCCATTCTCCAATTACAGGTACTCTCTAAGTTTCCAATTTTTTGCTACCACAAAAGTATATTATAACATATTATGTATTACATGTTATAACATACCATGTTACATATACATGGTATAAGAAAATACCATATGTAATATGATATCACATACCACATTAAGTTTTTTTATAAATACTGATCCTTTTCTTCTTTCTTTCATTTGTTTGAGATAGCGCATACTGGTATGCTGGGTTAAAAATATGCATAATTTAATAGCAATATATATGCTTCTTTCAAAAAAAATGTTACATATAAGTTTATAGATTGTATTCAAGACACTTTTTTATTCTTTTTTGCACATTAAAATGTTTATTTGTTGGTGGCTGTTCATTATAATTTTTTTTAATGTAAAAGAAAATTGGAAAAAAAATCCTTAATTGTTCTTGCTATCTTATGACCAAGATGAATTACATCCTAGTGTAATGAAATAACAAGTGGGAGTGATTGCTGGAAAATAGAGGACTGGAACTTGCAAATTATATATCATCCAGGCCAGGGAGAGTCACTTCAATTTTTTACAAAATTCTAGAATGTTGTCAAATGTATGGCAATATCAGGGGCTCCTCACTCATCATATTCTTTGACTCATTCCCTCTCCCTTTCCCCATGTTCCTTGTCCCATCCCTGGATATTTACTCAGGAACATTAGTATTTAATTCATGTCTATGACTCCATAACAAATGGGAAAGGCTATCAACTATCTTTCAAGCACTGTAGCTTACAATAAATTAAATAGAGGATAAATCATATTTAACATCTCTCTCTCTCTCTCTCTCTCTCTCTCTCTCTCTCTCTCTCTCTCACACACACACACACACACACACACACACACATACACACACACCCCAGAAAAGCCTGAGTTTATGAATGGTTTAAAAAAAAAATTTCCTTCACCTGTTAGCATCTACTTTTCTAAGGAAAAGTCCTTTAGATTCATAGTAATAGTAATGACTTAGCATCTTATGGCTGCCCCAAAAGGGGATAGCATTGAAGTTGCTACTTAGTCAAATACCCCTCTTAAACTGAGTCCCATATCCCTCCAAAATTCTATATAGTTCTCTTAATTTAGAGTACAACTTTAGGATTGAGGCTCCCCCAAAAGGTAAAAGCACTTGGGAGTAAGCCCATTTTCCTACAGACCTGCAGAATCTACATATCTCATAGTACCAATAAAGGACTAAGTTCTGGTTTTTTTCTTCACATTGTGATTCTGACCCTTACTGTTTCTGTTGGTTATTTTACAAAATCCATTTTTCCCTCCCTCTCATCTTCCCCTCCTTCATAAAAACATTGTAACAAGTATGCATAGTTAAATAAAACCAATGCCCACATGTCCAAAAAGAATGTCTTATTCTATTCTCTGAAGCCATCATCTTTCTAGTTAGTCAGTAAATATTTGTTAAGGACCTTCTATGTGCCAAGTACACTGCTATGCCCTGGAGATACCAAAAAAAAAAAAAAAAAAAAAAGAGGGCAGGGATAAAAGATTGCAAAAAGAAATTCAGTCTAATGGGAGAAACAATCTACAAACTTATGCGCAAACAAGCTATATACGGGATAGATTTAAAGTAATCAACTAGAATAAAAAGAAATCAAGAAAAGCCTCCTGTAGAAGATGGTATTTTAGGTAGGACTTGAAGCCAGGAAACTTGGAAGTAGAAAAGAGGAAAGAGTTCTCTAACAGGTAATATCTTTTACTTTTCTTTGTATTTTCAAAGTTTGGCACTATGCCTGACACATAGTAGGTACTTAAAAATATTTATTGATTATTGTCAACAAAATCCAGAAGGGAAAACTAGAAAGAGAAATTATGTTTAAAAAAACTACAAAAGGTAAAAAGCATTTGGTATTATATATATACCATAATAAACTGAATCTAACAATATAATACTCTGCAGAAATAAAGACAGACCTAAGTAACTGGAAAAATATGGATTACTCATGGATAGGTCAAGTTAATATATTAAAATAGCGACATTACCTAAATTAATGTATTCATTACTGAACAAAACTCTCAAAAGATTATTTTATAGAGCTAGAAAAAAAAATTAATGAAAGCCATCCAGAGAAAGAAAAGTTAGAGAATCTCAAGGATAACAATAAAAAAGAGAGAGAGAGAGAAAGAGAAGGAAGAGAGTTTATACAGATCTCAAATGATATTACATAAGAGTAATCATCAAAACTATTTGTATTGATTTAAAAACAAAGAGATTGATTAGTGGAACAGATCAAGTACACAATATACAGAAACATATTGTGCCATATTATATGATAACCCCAAACACATCAGTTACTAAAGAAAGGACTCACTATTTGACCCAAAAAACTGGGGAAAATGGAAAGCAGTTTGGCTGAAGTTAAATATAGAATATCATCTCACACTATACAATAAGATAAACTCCAAATGGATACATGATTAAGAGACTATATGAACATTAGAAGAACAAGAAAGAAATTATTTTTCTGCAGATATAGGAAGAGTTCATATGTAAACAAATGATAGAAGATAAAATATTTTGATTATATGAAATGAAAAAGCTTTTTCACAAACAAATTTAATACAGTTAAAATTGTAGGAGAAAAAGAGTTAGAAAAAGTTTTGCAGCAAATTTTTCTGCTAATGATCTTATGTGTTTGGGTGAGTTTGTGTTTGAATGGATCCAATTCAAATGTATAAAATCAAAAACTATACCTTAATAGATAAATGAACAACTGATATAAAAAAAGGAATTTTCAAAGGAAGAAATCCAATAAAAATCATTAATAATTAAAGAAACATATTAATTCTGCGATTCCACTTCATACCTGTCAGATTAGAAAACAAAATAATAAAATGACAAACAGTGGTAGCGCTTGAGCATTATTAATGGATGGAGCTGTGAATTGGTCCAGCCATTCTGGAAAGCAATTTGGAACCAAACCCCACAAATTACTAAACTGTGCTTTCCCTTTAACATAGCCATACCAGTAATAGTCTATACCTCAAAGAAGTCCAAGAGGAAAAGTACCTGTATATACAAGAATGATTTTTATAATAATCTCAAACTGGAAACTAAGAAAATAAAGCATCTATTGAGTATTGGTTAAGCAAATTGTGATATATGAATGTAATGGATATTTTCTTACCAAAGAAATGGTGAAATTTCAGAGGAAATTGAACTGATGTTGAATGAAGTGAACAGAAGCGAGAAAACAAGGCATAATACAATGATAACAATATTAGAGAGAAAATAACTATTATTATGCAGTAAAAACTTATGAGTATAATGAATACAGGAAAAAAAGGTGGACTTATATAACCTAATGAAGAATAAACAGAGCAAAGGGGGAAACAAACAAAAAAACAAGTAATGACTAAAACAATGTAAATGTAAACCACCACCAAAAAAAATAGAAATTATATGTTGCAAAATTACAGAGGAAGCATGGGCCCCAAAGAAGATAAATGAGAACACACCTAATTCCACTCTTGGAACATCCATGGATGTGGTATATCACATGTTTTCAATCCTTGTAGATATTTTGCTGGATACTTTTTTTTCTCTTTTTCCTTTTTATTTATTTATTTTTAAAAATATAACCTGTTATATGTTATAGCTTTCTGGAAGAAGAGAAAGGCAGGAGCTTTGGAAAATGAGAGAGGGAGGGAGGGAAAGAGAAAGAGGGAGGGGGGAGGAAAGAAGGGAGGAGCGAAGGAGGGAGGGGGGAGGAAAGAAGGGAGGAGCGAAGGAGGGAGGGGGGAGGAAAGAAGGGAGGAGCGAAGGAGGGAGGAGGGAGGAAAGAAGGGAGGAGCGAAGGGGGAGGGAGGGGAGAGGAAGAGAAAGAGAGAGAGAGGGAGGGAAGGAGGGAAGGAGGGAGGAGGAGGGAGGAAGAGGGAGAGAGAGACAGAGAGAGTGTGTATACTGAGGTCTAGGGAGATAGGAATGGGGAGAAGAGATAGTAGTAATCTATCATTTTAGTTTCCCTCCTAGGTCCATTGTCCATGGCCTCATTATCATTTGAATTTGTCTTTGGTCTCAAAGTTGACAAGTTCCGGAGAAAGTTGGTGACCGTTTTATTTTCCTAGGTAGAGGAAGTGGTGTCGGTAAACTAGGGAGGGAGGGTCTTGGAGAAAGGGAAGGAAGAAATAATTGAGTAAAGTCTTGCCTGGGGAACCAGGAGTGGAAAAAGTAGGGAGTGAAGGAGTATGAAATCTGCAATCTTCGCTGGGAGATCTCTTAGGGTTTAGGAAAGCTGAAGTGCCAGGGAATGGAAAACATGCCTGAGGGCAGGAGTTGAAGAAAAGTCACCAACTACAGCATAAACAGATAAAGGTGATTAATTCATTGATTCATGATTCCAGAGGCCTCTTGATGAAACATGTTACTTATTTTCTGCAGAGTGATGGAGTCAAGATACAGAAAAACACATACTTTGGATACAATGTGGGAATTTAATTTGTCTAACTACTCAATTTGTTTTAAAATTTTGCTTTACTTTTCCTCTCAATAGAAGAGGGGAAGTGGACAGAGGAAGGAGTGGGAAGGAAAGGCAGAAAAAAAAATGCTGGTTAATTTTTTTTATTATAGCTTTTTATTGACAGAATATATGCATGAGTAATTTTTCAGCATTGTCCCTTGCACTCACTTCTGTTCCAACTTTTCCCTTCCCTCCGTCCACCCCCTCCCCAAGATGGCAGGCAGTCTCATACATGTTAAACATGTTAAAGTATATCTTAGATACAATATATGTGTACACATTTATACAGTTCTCTTGTTACACAAGAAAAATCGGATTTAGAAAGGTAAAAATAACCTGCGAAGAAATACAAAACTGCAAATAGTCCACATTCATTTCCCAGTGTTCTTTCTCTGCGTATAATTGCTTGTTAAATTTAAAATAAAGCATAAAGTTTCCTTTTTAAAGAAGAATAACAGAAACTCTGTTGGAGCTGTGGTCACGAACTGAATACTGGCCTGTTCCCAAGGAAGCCATAAATTTGCTTAGCTGTAGACAGGAAGAATAGGTCAAGGTGGATAGCTTTGAGGAGGGTAAGGAATGGGGATATGGGTCTTTCGGGGAAATTGGACGGAAAGCAGTCAGGTGGGGTAAGACTACCCTTCCTCAGGTAGATATGGTTAACACATATATGGGAGGGACACAATCTGAAGCACAAGACAAGAGGAGGGGGTGGAGGGAAGAGAGCAGACGTTGATAGCCAGAGGCAGGATTTGCGGTCCAGTTTGAACCGGGGCATACTGGTTTGGGGGAGCCCCTTTGAGAGTTCCAGAAATGAGAGATAACAGCAAGCTTTCAAAGTCCTGCTGTGCTGAGGGTGTGGCAGGGGCTGGATCCTTGTATATTTAGCCCCCAAAAGCCAACCTAAAGCCAAATCCACGAACCAAGATCAGAAAGACAAAAGGCTGGCTAATCAATGAATAGTGTGCAAGAAGCTCATCATTTGGTAATTCAGTGCTTGGGAAGCATCGTGGCAGTAAACACAGCCTAATCCGCCCTATCTCCTACTACTTCCCTCCCTCCCTTCCTCCCACTCCCTCCTGTGAGGAAGCCCTCCCACTCTTCTGTGAGGATAGTAGGTGGAGGGCGGGGTGGAGTAGGGCATTTCCTTAAGAACTCTGAATTTGATAAATGATCCCTCTCCTCTTTTTCTTACTCCCTCATTTTTTAAATTTTAAATTTTTATTATGCACTTAACACGAACGTGTAAATACACTAAGAACAGAAAGAGGATTCATTGGGTTTTTTAAATGTAAATTTAACACAATAGTTACAAAACTGCTCTACTTCTGTATCCCCTTCCGAACTTCCTCCTGCTCTTATCCATAATTTAAAAATGTTTTGTTGATACTTTTTTTGTTTCTTCTATTTTTCATCTCTCTCACTACCCACCAGCCCCCTCCCTCACGCTCAATGTAATAGACATAACAAATTTAATTGATCTAGAGGGGTCATAAAATGAAGACTCCTTCTGGAAGGGTCCTCTATACCCCCTCTCCAGAATGAAACATGAGGAACTCGGAACCATGCTTAAAGAGTTGTCATTCCTGGTTCTAGTTGACAACGTAGGATCTGTGAGGCATAATTCTGACTTTGCAGTGCCTCAATGCTAAAAAGCTTTTGTGTTTGTTTTAAAATGGCAAACTCTGAGTAGTCTGTTGCCTGTTCCCTGCCGAAGGATTCTGAACAGGGAAGGTTAATAGAAGAAATAACTTCTGGCTGTCTTTCCCTTTAATTCTCCACATATAACCCTGAAGTCCTTAATATGGAAAAGCAAGTCAGCCCAGAATCTTGATGATCATATCTTTGTGGCAGCTAGTTCACAGATCTAACTGGTTGAATTTGCACATGGCCCCTGATCTTTCTACCTTTGTATTTGTGTTTTCTTGAACTCAAGTAAATGGATTTCAGTCCAAAAATGAACATGTCCACCCACTGTGAGTTAAAGAAGTTCAAAAATCCTGGATTCCATTGGTTAGGAATGATTATTGCAAGGGAGAAGTCCTTGGCAACTACTCTGGCTCTCCTGTTGAAAACAGCCACCAACATTTTACCAGTAAGATCTGTATTAGAAGTTTTTCAGACACTACAAGTAAAATTTAAAATACCTAATTATCAGTTCTGCAAGATGTTTTATGTTTTGATAAGTTAAAGCATCAGCCTTCTAGCATATTGTAACAGTATTTTGTTGGGTATTTTTTCAGTAGTATTCATTTTTGTAACATTTGTATCCAATTTTTTTCTTCCTCCTTTCTCACTCCTCCCCATATAATCCAATATAGTCCAATATAGGTTATACGTGTACAATCCTTTAAAAAATATTTCCATATTTGTCATGTTATACAAGAAAATCATACTAGGGTAGCTATATAGTGCGGATAAAAGCACCAGCCATCTTCTTCCCCTCTTCTCATCATTGTCTTCTCTTTACCTACATGCAATAAAACATGAACACACCCTGGCAGCAAACATCAAAATTAGAATAGACTATGTCATTGTAAGAAGAGGCAGGTAGGATGTATGAATAACCAAGGCAATGTGCAGTGCAGAGTGCTGAACAGATTACAGACTAATCCTCTCCAAGTTAAATCTGTCCATTCAACAAAAGCAGAAGACCCAAGGCAAGATGACTTAATGTCAACAAATTAAAGTGTTCCTCCTAGAGAAAACAAGTTGTTGCTAACTTGGAAGGAAACTGAGCCAATACATAGTCGTTAACAATGGAACAGAAGAGAAATGGGCAGTTTTGAGAGATTTGGTGTACAGTACTGCTTTTACTTACATGGGCTATATGGTGCAGAACACTCACTAACATCAAGATTTATTTGACAGAAATGATGGGGAAATTCAGAAGCTACTAAATAAAAAACAAGAACACCAAAGAGAGCAATATTTGACTTAATCAAAAGTAAAGTGCAATATGTTTCACCTATATCAGATTACTTGTTGTCTCGGAGAGGGGGGAAGAGAGAGAGAGAAAAATTCAGAACACAAGGTTTTGCAAAAATGAATATTGAAAATTATCGTTGTGTGTGTTTGGAAAAATAAAGTTGTTTTGTTTTGTTTTTTTAAAGTAAAGTACAAGAGAAGCTTAAAGAAATTCGGGAATTTTGGTTCTGTAAAAAAGGCAGATGAAATTCAGTTGTACATTAATAGAACTAACCCAAAGCACTTTTACAATTTCCTGAAGGTTATTTATGTTAGGAAAAGGTTAAAAAAAAAGTAATTATGCAAATGAGATGCAAGGGTAAGAACTGACACAGAGGAATTAGATGGGGGAAGAGGACTGTTAGGAGAAACTCTTACACTAAAGAGTAACTTGCCCAAAAAGAATTCATAGAAGAATTTTAAAAATCAAATGAGAGAGATTGAGGAAATTTTTTTTTTTTTTTAAATAAGAATGATCCAAGGAAAGATTATAAAAAAGTCAACCAACTGGAAAAAAAAAAAAACCTGGAATCTTGAGAGGGGGAAATGACTCCTTGAAAATTAGAATTGTGTAAGAGGAAGACAGCAAAATTGAGACCAAGAAATAATAAAACAAAATATAAAGAATGAAAAAAAAAAGAGAGAGAGAATGTGAAACAAAAAAACAAGTAATCTGGAAAAACATGAAGAAGAAAAAACATAAGAATAGTTAAACTACCAGAAAGCTAAAATCAAAAAAAGAATCTTGAACTATGAAGACTACATACAGAGCAAAACATGCTATCTTTGGGGCAGCTAAATGGCACAGTGGCTAAGCATCAGCCCTGAAATCAGGGGGACCTGAGTTCAAATTCGACCTCAGACACTTAACACTTCCTAGCTATGTGACCCTGGACAAGTTAGTTAACCCCAAATTCCTCAGCAAAAAAAAACCACCCAAGACATGCCATTTTCAACATTTTTTGTTTGCTTTTTTTTCACTTGTAGTTTTTCTCTTTTGTTCTGATTTTTCTTTCACAACATGACTAACATGGAAATATGTTTAAAATTATTCTACAGGTATAACCTTTATCAGACTGCTTGCTGTCTTGGGAAGGAAGGAGGAAGTAAGAGGAGGAAGAAAAAAATCTTTAAAAATGAATGTTGAAAGCCATATAGATAATTGAAAAAATGGTACTTTTGAAATTTTTAAAAATTGTCATATACAATAAAAGTTCTGTAAATAAAAAAAGAATCCTTGCTTGCCATCTGGGGGAGGGGGTAGAGGGAGAGAGGGGAAAAATTGGAACAGAAGTGAGGGCAAGGGATAATGTTGTAAAAAATTACCCTGGCATGGGTTCTGTCAATAAAAAGTTATTTTAAAATAAAATAAAAAATAAAAAAAGAATCTTGATACAATAATACAATAAATAAAGAAAATTGTCCACACATTTTAGAACAAGAGGAAAAAGCAGAACTAGGGGGAAAAAAATTCACCAATCACTACCTGAAAGAAATTGTGAAGAAAACTTACAGGAATATTATAGCGAAATTTCAAAATTCCCAGCTTCAGGAAAAAATATTGGAAGCAACTAGGAAAAAAAAAATTCAAAGATGGAGAAGCCACAATTGATATCACACAAGACCTAATAGTGACTACATTAAAAGAACACAGATCTTGAAACACTATATATCAAAGAGCAAAAGAATTAGTGTTGTAGTCAAAAACATCATACCCAGCAAAGTTAAACCTAATCCTCAATGAAAAAAATAAACATTCAATGAATTGCCAGACTTCCAGAGTTTTGTTACAAAAAGACTTGAGCTTAACAGAAAATTTGACATATAAGATGCAAGAGAAACATGAGGTAAACATCAAAGGCTAATTACAAGGGACTCAATTAGTAGAAACTTTTTCCTTTTTATACATAGAAATGTAAACCACATATTTAAGATTGTCATTAGTAATTGAATAGATCAAAAGATAGATGGGAATAGAGCTGAATGTGATGTGATTCTAAAAAGCACATTAGAAAAAAGGTAAAAAAGAGTAATTATGCCGATGAGATACAAGGATAAGAGTTGACAGAGGAGTTAGATGGGGAGGAGGACTAGTAGTTCTAGAACCGTACTCTCATTTGGTATTGGATTAAAGAAGGAATAATACATATATCTACAAAGCTATAAAAAGTCCTTTAAATTCAGGTAGAAACAAGAGGGCAAGGGGAAAAAGTGAGGAGAGAGAACAAAGGAAGGATCCTGGGGGAGGGGAGTATAGATTAAATAATGGGAGGGCAAGGAACCAGATAGAAGTAAAGCATAAGAGTCTGGAGGGAACAGGAAATTAAGAGATACAAATATTATAATAAAAAAGATCAGAAGTAGAATTAATTAGATTAAAAAAGGATACAGTAATCATCATCTCAAACAAAGTTAAAGCTAAAATAGATTTAATCAAAAGAGAAAAATAGGGAAACTGTACTACATGTCAGCCATATTAATCAATATTATTTTAGACTATTTAAAATAATTAGATAGCAATATTCCAGTGTAAGAAATGATGAATTGATGGATTTAGAAAAATATGAAAAGATGTGAACTTATGAAGGAAGATGTTTTCCACCTTCAGAGAAACAGAGGACAAACATAGTATGGTCTTACATAGATCTATATGTGTGTGTGCATGTATGATTATAGATAGTATATGTGTGCATTATATGTGTATATATGTATGTGTATGTATATATAAATATATATGTATAAATAATATCTGTGCTTTATTGTAGTCTTCTGGGACAGGGGAAAAAGGAATAAAGTAAAAAGTGCACAGTGGAGAACAAAAGAAAACTTGCAAAGAAAAGATGGACAGTTCTGAACACAATGTGTAGTATTTATTATATAGACTTTCTTGAAAAGAAAATTTATTGCTTTATATTTTGAATCCTTTCATTCTGCTCTGTCATTGCTGATGGCAATTTTTTTTCTTTTTCTAATTTGCATTTAAGTTTTACATTTAAAAAAAAAAGATAAGGGAAATAATTTATCCTCTGATAATCATAGGGATGATCTCTCTCTTACTCATTGCTGACAAGATTCTTGCCAGAGTCTTCCTTAATAGGCTAATCTTTCTCCTGGAAGATGGTGATCTACCCACCAGCCAGTATAGCTTTAGAAAAGGCAGAGGAATGGTAAAAACGGTGTTTGCTGCCCAATAGCTCCAGGAGAAGTGCCAGACAGAACATTGACCTTCATCAGTCTGACCAAAGCCTTTGATACTGTCAGTTGTAAGGGCCCGTGGAAAGCCATGGTAAGACTTGGTTGGCTGAAGAAGTTCATTATTATCGAGCATCAGTTTCATGACGGCACACTTGCCTGGGCCCTGGATGACGGACAATGCTCTCGAACTTTCCTAGTCACCAATGCAGTGATATTTTCAGCAATGTTGTCAGACACCTTCAACAAGCATGAAAATGGCATCAAGATCAGCTACCACACTGATAATAGATTATTTAATTTAAAAAGTCTACTCAAAGACTAAAGTGGAGGGAGAGTTGGTCCATGACTTTATTTGTCTGAGGCAGAAATACAAAACAGTATGGATTCTCTGCTTCTTGTTCTAATTTTAGCCTAACAACTAATTAAAAAAAAAAAAAATAGGTGATCCACCAGCCAGCAACATACCATCCATACATGGAATTATTGATTACAGCAAATGGAGAAATACTGGATGCTGAGCATAAGTTCATTTCTTGGCAATATACTTTCCAGGTATGTAAACAAAGATTATGAGTTTTTTGCACACATTTCCAGAAATAATTCAGTGTTTGGAAGGCTCCGGAAGTGTAAGAAAGCAAAAGTATTAGACTGCCTACCAAACTGACGGTCTCTAGAGCTGCTGTGCTGACCTCATTTTTTGTAAGCTTGTGAAACCTGAACAATATAAGTACCATGCCAGGAAATGGGATTGATTCCATTAAATTGTTTTCAGAAAATTTTGAAGTTAACCTGGCAAGATAAGATGCTGGACACTGAGATCCTTTTTCCCAGCTAAATTTCTAAGTCTTCAAATTCTACTCAAAGAGTGCAACTCCAATAGGCTGACCGTGTTGTTTGAAAGCTACAAATGTGTTTGTCTAAAAGATTATTTTATGGAAAACTCACATAAGGCAAGCATTTACATGGAAGTCATAATGTGCTTTACAAGAATACTCTCAAGGTCTCTCTGAAGAACTTTGGAATTGATTTTAAAATATGGGACACCCTGGTATAGGATAGCCCAGATGGCATGGCCCCATCAAAGGTACTTTTGCTTTATAAGAGAATCCTAATTGCAGTAGCTCAAAAGAAACATAAGATGTGCAAATTTAGAGGTATCTTCATTCCTACTATTCATATGGATTATTTGGACTTGACCTGTGGTATAGCTTTCCAAGCTCATATTGATCTGATCAGTTATGGTTAGACATACTACCTTGACCCTAATATAATGATATCATTTTGGTTTTCTTCAAGAATGAAGGACATTGACCAATTGATAGACATCTACTTTATTTTGAGTTCTCTGCTTTCTAAGTTTTTCTTGTCATCTATGTTTGTGTTTCAAAGATTCGACCCAGCTTATACCCCAAAGAGATCTTAAAGAAGGGAAAGGGACCTGCATGTGCAAAAATGTTTGTGGCAGGTCTCTTTGTAGTGGCCAGAAACTGGAAACTGAGTGGATGTCCATCAATTAGAGAATGGTTGATTAAATTGTGGTATATGAAGGTTATGGAATATTATTGTTCTGTAAGGAATGACCAGCAGGATGATTTCAGAAAGACCTGAAGAGACTTACGTGAACTGATGCTGAGTGAAGTGAACAGGGAGACCATTATATACCTCAACAACACTATATGATGATCAATGCTGATGGACGTGGCCCTCTTCAACATGAGATGAACCAAATCAGTTCCATTTGTTCAATAATGAATAGAACCAGCTACATCCAGGGAAAGAACTTGGGAAAATTAGTGTGAACCACCACATAGAATTCCCAATTCCTCTATTTTTGTCCACCTGCATTTTTGATTTCCTTTACAGGTTAAGTGTACATTATTTCAAAGTCCGATTCTTCTTGTGCAGCAAAATAACTGTATGGATATATATACATAAATTGTATTTAACATATTCTTTAACATATTTAACATATATTGGTCTACCTGCCATGTGGGGGAGAAGGGAGAGGGAAGGAGGGGAAAAATTGGAACAAAAGGTTTTACAATAGTCAATGCTGAAAAATTACCTGTGCATGTATCTTGTAAATAAAAAGCTATTAAAAAAAAAAATTCGACCCAGCTTTGGTATTTTGGATAGAAATGTTTAAAAGGCTTCTATTTTATTAAAGCTCTTTCTTTCAAGATTTTATTCAGTTTTACAAAATAAGTTATTCTTTATGTGTGACTTTGGGTATACCATATTTCAAGATGTCCAACTTTTAGAATAGTTGTAGTATGATTGTGACTTCTTGGAATATTTTGTCACTTGTGGTATTTTTTTAACTTGAAATTTCTGGACTTTGACCATGATATTCCTGAGTGTTTTCAATTTGGGTTTCTTTCAGGAGATACCTATTAGATTATTTTAATTTTCACTTTGTTCTGTGGTTCTAAAAGATCTGGGCAGTTTTCTTTTTTGACTTCTTGAAATACAGTAGTCAGGATTTTTTGTTTGATCATGGTTATCAGAGGCCCTCACTTTTTTATGGGCATTTTCCTAGCCAACTAAGAAACTCTTCACCAAGTCTGTGGTGCAGAGTTGAGGAAATAGTTTTTCTACTCCCCTGTTGCAATTCTGAATCATGCCCCCATTCCTGTGTGAAGGACACCGTCCCTTCTCTCCCCCAAGTCCTGTTTGTCAGGCCCCAGACTGATATGGTAAACACTGGAAGGCGTTCATGGGAACAGCAAGGGGGTCCCTAGTTTACTGCCAGACTCACATCCCCCTATTCCACTGGGTAGTTTTCTTCTTTCTTCATTTCCCCACTTCACATCCTGTGGACTCATTTCCCCCTATATCACATGTCAATCCTAACAGGCTTCCATTTTTTTCTATAGGCTTTCCAGGGATCGAGCCAGACTAAGAATTGAGTAATGGTCTGCCTGAAATCTTCACCTCTCCCTGCTTCAATCCTTCCCCATCAAAGTTCTGCTCTTGGTGCCTCGGGTCATAGTTAATCTGGACAGTTGGTAGAGACAGCTTTCTCCCAGTATCTAAAGATGACCTTTCCTTGACTTATTGTTTCTTCCCAGGCTTTTGTTTTGATTCACCAAACTAAGTTCATTTCAGCTCCCCACCTCACTTCCAGCCCTAAAACTCCTTCCTTTCCTTCACCTTCCTCACTCGGCCTTAAGCTGTGCTGGATAAAGAGACAGCTACATTCATTCTTCCCTCCAAAGGGTAGGAGCTTATTGAGCCTCTGGCTTTGCTGTAGCACTCTCACTGGGGATAGGAGGGAGCTACTAGGGAAGACATGCCTACCTCCCACATTTATAGCTTCCTTTTTGAATTCAATCCCCTGGGAAATAGTAGGCCTGAGTTCTAATCCCTTAGCAGTGACTCTTCCAGGAATTCCAGTATCTTCTTCCTGCTTTGGCCCGTTCCAGGACAAGATTGAAGAGCTGGTTGCATGTGGTGTGGGGTTCCAGAATCATATTCCCATGCCCTTGTTTCCTCCTGGGTACAAAGGCTTGTCTGGACTTCCCACATCCACGTTTTACAGCTAGAGAGTGGAATAAAGAGATAATTTCTTTGGGGAGGGAGAATAATAACCAGCTATGATCTAGATCCATTTTTCCCCAGCCAACCTTTACTGGGGTGACCATCTTCCCTCATTATGCTTGCACCACCCAGAGTGAGGCTCTCTTTATGTGTGTTGTGTTGCAGTTCTCCAAGTCATCAAACTTGGGATTCAGCCCTGTCATCTTTCAAAGTCTACCTGGGGCCTGGATTGAACCGAAAGGTGAAAAAGGCTTCCTCCTTTGCTGGCCCAGAAAAAGTGACAGTTGGGGAAGCAACTGTTTCAGGTTAGAATTTCACTGAGGAAGGAGATGAAAAGTCACTAAGGCACAATTAAAGGTCATAGAGGAGAGGAGAAGGAGCCCAGTGAACTGAAATAAAGAGGAAAGAAAGGTTTCAACCAAATATAGAGATTAGTGGGAAGACAGAAGGAGAACTAAAGAAGGAATGAGATGGAGAACTAAGAGTAGAATATGAGCAAATGGGGGAGAGGCACAATGATTTGGGAGGCTAAGGTGGGTCTAAGCTGGTAAGAAATGGATTTCAATGAGGAGAAATGAGGGCATACTGGGTGGGCCATAGTAAAACATTTGAAGACTCAGTAGGGTTTTTCTGGTAGGTTCTTGGATGGTCCGAGAGAGGTTAAGAAGGAAGTGAATGGGGGAATGGTGCTGTTGGCAGTGTCAGTTACCAGTCAGGACAGAGTCAAACCGAAAAGTCTTTTTTATTGATCGGTACCATACAGGACTCAAATGGCCAAAACAAAAAAAGGCATTACAGCTGGGGAGCTAGGAATGGGGGTCCCTCTCTCCCAACCCTGCTCCCTCCAGCTCTGACGACATTTTGCTCTGAGCTGGTTGTGGCAAATGGGTAGAAGGAGTCACTGGAGATGGAAGGAGGTGGATGAAAGCAGAAGGGACCCAGAGGTCTCCACTTGCCCATCCAGGAAACAGGGTTGAGAACCCCAGTCTCTTCTTCCCTCCTGTGAAGAGTGTTGTGTGTGTATGTGCATGTAAGGGCAGCACAAAGTCCTGGGGTGTGGAGACCCGGGTGTCAAATTGGGCTCAGTCCTACCCCCAAAACTCAAGGAGATAGCGGGCACTATATTCCCCAGGAGCTGACTCAGGATGCCACCTAGTGGCTCCATCCCAATTAATCATAGGCATCCCTCCCTTCCCCTCTGTGGGAAGGAGGTGGGATTTGGTTAGGTGGGTGGGTAGGGGGTAGATTTTCCCTCAATCCGTACCTCCCCTCCCCTCCCAACAGAGACAAAATGCAAAACACAGTGACAACACATGCCACGCACCCCCATCCCTTAGGATGGGTCCCCGCAGGCACCATAACCCTCAGGGTCCTCCCCAACACCACTGCTCTAGGACTCAAGGTAGAGGACAGTGTGTAGGGGTAGGAGGAGTGGGGAGAAGAGGGGATTCCAGGGCCATTCACAAGCACTAGGTACAGGGAGGGAAAGATGAAGGCTTGGGGAATGGGCAGGACACAGTACATGGTTTACAAGTGAAGGAGTTGGAGAATGGCCAGAGAGGTCCACCCCTTCCCTTTCCAGCCATTCCAGGGGGAGGGAAGAGATGGTCAGTGTCTCCTTGGTCTGAAGCTCAAAAGGTATAAAACGGCCCAGCCCAGGCTCCTGCCTGCCTGAGGGTAGAGTAGAAGGACAAGGGTGCTGAACCTAACACAGGGAGGAGGGAAGAAGGGGGAGAAATTGGGAGAACTTTTTTTTTTAAACTTACATTTTTAATAATATTATTGTTTTTTAAAAAGTTGAGGATAGAAGATGGTGGGAGGGAGCAGAGCTTAGCCCCTTGGCTGGAGGGGAAGGAGGCTGGGGCTGGAGAAGGGCAAAGGGGCAAGGGAAGAAGAGGATGGAGAAAGGCCTTGTGGCCAGTCCCCCCTCCCCCCAGAGCTGAGAGTGGGTAGTTCATCCTGGCCCCCAGTTGAGTCCCTAAGGGCAGTGGGCTGGGGACAATGCCCCTGGGCTCTGCAGGAGTGGAGATTAGGAGAGCAGAAACCAAGCATCAGGGGCGCCACAGCTCTGGGGGAAAGTCAAGACATTTCTTGGAGGCCGATCATTCCCCATTCCCTCGACTTTCCAGTCCCTCCTGCAGGTAGATGGACAGCTGTAGGCTCAGTCTCTGGGATGCTGGTCCTCCCTCTGCTCCCTGGGTGGGCAGGTGAAGCCCTTACTGGGAGGCCTGAGATGTAGGGTTCTCCGACTTGCTCTCCTGGCTTGAGGGGGGTTTGCTGTTCCAGGGACTGTTGGCACCCAGCGCTGGGGAGTTGTTGAAGCTGTCCTCGTCGTCGATGCCGTTGGCCGCATCAAACTGTGTGTTCTCCAGACGGGTGATGAGTCGCTCGTCCTCGTCCCCGAACTCCCCGCCCATCAGGGTGGGCTCCCCCACCACCATCACATCCTGAGAGCGGCGGAGGTCCCCAAACATAATCGGGGCAGCGGCATGCCTGGCCCCAGCAGGCCCTCACCCACAGGGATCCTGACCCCCCCAAGGACCCCAACTTTCCCTCAGACCCAAAAGCTCCCAACCCCCTCCCCAAATCTATAGGGACTCCACCTAATCCCAAATTCCCCCAGACCTCCCACATTTGCAAGGACCTGATCTCCTTCCCCATGTCCGAATCTCCACCCCTTACACTACTATTCCATCTAGCCAATCCTCTAATCCCTTTGTCTTAACCCCAACATCCCAGGTGCTCCTCTAGCATACGCTCAGATCTCCCAAGTCCCTGATATCTACACCCAAGACTTTGAACTGAGAACCTCCATTGTGGGGGCCCTCCCAGCCTCAAGTCTCTACGTCATGGGGAGAGGGAAGAGGCCACAGACCCAGGAGGCTGGCCAGTGTGTGCTTCCCCGTGTGTGACTGGCTGTCCTTGCATGTGTCCCGGCACCCCACATTTCCATAAGCCCTGTGTGTCCCTGCCCACAACAGAGTCACTGTACCCCAGGAGGGGAGGGCGGAGCTTCCTGAGGGGGCCAGAGAGAAGAGAAGAGAAGAGAAGCCGAGATGCTTACAGGTACCTGGCTGGAGAGCGCGAAGGTGCTGGCGGGGCTCTTCTTCTTGCTGTTACTGTTGTTGGCGTTGCCGCCCCCTGAGCTCATTGTGCTGCCACCCGACATCTTCCGTTTCCGCCTCTTGCTTGGTTGTTGCCGTGCTGGTTCCGCTGCAAAACCAGTAAGAGAGTGGCAAGTGGATGAGACCGGGCTAAATCAACCAGAGAGAGCCTGGGTCCAAGTCGGGGATTCATCTGGCAGCGAGTGGGACTGGGCAACCCCAAGAACTCGGAGGTTCTGGGCCGAGACAGAATAAAAACCCCCAAGCCGGGGCCTGGCTCTCGCTGACAAAGACCTCGGTTTCCCGGGGCTGCTGAGGGGGAGCAACACTGGCGAGAACCCCAGGTTCTGGGCTCTGAGGACACAGGTGACCCTGGGTTCCTGAAGGCTACGCCAAGCGAGAGCTGGCTGCTGCAGCCTTCCTAAGCTGAAAGGCTAGGGCGCAAGCTAAATGTGGAGAAGATTACCACTAGGTTGAGCACTAGGGAATGAATTTTTTGGTCACAGCAACTCAGGAAACTGTGTCCAAAGCAAGAAGGGGGTATCATCTTCTTACACCTCAGAAGGGGGGCAGGGAACACCTACCATGATGAGATCACAGACTTTTTGAAGCACGGGACCAAAAGCACCACTCAGTGGGATGGAGGAACTCACCAGGGGGTGCAACCATGCGCTGCCACTTCTGGAAGAGGCAGGTCTTGAGGCAGTCACGAGGGCTGAGGCTGTAAGTCTTGTGGCGGGACATGAGCTCCTGCATGGGCTCAAGGATCACACAGAGCTGGGGGCACAGGAAGGGGGAGGGGGAATCAGAACTAGAGGGGCCAATTTTTAATCGGCTAAAGAGGCAAAAAACCAGGTGGGGTGGAGTGGACTATGCACATCACCACGCATGAGACCCATGCTGGGGCAGGGGAGTGGGTGCTCACTCACTCGGAGGTAGTTGAGGGTGGAATTAGACAATCCACACCGAGTGATGTTCTTGGATAACTGGTCCAGCATCTGGGGGTCTTGGGCCTAGAGAAAAGCATATGTGGGGAATAGAGTCAAGCATCCTAAAAGCACAGAACAGAGTGCCACCATTGCGGCAGCCCTAGCCTCCCAGGGTTCCAGGACTCACATGCATGGCCAGAATGCTTCGAGGAATAAATTCACGATGCTGCCGGATGCTGAAGTGCCACGTCTTTATCCTCATCATGTCGTCAAACATGAACTCCAGGTACAGCCGGCCCTCCACACATACCTGGGGACACATCGGTCACAAGCCTGTCCCCCAACCCGTCTCCTCCACAAACACCAGGACTTATCTGCCCCCTCCCACATAATTCATCCTCTTTTAGACTCTTCCCAGGTCACCTGACAAGCTCCTCTGTGAAGAGGTGATCGTGACGGTAGAAGGGACACAGGATTATATAGACACACACCCCACCTGGCTTCCAGGCTACACTCCCAGAATCACCACAGGGCTGCCTTATGAATTCATACACACACTCTCTAAGACACTGACAGCTACATTCCCTTCCCCCCCACTCCCCGTCCCACACACACAGTCCCCAGACCTGGGTGAACATAGGCTTGCCGTGCTGAGTGATCATGCTGCCCTGGTCACAGTCAAGGGACACAAAGTTGCTGTGGAAGGCTTCCTTGGGGTGCTTTAGCACATAGTACAGCTCTGTGGCACCTCCCTCAAAGATGCTGCGGAAATAGCGTGGGATCAGGGTCCGGCCAATCGCTGCAGAAATAGAACAGACCTCTTCAGTGCACCTGCCCGCACATCCAGAGGAAACAAACCTCTGAAGAACGATGCAAACCCCCATCCCAAGGTTGGGATACCCACTGTATCTCTTTGGTCCATCCTCCAAACAGAAGGTGATGGTTAACATGGCATCATCCTCAAAGAACTCAGTTGTGAAAGCATCCCACCAGAGATTGTCACACTCCTACAGAGGGGAAAAGGTCACTGGGATCTCAAAAAAGGCTTCCAGATTCACTCTGGATGAGTATATATCTACCCCCAAGAATTGGGGAGGGAACTCTTGGAAGACAGCAGGCTGAGAGTTTCCTGACAGAAGTGGTTCCATCCCTGATCACTCTTTCCCCTTCCTCCCAATCTCATAAACTAACTGCTCCCCCCTCAGATCTCTGCTAAAGAGAACTGTTTTTTTTGGTTTTTTGTTTTTTTATGGTTTTTAGGTGTCCTCCCAGCTTCCCATCCTCAATCCTTTCTTATACATATAACCCCAGACCACCCTTTAGCCCCAGACATACCTCTGTCCAGTTCTGCAGCCGCTTGTTTAACTCGAATATCCTGTAGTCTGTCTGGTTGCCATACGGTGTATGCCTCCTGGAGGGTGGGAAGGTCAGGATTGTCCCCCCCTGCTCCCCTACTTATGAGATCTCCCCATCCCTTGCCCCAAGTCAGACCATTCCCATCACCAGCTTCTTACCCAATCCCAGGCTCCAAGTATGTAGGCGGGTACATGGGAGTTGGGCTGTGGACAAAAAGGGGCCATGAGAAAGCAAAGGTGAGGAAGGAAGCTATCATACAGTCTTCCCTAACCCAGCAAACTTTAAGCAGAGGCGGCTGGAGGGCTAGCCTAAAGAAAGCCAAGAGAGTTGGGGTCTGAGGAGACCAGTGGGGCTAGGACACTTACCCCACATCCCGATCCAGCATGGTGCCCGGGTGGAAGGGGGGGAAGGCGTTGCCGTTCGGGGGCTCCTTCGGCGAGTACAGCTTGAATGACTTTGAGGAACAACCTGAGGAGAGGGGACTATACTCAGGGGTCTGAACAGTATACGAATAAGAAGCTGTGGTCTCTCTGGCTCCCAGACCCTCTTTACTAAGCCTTCCCCATTGACTCCTGCTCTGCAAGTGAGAGAAAGCTGGGTTTAGAGAACAAGTCATCACATACAGCAATCCTGGCTTCCCCACCTTAGGGAGAGGAGCTCCCAGAACATGCTAGTGCTCAGCATGCCCACACACCAGCTCAGACATGAAGGCCATGCCCCCTCCCCACCAGGGGAGACTCAAATTACAAAGGGGCTGTGGTGGAAGAAAAAGCAACATGGGCCTGGGCTTCAAGTTTTTTATACTGTGAATAAAAGGATGCGGAAAAGGGAGAAATTCTTATTCTCATTTCTCCCTCTCCCCTCTTACAATAAGAGACAAGTCTGAGCTGTCTCTAGTCTTAAACCCACCACTATCAAAAGAAGGAAACTTAGAAAGGGGGCCTGGACAAGTCCCTTTCCTGGGCAGCAAGGGGGAAATTCTCTAGTCTCCACCCACCAGATAAACAGTTGTGCTTCCCCCTCCCCCCAACGGCCTCTCTCTTATCAGTCCCAATTACTCCCCTACACCCAGGGCAGGTGTGCCCCCACACCAGGGACCCAGCCTTAACCCCTTCTCTCTTAAAACTTTTTACATAGAGGAATAATCAGACCTGAGACATGGGGAGGGGTATCCTGAAATCTAGACTAGGTCTAGGTGAAGGTATATATGCACATGGAAGGGGTTTCCCCAAAGACATGTATAATGCCATGTAGCATCTTCCTTGAGTGGGAAGGAGGGCCGAGAGAGAAATAGGTATCCCAAAAATTACACATTTTGTTCAGGGGAAAGGAAGAGGAACATGGTCTCCTGGGCTTAATGACCCTGTTACTTCTAAAACACGATTAGTTGTGCTTCATAGCTGTGGAAAAGATGCAACATTTATCCCTCCTGCCCATCCTCAAGGCCCAGTCTCCCTGGAGAGACCAAACAGTACCAGACTTAAGGCTGAGGACCCAGAAGTTTTGAGTATCAACTCTCTAAATCCCATTCTTTCCATCTGAGCATGTCTGTGTGGGTTAAGGCTTTATCTGCTTAGAAAAAGAAAGGGTGCCTCAAGATAACTCCAAGTCTCTGCCCACTAGTTCTGAAATCAGACTTTCTGTGTGCCAGTGGGGAAAGCCACTGAGAAAGGAGAGAGTTTTATCACCCCTTGTCCCAGTCTGGGGCCTTAAGGGATCGCCACATTCCACACACCCCCCACCCCAGTTTGTGCAGGTCCGGCGCTGCATTTGCCTGTGTTCATACATCCTGCCCACCCTGCCTCTGCACCCAGCTCGCCCCAACATGCCTAACACCAGGTGGAATAGGGCAGCCCGGGGCAGGAGCAGGGTACAGGAAACAGAGGCATTACTCCCCTCCCCCCACAACATGCTCCCCACACAACACACACAAAGTATGCATACGGTCCCATATGCTAGTCTGGCTCGGGTGGGGTGCTCCACAAGGGGACAGAGGATCAGCCACCCAGATAACACTATTTTATGACTCCTTCCTCTGGCTCCCACTGAGGGGCCAGAGCCAGAACCAGGATACAAACCAAATAGTCAAGACCCGGAGTCCTAAGCCCCCTCAATGTTCAGGCAACATCTTTTCTCCCTCTATTACCTTCCTAGTTCCATAAGGGCCCTTCAAAGGAGGAAGAACTCCTAGGCTTCTCACTTATCCAGAAAAATACAAGGGATCAGGTTTTTTTTTCTGGTGAATTGGGAAGAATAACCACTTAAGAATCTGGGGTCAGCAAGGAGATAAGGCAAGACAGGGGTGCCCCTCCAACCACAAAATGGTGGGAAATGAATTAAAGGGAAACTTCAGGATGGACTTCGGTTCCCATCTCTGAAAAATGGGGCACAACCTCAGCCTCGCTGACCTAGCGGGCCCACAGCAACTCCCAGCATCCCAGACCAAAGGGTGGGGGGGAGGGGGAATCCCTGGTGGGGTAAATCACACAGACCATCTGTCCCTGTTACTCTGACCCCCTCACTAGTCAGAATAGGAAAAGAAGGGGGGAAAGGGGAGAAAAGGATGAACCATGCTTCAAAGACCTGGGGGGAGGGGGGGGAGAGGAAAAATGGAGTGGGTTTGATCAAACCTAAAGGCTGGGAAGCATAAGGTGCTGATCTCAGGCCTAAATCTCCTTTCACTCTTTCTGGCCTAGAGTAGGTGCTAGGAAAGCAAAAGAGCTGGAAAACTTTTCTGGAATGAAGATTCTATGGGTGGGGGCACAACTGTGGCTACAGCTAATTCCACAGGCACTAGCCTGACAGCCCTCTCCACCCCCCCAGGGCCATGGGTCATCAGGCCTAGCCCTGGGAGGAAGAGCTTATGTCCCAGCAGGACTGAACACCCTTCCCTCCCATATCCCCCCCACAATTAGGCCTGCCGGGACTTACCTGGGAGAAGTGAGGGGACAGTGGGGTGGTGGGTGCTGTTCTCAGCAGGGAGGGGGCCAGCAGGGTAGGGGTGGGGGGACTCAGCTGCTCATCTCCCTGGCCAGCCCCGCTCCACTCTCGGCCAGAGCCGAGGGACGGCAGGGCCGGGCCGGGCCAGCCCAGCTACACAAAAGCTCCCACACCCCCCAAGCAGCAGGCGCAGTGGGCCCCAGCCCAGGGGAGAAAGTTCCTCTGGCCAAGGGGCCCTGGGCCAGGGGGCTGGGGAGCTGGCCCCAGGGGCAGGGGGCTACCGGGAGGCCGCGGGGAGCAAGGAGCTCTCTTTGTTTGCAAGATTTCCCTCAACAATGGCCACCGCTTCGCTCTGCTCTGCACTCCTCTCTCCTCCTCCTCCTCGTCCTCCTCCTCCTCCTCCTCCTCCTCCCTCTCTCTCCTCCCTGCTGCCGCTGCCGATCTCTGCCTCTGCCTCCAAGCAGCCCGCCGCCGCCGGCCAGCCGCCTTCCCCTCCCCGCTGACCAGGCCTTCAGGGCCCCTCTGTCGGGGCTCCGGGAGAGTCACAGCTCAGCTCCAACACTCATACAGACCCAGTCACACACAGACACACACACCTCCCGCCCGCCGCCCGCCTGCGAGCTCTCTCCTTCCCTCCCTCCTTCCCTCCCAGTGTCTCTCAGAAAGAGGCCCCAGGGCCGGAGGAGGGTGGAGCTGGACCCCACTGGCTCCACCCTCCCCCAGCTCCCTCAGCCTCCTCTCCTCTCCCATGAAAGAGGAAGAAGGAGGGAGGGAGGGACTGCTGGGGCTGAGAAAAACAAAAGAGACAGAGACTACAAGAGAAACAGAAGGGGAAAAGGCATGGCAAGGAGAGGAAAATGACATGAGGACCGAGGGGGCAGAGCAGGCTCAGGCAAGGCAGGAAACCTCACTGGTCCAAGGGGGGAGAAGGCAGAAGCCACATCCTAGGCTTGAGGGACCGAGGCCCAGAGAGCCGCTTTTGGTTGGCTTTGGGCCCCACTCAAGTTCTGACTGGGACCTGAAAGCACTTTCCCCTCGGGACTCAGGGCTTCCAGGCCCCAAACCTCCTCTTTCTAAACTCTGCCATCTCTTCCCTCATCCTCCCCACAGTCCCAAAGGGAAGCCCCTGACCTCAGCCTTCCCAGCTCCCATAGGTTCCTCCTCTGCCCAAGCAGGACCCTTCCTAGCCTGTGGGGTAACAGGATGCCAGACCGGCAGGTCACTGACTGCAGGGTGAGGAAGAGCAGGAAGTTCCAGGGGAGAGCAGGAATTCCTCCTACCCCACTGCAAACAATTTAATCAGGTGCCTAAACACTGGTAGGGACATGAAAGCCGCACAAAAAAGGCAAACTCCCAGATGCCCTTCTACTGTAAATCTACTTCCGTAATCACCTGGGATTTTAGGACCGATCTCTAGATCCTGGCTCCTCAATTCTCAGACCCACTCACCTGCCACCTGACCTCCCCTACCTGGCGAGCGCCCCCAGAGCTCCCTGCACAAGGCAGCCTGCCAGAGGCCTCCCTAGCTACACCTACTGACCCAGAGATGCCCTGCCTTACCCCCTGTGCGCGGCACACGCTTCCGCACCAGCAGCCCAAGCACCAGAACAAATCTGCCGATCCAATGTTTTAGTGGACCTTTCATGAGACCCGAAGACTGATACAATCACCCCTATCTTAAAAGGGGACGAAACAAAGACCCCTCAGTGACTCCACGGGCTTAAGGTCACACACAGCAGCGCAGGTGGGAAGTTCTTTCAGGGTACAAAGGGACCCCTTCTTCCCCAATCCTTGCACGCTCTGCGCCCGTGGCCACACAGCCACCTTCCATGACGGTGACACTGCCTGTCCTCCAGCCTACTCCTCACCATCGAACCTCATTCCTCTAGGGCCTCGGGGCTCCAAGCCCAGCCCCCTCAGCTGCTACCACCACACCACCCACTCCCCTGGGGCCCATTCACGAGCTCAGAAATAACCAGGAAAGGGAAAAGGAGAGGCTCTTGGGCACATTATTAAAAAACTCAGCCCCCACTGAGCTTAGTCTTCCCAGCCCCCCACTCAGTTTACAATTTAATGAGCTGAACCAGGAGATGCAAAGATACAAGAACAGAGATAAAAACAAAACTAAGAGACAGGGAAAGGAAAGGGGGATTAAAGGAGCCCCTGTGCCAAAATAGAGGACAGCAGGAAGAACAATCTTCCTCCCTCCCCCAGCTACTAGGCAGGAGTCTGGTGCCCATAGCTCCCGCCCCCCTACCCGGGCCCCCAGGCTGCCCTGACCCCAGCCCCCTCTCTCCTTTGTCTTCGCCCGGCCTCCCGCTGGCCTGGCACTCTGCCATCCCCTCTCCCTGGCGCCCAGCCTTGGCCTCAGCCTGCTCCTCCCTTACTCCCCATCTTAACCCTTATAGGGCAGCTATCACCACCCCCAGGCCTAGCCAGGGGATCTGCACCCCAGCCCCCACTCCCACCCCCCCAGGACACTGCAGGGGGCAGAGTTGCAGAGGGAAGGGTCTCTAGCTAGGCTCATTTCCGTCTGCATCCGCAGAGATGTCTGTTTCTGGTTTTGCCCGTGTCTGTGTGCTTCTGTCTCTGTGTCTCTGCCTCGGTGTGTGCTCCGTGTGTGTGCTCACTATGTAAGTCTCCCAGGCTCCTCTCAGTCACATGTGTGGGGCATGTGCTGTCTCTGCTGTGCTGGGGGAGGGAGGAGGAGCCGGAGACACAGACCTACGTATGCACACAAAGGAGGAGGAAGCTTCGGAAAGCGACCAAACCTGGTCTGCCCAGCCTGGGAACTTGGGTGCGGAGGGCCTCACCAGGCCTCATCTACTTCCAAGGCTGCAAAAAGCAAATGCTTCTTTGTGTTTCTGCATGCACTTCTATATGATGTACGCCTGTGCGTGTCTCTGTGTGTTTTTCAACTCATCTCTCTGAGTATATTTCCAGCAGCCTGTCTGCTCTTACCTTTAACAGATTAATCCCTTGTCCCTGGATCCCCTAGGTCTGAAGATTTATAAAATCCCAAAACATAGGTCCTCTTTTATTAGTTTCCTGCTTCCAGAGCATTATACCTGTCAATTCAGGCCTTCCCTAAAATCTCACTTATAATAATGCCCTCTGAGGCACCAATGGGAAGAGGCTGATCCCCTTTTCTTTTGGCCTTTCTTACCATAAGCCTCCATTAAGGGAAAACTCAAATGTGCCCTCTGATAACCTCTCCCAGCCACATGTGACAAGTATAATGGGGTATCCACTAGGCCCTAAGGCCTCTGGACTACCTATAGGAGTCTATCCCCTCCTGGTGGCAAAGCCGTGATGATGGCTCTCAGTCATCTGTCCTATTTCAGACCTTCTGGAGGCTAAGCAGAAGAGAAGGGAGAATCGAGAAGGACCAGAGCAACAGGACTCATGGACTTATCCTAAGGCTTTCCTCCTCTACTTTGGATCCCGGTTTTTCCTGATGAAAAGGGAATAAAGATACCAATGGGATCCCTTGGGAAGAAGTCAGAAGTGGGTAGATAAAAAAGCCAAAGGTAGGGAAAAGTGGAGGCACCAGGGGTAGATCTCCCAGTATAGGACAGAAGCAATTCTACCCAATAAAAAAGAAAATAGTCTGTTCCCTTCTACTACACAATCTCCCAAATTCTATTGGAGCAAGGAGTCCCTTCTTCTCTGAGAAGAATAAGTTCTCAGCATTCATTGAGAATTCCTGGGTCTTAAATATAAGGGGAATCAAACACTGATATCCAACCAAGTCAAATAGGGCTGCTCTTGCTCTTTGCCCAGTCTCACCTCTAGAGACATCAGGAACCTAAAATGTTTTGAGTAACTGATGTGCCTAAGGCTCACATGACTTACGGATTCCCTGGGGAGATGGGAATAGACTGATGTGTTACATAGTACCCTCTGTCCTTGGAACGGCTGAAGGGGCCATTTGGGTCTCCTCAAAGAACCCCTCAAAGTCACCCTCATCCATCCAAGGGACACCTCCTACCCTAGGGGAAATACAGACAAAGTAACAGGCTATGTTCTTCCTCTTGGGTGTGGGGCATGAGCCAGTCCCAGAGGTCACATATAAGTGGGATGGAAAGGGAAACTTTCCTAGGGTTCCTCCTTTACTGCCCTCTCCAAATCCCTTGGTCTTCCCTTACCCCTATCCTAAAGCAACCTTGGTGCCCATTTCCTTGACATGCCTACGTCCCAAATGGTTATACAGACCACTCCTGGCAGGTGGAAAAGACACTCAGGAAAATGGTAAATGACACGTTCTGAGCCAACTCTATATGCTCTCACCCATCCCCTGGTCCTTTTACCCAGAAGTCCATTTGGTGGTAGAGAGGATGAGAGATTATTTCCTGGGTTTTCCCTCTCCTCAGTCAAGCCCTCTCTTTGACCCCAAGACCCCCCACTCTGAATCACAGGCATAGGAAAAGGGCCCAGGGGCCCAATTACTGGCACCCCCAGTGGGGGCACACTCCTAGTGCCCCCTCTTGGGGGCAGTTGTGCCAGGCAACAGGCAAACAGGCCCAGAGGGGAGGGGCCCCAGACAGTATCCTCCCCCTCCTTCAATCCAGCGGCCCCCTCCCCAGGTACCTAAGGGAGGAACGAGAGCAGGGTCAGGCAGAGGGGATAGTACATCAGTGAGGGCTGGAGTGGGGGGGGGCCAACCTGAGTTGGCCAATCACAACTCTCTGATGACCTGGGTGGGGGGGTCAAAAGTCCAAAGCCACTTCTGATTGGCCAACATCCTGGAATTCTGGGAATTCCACCCCCTCCCCTCGTAGCACCCCCCCACCCCCAGGCGCCTCTGGGCTGCTGCGCATTTTCGGGGGGGGGTGTCCCTCCCCAGGACAGATAGGCCAAAACCCCTCCCCCCCAACACACACACATCCACATGCCCCAACAGCCCCTTCCTCCCCAGCCCTGCAAGTACCCACGAAACAGGGGCTTGTTGCGGTGGGTGGGGAGGGGGCAGGGGCGAGGTGACCACTCACCAGGGCAGGCGCAGCCCACTGACATCTTCACATCGCCCGCTGCGGGGGGCCCAGCCGAGTCACGGTGCCCGCAGCGCGCGGGGACAGGCTGGGCATGGGCCGCCGCCGCCTCCTTCTCCTCCTCGGCAGCCGCCGCCGCCCACTGCCCGAGCCTGAGCCCCGGCCTCCGCGCCGGCCTCCGCGCCGGCCCCGGGGTCCGCCAGCCCCTGGCGCGAGGGGCCTGCAGGCTGGGCAGGAGACAGGAAGGAGACCTGTCTGTGCGCGCGTGTGTGCGAGGGTGCGCGCGAGGCTATGCGTGTGTGCGCGTGTGCGGGTGCGTGTCTCGGGCGCTCCCTCCCCGCCGCCGCCGCCGCCGCCGCCGCTCGCTGGCGGCCCCGCGCCCGGCGCCCCGCTCCCCACCTCACTAGCTCGCTCGCTCGCGGCTCCCTCCTCCCTCCTTCCCTCCCTCCCTCCCTCTCGGGCTGTCTCCCCCCTCTCCGGCGCCGCTGGGTTGGGCTTTATTAATATGCTAATTGAGGCGCGGGTGGGAGGGGAGAAGTGAGCCGTGTGTATTCGTGTGTGCGTGTGTGCGTGTGTGTGTCAAAGTGACCCGAGCGGGGAGGGGGAGGCTTCAGGGAGCGGGCATGTGACGCAGCTTTTAAAGGAGAGACGGGACTTAAACGGGGGAGGTGGGGGGAGAAGCAGTAGGAGCCCAGGAAGGGCGAGGGGCTCCCTGTAACCTGGATCAAAGGAGGATCGACGGGCCAGGGGTGGGCGCAAAAGAGTAGAACCATGAGAGCTCCCCAGATCTGACCATCCCAAGGCGACCATTCTCGAGGGTCCCTAAAAAGGAAGGGGAAGCCCACCTCCAAGGTCCCAGCCCCCTGGTGTCTGAGACAGTCTGGCTGCCAGGACTGAAGAAAGGGTTAATGAATACGGAGCCATTCTTCCCCAGAGCCCCAAGTCTTTTTTTTTTTTTTTTGAGGGGGGAGCTGATTGGAATGGGAGATTCCATAGGCTAGAGTTGGTGGGAAATCCTGGCCTGGATGATACCTCTCACCTGACAGAAGCGTGTGCGTGTGTTTTGGAGGGTGTGGGGGAGGGTTACTAAAGATTTTGCTGGGCTCTGGCCCCGGGGACTGGCTTTAGACAGGTATCATCTTAGTTTAGGTCATAAGATGGCAGGTTCCCTGGTTGGGAGTAGCTAAGGTCAATATGTATCCCCCAGTGTGGGGATCCTTGGCCTCCCTCAGAACTGCTCAAGGCCACTCTTTCCCGGACAGATCAGGTCTGTACATACTGTGCTCTAGCTCCTGAAAATAGCTTGAGGATTCTGTGCATATGTGAGGGTATTGCTTTTCAGGCAGCCCCTCTACCCCTGGCCCCAGGCTCAGCTGCTGCCCCAGTTTCATAAACAGGAAATACCTATTAGAGTGAGGGGAGGAGGGCTGAGGTGTATATCTAGGGGAGTTGGCCTACCCTTCCCCCTCTTTCCTGGGGGTAACTTCAGCTGCCTGCCCTTTCTCTTGACTTCCGGGTTTGGGGAGGGTGAGGGGAAGGCCTTTACTGCCCTTTTGGAGAATATTTGTATCACTCCCTTTTATAATGCCCCCTCCCCCCCAAGGGAGGAGGGATTTAGGCCCTGGATACTTCCTGCCTTGCTGCTCTCCACCACCTTGGGGGGGTGGGGAGGGGGAAACATTCTTATTGATGTGGAACAGTTTATGGATAAATAGATGCCTTTAATTCCATCTCAGGTTTATAAGGGACAAATAGGGACCAGATGAGCAAGCCCTAAGAGTTCAGCACTATCACAATAGGACCTGCCTTTATTACCTTTCCCTCTAGTGTCAAAGATGGGGATAGGGGTGAGAGCCGGAAAAGGGGCAAACAAGACAGGCTCCTTCCAATTTAGTCCCTCCCACACATCCTCTTCTTCAGCCAAATCAGTCCTTTCCTCCTTTCCTCAGACCAGTCTGCTCTATCATTCAACTGGGACTAGATGAGAAGAGCTGGATTAAAATTAACACCATCCCCCATCGTACATGGTCTTATCCCCTTCCATGGACTTTCCCTTAAAATCTTTCACTTCTCTCTTCCCTATCCCATCTTAAAGATCTCAGGGAGCCCTGGTTTTCTCATCTATTAAATGAGATTAGAGTCTAGATTATTTCCAAAATCACCTTTAAATTCTATGATTCTTTGAATTTATGAGTCATAAATAGACATTTGAAGGAAACTGTGCTATTTTGAAAAGCTTGGGCCTCAGTGTGGTGTCTGACTTCATTTTTATAACTCCAAAGCAGTTTCTTGATTTCAGGGTCTCTATTATAGCAAAATTCTTCCAAAGGTTTTCTTTCTTTCTACACCTACATTCAATCATTCTGAAAGTTTGATTCTACAAGAAGCCCCCAAACTCACTTGTATAAGGATTTGGGGAGTGGTCAGGTTAAGAGAAAAACTAAGTAATAGAGATAAAGAAATTGGCCCTAACACCTCCACTCCCCCAGCCACCTGACCAACTTTCCCTTTAGGCTATTCATTTCATCCAACTAGCCAGGTCGGATTCCTAGAGGAAGGGAGAGTATCTCAAAGTAGTTTCCCCACCTTACTCCTGCCACAAATCTTCCCCCATAAGTGTAGAGGCTTCTAGCTGGCTATGTAGCCCAGATATTTGTGTTTGGGTCCTCAACCCATAGAAGGAGACAAAACAGCCTTATATCCAGGAAGGAGCACTCACTAGCTTGGAAATAGGAAATTTAGGAGCTAGTCCCTGTTTTTCAAAGGTAGTTGAGGTAGAGCTGTTATACACTTTTTGGGGGACGCCTGAGCAATGGAATTTGTGTATGAATAAACAATAAAATTTACACATGTAGGGAGCTCTTTAGGGAGGAAATTCCCTTTAACTAAGCAGTTGGACAACTGTTTTTCAATTCACAGCCCTAGTTGCCTGGAGTGTTAAGAGGTTAATAGACTTGCTCAAGATCACACAGCCAGTTTGTATCAGAAACTGAATTTGAATTGACTCTGAGATCCTTTCCCTTCAATATAATATGAAAAATGAAACAATATCTCCTCTTCATGTAGGTAGGCCCCTCACACAGGCAGCTAGGTGACAAAATGGATAGAATCCTGAGCCTAGGTGGAATCAGTCTTTTTCCTGAGTTCAAATCTGGTTTCAGATACTTTATAGTTGTGCAACCTTGGGTAAGAAAAGCCCAAATGGAGTCTAGTGAGACATGAGTGGAAATGCCTGAACAATAATGTGTGGGAATTAATTTTGCTTAGCTATCTGTAATTGTAATAGTTTTGTTCGTTTTTTTTTTTTTCCCTTTTCAATGGGGAGAGGAAGGGAAGGAGAGAGGGAGAGAATTCAGAACTGAAAATAAAATTTTATTTTAAAAAAAGACAAAAAAAATTATCATTCACAAAATACCTCAAATCTGTCAAAATTTAACCACGTTACTTTCCTATTAAAAAAAAAAATCAATGGCTCCAAATTGCCTTTAAGATTAAAGACAAATTCCTTAACCATATATTTAAGGACTTTCACAATTAGATTCTAACCTACCTTTCAGTCTTATTACTCCCATTAGGTTCCAACCTACCTTTTCAGCCTTATTACTTCCATTAATGCACTTTTCTTTCCAGTCAAACTGAACTACAAACTATTCTCTGGATGGGAAAATCTGTCTTCCAGGTTCTAAATTTGTATGGACTGTTCCCCATACTTGGAAAGCTCCTTTAAAAATATATATATTTTACTGTCATCACTGTTATTTTCTTTTAAAAAAAAAAATTATGATAGTATTTTCCCAAATACTTGCAAAGATAATTTACGTTTTTCCCTTTTGATTTATTTATTTACTATTTTCCCCCAGTTACATTTAAAACAATTTTTTTACATTAAAAAAATTTTTTTTGGACTTCTAGGTTCTCTCCCTTATCCCCACTCACAATTAAGAAATCACAAGTGAAGTTATTCAAAACATTTCCATAAAAGTCATGTGTAAAAATAAAACATAGATTTCCCACCTTAATGAAATAACAATCCTCAAGATAAAGGTTTTTTTTGTTTTGTTTTGTTTTGTTTTAAAAAAGAGAAACAGAATTCTTCAATCAGTATTCAGGCACAATCAGTTTCTTCTCTGGGTATGGATAGGATTTTTCATCATAAATCCTTCAGAGTAATGGAGGGTCATTATTCTAATGAGAATAGCAAAGTCTTTTACAGTTGGTCATCCTAGAACATTGCTATTACTTTGTATGCAATATATTTCACTTTGCTTGAGTTCTTGGAGGACTTTCCAGGGTTATTTTTTTTTTTTTCTTGAGAGCATCCTGCTCATCATTTCCCATAGACCAATAATATTCCTTCACAAACATATGCCACACTTTATTGAGCCATTCCCCAATTGATGGGCATGCACTTAATTTCCAATTTGTTTTTACCCTGAGAAGATAAGTGCTATGAATATTTTTTGTACTTATAGAATTTTCCTTTTATCTATTTTTAAATCTTTTAATACTACCATGCCTATGTAGTGGTGGTGATAGGTCAAATGATATGCATAAATTTATAGTCCTGTGGACACATCATGATGCCTTTTGGTCATTTATTAGTTGGGGCATGGTTCTTTTTTTTTTTTTTTTTTTAATAAATTTGACTCAGTTCCATCTATGAGAAATGAGGCCTTATCAGAAAAACTTGGTTCAACATTTTTTTTAGAGTTACTATTGCTGACTGTATTTTCTCCCGTTTATTCTCTCTGTCATTTCACCCTGTCCTTCTTCAAAAGTGTTTTGCTATTGACTACTCCCTCCTCCAATATGCTCTCTTTTTTATTATCCTCCCTGCTATATCTCATTCCCCTCCTATTTTCCTTCAGAGTTAAGATAGATTTCTATATCCATATTGAGAATGTATGTTATTTCCTCTTTGAGCCAATTCTGATAAATGTAAGGTTTACTCAGTCATCCTCTCATTCCCCTCATCCCCTCCTCTGTAAAAGCTTTTTCTTGCCTCTTTTTTTATGGATGCAAAAACAATTTTCAACATTTATCTTTGCAAAACCTTGTATTCCAAATTTTTTCTCCCTCTCCACTCCTCCACCCTGCTCCCCCAAACAGCAAGTAATCTGATATAGATTAAGATATAGGTTAAACATATGCAATTATTCTAATTCTAAATCTTCTAATTCCTTCCATATTTGTCAGTCTGCACAAAACAATCAGACCAAACGGGGGAAAAACATGAGAAAGGAAAAAAAAGAATAAGCTAACAAAAAATGTGAAAATACTATGCTTTGATCCACATTCAAGCTCATAGTTCTCTCTCTGAATGTAGATGACATTATCCATCACAAGTCTATTAGAATTGCCTTGAATCACCTCATTGTCAAGAAGAGCCAAGTCCATCATCACATAATCTTGTTGTTACTATGTACAATGTTCTCTTGCTTCTACTCACTTCACTCAGCATCAGTTCATATCCAGGCTTTTCTGAAATCAGCCTGCTCATCATTTCTTATAGAACAATAATATTCCATTACATTAATAAACCATACCTTATTCAGCCATTCCCCAATTGTTGAGTATGAATTTAGTTTCCACTTTCTTGCCACTACAAAAAGAGCTGCTACAAACATTTTTGCTCAAGCGGGCCCTTTCCCTCCTTTATGATCTCTTTGGGATATAAACCCAGTAGAGATACTGCAGGATCAAAGGGTATGTATAGTTTGATAGCCTATTAAACACAGTTCCAAATTGCTCTTCAGAATGGTTGGATCATTTCACAACTTTACCAGCAATGTATTAGGGTCTCAATTTCCCCACATCCCTTTCAACATTCATCACTGTTATTTTCCAGTGACTTCCCAATCCCCTAGGAGAACTTTCCCTTGTAACAAGTGAGTGCAATAGTTAGGCAAAACAAAACAACACAACACATTAGCAGTATTTAAAAATATATACCTTCTTAATGAGTAGATGCCCATCAATTGGGGAATGGATGAATAAGTTATGATATATAAATGTAATGGAATATTGTTGCCCTACAAAAAATGATGAGCAGGGTGATTTCAGAAAAGCCTGGAAAAAACTTACATGAACTGATGCTGAGTGAAGCAAGCAGAATCAAGAGAACATTGTACACAGGAACAAAAAGATTATGCAGTGATCAACCGTGAAGGACTTTGTGCTTCTCAACAATGATATGATTCGAGGCAATTCCAGTGGAGCTGGGATAGAAAATGCCATCTGCATCCAGAGAGAGAATTATAGAAACTGAATATGGATCAAAGCATAGCATTTTTGCCTTTTGGGGTTTTTAAAAATATTTTTTTCTCTTTTGGTCTGATTTTCCTTGTACAACCTGACAAATATGGAAATATGTTTAAAAGAATTGTACACATTTAATCTATATCAGATTATTTGGTGTCTTGGGGAGCATAGAGATGGATAGAGAGGGAAAAGAATTTGGAACATAGTCTTACAAAAGCAAATGTTGAAAAATATCTTTACATGTATTTGGAAAATAAAATACTGAAAAGTTATTAAATATGCCTTATTGCACAGCTATAATTCAATAGTTCTCTTAACAGAGGTGGAAGAGCTTACTTTATCCTGGAACCTGTGGTGGGGTTTTCCTCATTGGAATGTGAGCTACTTGAGAGCAGAGATTAGTTTTCCTATTTGTAACCCCAGAGCTTAGATCTATGCTCTATCCATAGCCATCCATATGGCTATATCCATAGCCATAATTGGCTAATAAATGCTCTTGCATTTATTATCAGTTCTCTGCAGTTATGATTGATCACTTTATTGATTGAAGTTCCAAAGACTCAATGGTACTTATTAACTACTTCTTGGTTGATTATTGTGGCCATGACATAAATTGTTTTCTGTTTACTTAGCAATGCAAGTTCATAAGTCTTCTCAAGGTTTTCTGAATTCTCCATATTCATCATTTTTCTAGATTCCATATTCATTTCTTATGACTTAATACTCCTTTTATTCAAATATCATAATTTGTTCCATTAGTCAATATCTGTTTTCAATTCTTTGCTACTATCAAAAAAGTGCTACAATTAATATTTTTGTATATATTGAGTTTTCCCCTCTGTTTATGACCTCCTTCATGTATATAATGTATTATAGTACTGATGGGGCAAAGAATATATTCAGTAAAGTGGGGAATTTATTATTTTTTTAGTACATTTCCAAATTGTTTTCCAAAACAGTTGGGTCAATATATAGCTCCAACAACAGGGTGTTGATGTGTCTCCCATCATAATCCCTCAAACATTTGCCAATTTCTGTTTGTCATTTTTGTTTTTTTATGGGTGTGAGGTGAAACAAGTGTTGAATATTCATTTGAAAGCATTTGTTCACCTTCATCTCTAGAAACACTTGTTTTCTTTTACTGTCTACCTTAGTTGCCTTCCTTAATCCTTTAAATTACTTTCCTTGTGTTTATTATGTCTATATTATACATTTATTTAATAATTAGCTAATTGAGGATTGGTTAATTGTTGTCTCTGTATCTCCTAGTGCTTAGCCCAGTGCCTTACATATAGAGTTTAATAAATATTTATTGAATAAATGTATAGGAGAAGTCAAAGGAACCTGAGTGATTTTTAAAGAGAAGAATCACTTTTTTTGCCACTAGCTTTTTTGCTATTATTTTATACTAAGAATGACAGCGGGGGAGATTCTGTTTATAAGCATGGAGAATGATGTTAAATGAGGAAGGAGGGGAAGCTGAGATTGGAGATATGAAGTAGTCCTATATGAGTGGATAGTGAACCCAAAGGAAAGTGTAAAATTATAGTGGAAGCTATATTGTGGAAGGCCTTAAAGTTCAGTTTAAATTTTTTAATCCAGGAAAAAATAAGGAGTCACTTTAGATTTGATCAGGATTTGATGAGCAATTGAGATCCTTTGAAGGCTTCCATGCACACAGTAGTAATTTGTTAGTTTGATATTTTTGAATAATTAGGTCCAGTCCCTCCAACTAGAAAATGGTAATGTTTCCTTAAGGGTCCGACCCTAGGTAGTTCGGTAGTCTCCCTCACAGATGAAGCTCAAAGAACATTTGATGAGAATAATGAGCTCACAATTATATAAGTTTGAAAGTTAACACTTTACTTCTATTATCTCATTTGATTTCACAACATCTCCATGGAATAGGATTCCATAACTAATAAATGTAAAAGATTGGATATGAACCTAATTCTCTGTTTCTAAGACTAGAAGCTTAATAAATTCTTGTTGATTGATGATTGATTTATCCTCTCACCCCTAGGAAGCTCATTATTGGGAAATCATCAAGATCATCAGCAGTGGTACTCAACTTCATCACCACCTTCTGGTCCTTCTAATTGGAGGGTAGAGCCATAAACTCCAAAATCTCATTTATCTGGTGATGAACTCAGTTCAGAACATCTCATTTCTTGGGACTTCAATGATTTTTCCTCATGTCCTAACTTTAATTATCTTTTCCTCCCTCCTTCCCTCTTTCCCTTTCAGCTTCCTTCTGTATATGTTGTCTTTGCCTATCAACAAGTATGTATTTGGGCCTTTGAAAAACAAAAATAATTTTTGCCCTCGTGGAGCAGAGGAAAGTAGGACAATATTATTATAGATGAGTAAACTGAGGCTCAAAGAAAGTAAATTATTATGGTCATACATTTAGTGTCAAAATCAGAATTCAAAACTAGGTCTCCTGACTCCAAAGTCCAGTGTTCTTCCTATTACTCCATGCTATCTTTCAAATATAAGCAAACTCAATTTTAAAATTAAATTTATTCAGTAAGAAGCAAAAGAAGCTGTCATGTGCTTATTTAAAGTACTCACAGAGGAGCCAAAGGATAAAATACTTCCAGAACAAATGTTTGTTCAGGACCTAGGTGGGCCAACCAGTGGGGCACAGTGGATAAAGTGTTGTGCTTTGGGGTCCTAAAAACCTCTGTTCAAATCCAACATTAGATACTTACTAGCTAGTTTCTTCACCTCTGTTTGACTCAGTTTCCTCATGTAAAATGAGGATAATAGCACCAGATGATGTTAGGCACCAAAAGGGGAGTTTGGTCATGTGAAGAATTCACAATGGCCATTCTCTTTGGCAAAAGGCAGGTTTATTTAAAAGAAGGGAAAACAAATAAAAAGATTACAGACAAAATAATTGTACGATAGACACCATGAATAGTAAATATGAAAGAATTGGGAGAGCATGGAAAGGGATTTTAATAAACAAAGATGCAATGGGAAAGTTCCCTAGTGGAGGTTGGGGCATGCTCTTAACTGGCAGGCTAAATCCTGCCTAAAGGGACTTAACACCCAAAAAGTGTTAGCTAGCTAGAAGGAGAAGTAGGGTCAGGAGAGGCATGGGGAAGGGGGTAAGGAAAAAGACCCCACAAGGCAGAATGCTGTGTCAGACTGACCCAAAGTAGGGCAGTGATCATGGCATGGGCCATAAGTAAATTTATAGGGAGAATTTAGATTTAGAGACTTGATATAATTTGGATTTCTGACTGGATTACCTCCAGAGGATAGGACCACTCAAAAAAGTGATCTGGATTAACAAAGACTTCTTCCCTGCCTAACTCAGGGAATAATTTCAGTTCTTCAGTTTCTCTCTGCCCAACATCCTCACCACTCAGGACCTCATCATCTAGGATAGTAGTGAGAATTAAATGAGATAATATTTGTAACGTGCCCTACACCTAGAAAGTGCTATGCATAATATCCATAATTATCATAGGAGCTATAAAATAGAGTAGAAGTGTTACAGTACCTTCAGAGACTCTCACGCTAGAAGTCTAGGAAATAAAATTGTCCCAAGGAGTAGAGGCTTCAGTAGACCATGGAAGGACTAATTATGATTTGGTGGAGTAAGGGAGATAGGAAAACAGTCTAGGTGAGAGAATAAGAACAAAGATTCTAGGCCCAGAATGAGGGAAGCAAGTTGGGAAGCCAGCAGAAAATCAGTCAGATGGAAAGGTAGCCTCTGGGGAGGTACTTTTATATCAGTCTATAAACATTTATCAAGAGCTTACTATGTACAAGGAATAATGCTAAGTGTTAGGAATATAAAAAACAAACAAACAAACCCACAAACTAAAACCAAAAAACCTTGATCTCTGCTACAAAGAACTCATATTCTAATTGGAAAATAATAAACAAAAATTGTACCTACCAGTTAGATATGTACATATATAGATAAATGGAAGAATCTCAGATGTTAGGACCTAGCAGTAGGGAGGATTGGGAAAAGACTCCTGTAGAAGATACAATTAAACTGTTTCAAATGAAACCAGGGATCAAGGAGGTAAAGGTGAGGTGGGAGAAAGTTTCAGGTATGGAAACAAAGTCACAGGAGATTGGATTAGTGAGAAATAAAGTCAGGAGATAGGGACTCAACTTTAAAGAACAGTCTTGAATGGGAGGATCACTCAGTTTAAATCAAGTCAAACAAACATTTACCAAGTGTCTCTGCATTATATGTGAGACAGAGGAAAAAAGACAAAAGCAATCTGTTCCTTCAAGAAATTCACAATCTTTTTTATTTTTAACATTCATTTTTAAAAATTTTGAATTCTGAATTCTTTCCCTCTGTCTCACTCCTGCTCCATCCTTTGAGAAACCAAGCAATGTGATACCTGTTATAAAAATATCCAAAACATTATCACTTTAGCAATATTGCAAAATTAAAAAAAAATCTGAATGTGAAAAAATTATGTTTCATTTGGAATTCAGACTCCATTGATTCTCTCTAGAGGTAGATAATATTTTTTCATCACAAATCCTTTGGGATTGTCTTATATTAGATATGAATAGCTAAGTTATTCACAGTTGATGACTATACAATATTTATGTTACTGTGTACAATGTTCTTTGGTTCTGCTCACTTCACTGTTTTTCAGTTCATATAAGTCTTCCCAGGCTTTTCTGAAAACCAACTCCCTCATCATTTCTTATACCATAATATCATATGCAACAACTTGTTTAGCCATTCCCCAGTAGATAGGCATTCTTTTAATTTCTGATTCTGTGCTATCACAAAAAGAATTACTTTAAATATTTTAGTATCTATATATCCTTTCCCTTTTTCCTTGATCTCTGAGATACAGATCTAGTAGTAGTATTGCTGGCTCAAAAGATATGCACAGTTTTATAGTCCTTTTCCAAAGCTCCAAATTATTCTTCAAGATGATTGGACAAATTCACAACTTATCAAAAATGCATTACTGGGGGCAGGTAGGTGGCACAGTGGGTAGAGCACCAGCCTTGAAGTGAAGAGGACCTGAGTTCAAATCTGACCTCAGATACTTAATACTTTCTAGCTGTGTGATCCTGGGCAAGTCACTTAACCCCAAATACCTCAGAGGAAAAAAAAAAAAAGAAAAAAGAAAAAGCATCACTATCCCAATTTTTTCTACATCCCTGCCAGCATTTATCATTTCCCTTTTCTATATTAGCCAAGGATAAGTATGAGGTGGTACTTATGAGCTCTTTTAAATTAAACTCCTCTAATCGATAATGATTTAGAACATTTTTTTCATATAACTAGATAGCTTTGATTTCTTCTGAAAACTGCTTATCCTTTCACCATTTATCAATTGCGAATGACTCATTTTTTATAATTTTGTCTTAGATCCCCATGTATTTGAAAAGGAAGGCCATTATCAAAGAAAGTTGCTGTAAAAAAATTTTTCCCTTAGTTTTCTGCTTTCCTTCTAATCTTAGCTGTATTGATTTTGTTTGTGTAAAATCTTTTTGTACTGCTGTCCATGTCTAAGCCTTTGTGACTCCATTTACAGTTTTGGCAAAGATACTTGAGTGGTTTGCCATTTTCTTCTTCAGCTCATTCTACAGATAAAGAACTGAGGGAAATAGGGTTAAGTGACTTGCTCACTATTAAGTGTCTGAGGCCATATTTGAATTCAGGAAGATGAGTCTTCTTAATTCCAGGTCTAGCACTCTATCCACTGTGCCACTTAGCTGTCCCTTAAACTTTTAAATTTAATGTATTAAAAATTATCCATTAGCCAGTGAATAGGTAAAGATTTGAGAGATAAATTGTTGTGTGCAATTTTAGAACATGTCAAAGGGACATAATATGTAAGAAAAACTGGAAAGCTGGGAAGGACCAGGTTGTAAAGATCTAGAGAGCCAAATAAAGGATTTTATATTTGTTCCTAGAGATAATAGGAAACCATTAAAATTTACTGAGTTGAGGAATGATTTGATTCGAACTATGCTTTAAGAAAATCACTTTGACAATTGAGTGGAGGATAGACTGAAGTGGGAAGGGACTTGAATCCAGACCAACCTAGAAGACTACTGCAAAAGTCTAAGCAAGAAGGCCTGGTCCAGGGTGGTGGTAGTTTCAGAGGAGAAAGGGGGATGTATTACATAAGAATAGGAAATGGTTCGGATATGGGAAGTGAAAGCGAGGAGTCAAAGTTGAAGCTTAGGTTTCAAGACTGGGTGAGTGGAAATATGTTAACTGGTCTCAACAATAATAGAGAAATAGGAAGGGGGAGGGAAAGAAAAGGAATTCTGTTTTAGACATAATGTGTTTAAGATGTCTCCAGGACACATACTTGGGCATCAAGGGTTTGTTCTTTATTCTTTCGGCAACGAAAAGTTTCTGATCGGGAGAGTGACCGAATGCAGTGCTGTTTTATAAGATAATGAAGTTGCATAGGATAGTGATGGTTGCTGGACTTAAGGAGAAGATTCTGAGGCTTAAGAGGAGTATGTATGAGGATAACAGGGGAGATATGGGATTTGAGGTTTCAAAGAGAGCCCTAGTGTCCAGAAAGAGGAAAGTGATTCTACTGTTGATTCTGGTCAGACATTGGACAGAAAGGACTGTGAGAAGTCCAATGGACAGTGACCAAGCTGGTAAGACTGGATACTATATTATACCTACATCATTTGAAGAAACTGGGAATGTTAAGTTTGGAGAAGATGAGTTAGGAAATGGGGATTAATAATCGCCTTTAAATAATGAAGAATCGTCAAGGGAAGCAATGATTCGATTTACTCTGCTTGGTTCTAGAAGTCAGAACCAGGCAGATTTCAGCTCCACATAAGGAACTACTTCCTATTTCCAACTGAGGGCTGTCCAAAAGTGCCCCGGATGCCTGCTTCGCTGGAAGTCTTCAGCCAGAAGCTAGAAGGCCACCTGTTGGATGTGTCGGAGAGGTGATTCCTATTCCCATGGGGTTTGGACTAATTGAAGGGATTCTGAGGTTCCTTCGAACTCTGGGATTCCATGATTTTGGGAATATAGCTTCCAAGGGGAGTGAGAGTAGACGAGGACGGGGACGATCTGAAACTAAAGGGATGTCAAGATTTATAGATTTTTTTTTTTTCGAAAAACAAAGGGAACTCAACACCCTATACTTCTCTTACCCCAGTCCCAAACACGTTGCTTATCTCGGGCTCAGGAACAACTACAAATCCCAAAAGTGACCGCGCGCATCAGCTCCGGGAAGGAGGCAGGCTCTCCGCTAAGTCCATTGGGAGTTGTAGTGTCGCTGAGCTTTCTGGGCATCGTAGTTCTTCGCCTCTAGAGCCGGTAGGGCGAGGCGGCGCTGGTGCTTCAGAGCCGCGCTCTGGGGCCAAGATGGCGGCGCGCCGGGGACGGGAAGACGGTGCCGCGCCGCCCCCAGGAGGGGGCCCCGGACCAGGCCCCGGCGGCGGGATGCACGGCGGCAAGCGTGGGTCCTGCAACCGGAGCCCCGAGCCCTCCGGAGCCGCGGAGAGCCTTAGGGGCCGGCAGCAGGTGAGAGCCGGGCGGGCGGCCGGGAGGAGGCAGATCGGCACATGCCGGGCGGTGACACGTGGAAGCTCCTAGAGCTGAAGTAGGAAAAGAGGGACGGCGGAGACACCCGTAGAACGGCGTTTGGGAGGAAGGGGCGACCTGGTTCTCAATGTTTGGGGCTGCTTCCTTAAGCTTGAAAAAGCTACTGCCTCAAAAGAGTGAGAGGGGGAAGGGAGGTTGGAAGAGCTGCGGACACCGCTTAGCCAGGGCCGGAGTCGAGTCGTTGAGATTGGACCTGGGAAAGGGGGAAGGATGGAGGGCTGGGACATGGGGGACGGTAGATTTGGCCCCACCGCTCTCTACCTCGTTCCATCCTCTGCAGCCCTCCCTCTCCTTATAGCTCTCCCTCCCCCTCAGGTTTTAGGGTCCCCGCATCCTGGGAGGGTGGAGACCTGTTGAAGTGAGACCCTTTTTACGCCCAGACTCGATTTTTTCTTGGCCACGTGGGGGTCTGCGTGTGGAGGGAGGGGTGACCAATTTTCCCGGGAGAACTTGATCTCCGCCCAGCCCTCCCCCTCCTCGTCCTTACTGCAGTCCCTGCATCCACGTGGATTGGGCCCGGCTCGGGGACACCACCGAGGTGGCCGCAGTCCACGTGGGGCGGGGGATGGGGGGTTGTCCACGTGGCCCCCTGTCTGCTCCCGCTCCCACCCCCACCCCCCCACTTCCCCTGGGCTGCCTGGCGGCTTATCGGCTGCGGGGGCCGGCGTGGAGGCCATGCTGCTTGGAACTGGGTGTGTCTGGTCCGCAGGTCCCTCCCCTAGACGCTAGCCCTGTGCGGTTCTCCCTCCGCACCCCCTCCCCCCGGAATTGGGATCCGAGACTGGGGCCGTAGCTGGGAGGGGGGCCGGGTTGTGGAGCTGTGGAGTTCGAGAGGCCTCTTCCCTCCTTTCCCCCTCCCCGAAAATGTATCCCGCTGCATTCCTTTAGCCAGCTGCCAGAAGGAAGGGTTTTTTTTCCAGATGTGCTTAAGGATTCTGGGCTCTATGCTGTTGGAAGAGGGTTACCCCGGGTGGAAGAGCGGGACGCCTACTGCCCTTGGCTTAGGGAAGGAGCAGGGTTGAAGTCTTCCTTCCAGTTGGGGGTGGTGCAGGGGTGAGTCATAGGCACCTGCGGTGTCTGCTGTGGGATAGGCATGATTCCAACTGAAGTGACCTCTCCCCGAAGTGGGGGTCAGTTTCAGGGGGTCCATAGAGAGAACTTGCCTGCTCCCTTTTTCCAGGCCTGAGAGGCCCTCTGGAGGTAAAGATGTCTTGCTCTTCTAAAAAGGGGGCATCCTTCTTGAGGTGGCGAACTTCACTTTGTACTTGGTTTTCCCTCTTCCCAAACCTTTAGCAGCTCTAATGGACTTTATAGAACTTTGGAGTTCTCCTAAGTCAGGAGGTTTTTTTTGTTTTTTGTTTTGGTCTTTCAAATCCATCAGCAAGGGTGGCTTTTGCTGCTTTCTTCCTGGGAAGGGGGGGGGGGTTGTAATTTTGAATTCTGAGATAGGTCCAAGGTAGGGACCTTTTAATTTTTGTGCTATTTTAATACCCAGACTTGCAAGTTGGAGATAAATGTTAAATTTGAACTCGGCCCCACAGACTTGATACCTAACCTGTACTACTTTCCTCTTTTACCAGTTAGTTTCCTGGGACAGCTAGTTCTTGAGATGAGCACATCTTGTTGATAGGTACCTCCCTGTTCTAATGAGAATAAAAGGGAGAAGGAAGAATAATTGGTATGTGGGTGGTGGCTTAGAATCAAATAAAAGCAGTTTACTAAACTATTGGGTTAAAGAGGGCCAATTTTTTTTTTTGAGTCCCTGCCCTCCCAAGTACAATGTTCTGAAGGTATTATGTGCTTAAATCAGTTTTGAAGTGGCGAGGCCTCAAAGATGGGAAGTGGAGAGGGAGTGGATTTATTTAGATTATCAACTCTCTCTTTTGTTTAGAAGAACCATTGTCATAATGGAAAGTGTCAGAATATAGTGTTTGAGCCTCCAAATTAGCAGTATCATGATGGGCAGTGAATTTATTGCCTCAGTTTCCTTTTGGATAGAATGTTGATAATACTTGCATTGCTTACCTCATAGGGTTGTTTGAGAAAACTGCTTTACAGACTTTAAATCACTATAAATGTGACCCATTATTGGCATTGAAGGAAATAAGTCCCAAAAATAGTTGAACTAGGTTGGGATAGGCTGTGTTCCACAGATACTTAGAATGACCTGAGGGTAAGTGAGTATGTGTGCTGAGAATGAAATCTGTTGGCTGGGGGGCTGTGGCAGAAGGTTTTTGCGTGGTGGTGAGGTACGGATATAATTCACCCTGGGAGTGTTTGCTGAGCCAGCTGAGATCCCAACCTTAGATTCAGCAGGTATCCCTAATTACAGGTTTTTGGAGGGATGGGAGGAGTTTAGTGCCTAATGCCCAATAATCCTAACCCTATCTTTGTTACCTTCCCTTAAGTCTCAATTCCTCTTACTTATTTCTTTCTCCATCCCATGCCATTTTAGGACTGCTTAGTCCTCCCCAGTTAGAGAGGGGGAAACACAACTTGTGTGTGGTAGTAGGACATAGAGGGAGCTCATGAGAAGGCATGAAATAACTCCAGTAGGGAGAATCTGCTCAGGATTCCTTGGTTTTGGCATCTACTTCTCAAAGGGAGCAGCAGAAGATGCCCATCCATTTGGCCTGGGCCAGGCTCCCTTAGGAGTGGCTTCCCATGGTCCTCACCCACACCCACAGCAGGCCCAGACTGGTGACTCCTACCTAATGAGGCTGACAGGGACTGTGTCTGCTCCTTCCCAGGGAAGTTTGGGGTGTGTCAAGGCCAAAGCCTCTATACTATACACTGATCTTCCTGCCTTTTTAAGGCTCTTTGAAATTGAGGGGTCATTTCATATGTCTTTTTCTTCAGTGTCATATCATGCAAGCTAATAATATTTTAGAAACATCATTTCAGTTGACAGTATAAGTATTATCTCCATTGTACCAATGAGGAGATTGAAGTTTGTGAGGATATTGTAGCTTACCTAGGACAGTGTAGTTACAAGAGAAACCTATTCTTTTTCATCTCAGGTTCAGTGTTTTTCCCATGATACCACACAGTCCCTCTTTCTTGATGCCTGCTGTATGTTCAGCCCTGGGCTGGGGGTGAAAGGGTAGTGATAGTAAGGGCAGTAACAGAGGAATTCCATTAGAAGCCAGTGAAAAGTTAACATGATATGGGTTAACAGGTTATTCTAAAATGCATAGTGAAAATATATCAATAAGTGCTGGAGGTGTTTGGGGAAGGGAGTCCTTTTAAAGTTACTCAGAAAGGTGGTTTTTAAGGGAATGTTAGGTTTTGATTTAGTTGATAGGAAAGGGAGACACTAGATTATTAAAATAATGCAATTATTAGTCCCTCTGTTTTCACTTTCTTTCCAAAGGCCATCAGACTAAATAACACTCTGATCATGTTATGGTCTATCCAGAAAATTTCTTTGATCATGTATTATCTACAGAATGAAGTCCTAACATCTGAGACCATTTATAATCTGGGGCTACCTTGCCTCTATCCTCTAATGGTAACTTATTTATTTATTTATTTTTTTGCTGATGCAATTTGGGTTAAGTGACTTTCCCAGGGTCACACAGCTAGGAAGTGTTAAGTGTCTGAGGACAGATTTGAACTCAGATCCTCCTGACTTCAGGGCTGGTGCTCTATTCACTGTGCCACCTAATTGCCCTGGTAACTTGCTATTTTGTGCTCTTAATGGTCCCAGTTATTGATCCAGTGACCTTGGTGCATTTCTTCTATCTCCTTTTTTGCCTACATTGCTCCATTCCCTTCTTTTCATGCCTAGCAGAACAAAAACACAATGTCTAGGGGAAGAGATAGGTGAATTATGGTTATTTTTCTTGTTTTCCAGGTTCTGCTGGAAGAGGAGGAGGAAGAGGAGGCTGGCTTCCTCAGCCTGTCCCAGCATGATCTATTTGGCCTGGAGGGAGATGATGAATTAGGAGATGAAGAGATGTTCCTACAGCGCGAGGTCCTGTTGGAGACCATGCAAAGCTATATGGACGCTTCTATCATTTCCATCATTGAAGACTTAAGTGGATCTGGAGAGGTGGGCACTAAGGGGTGGTTTCAATGGAGCAGAGGAACTCTAGGTACCCAGAAGGCCAGAGAGTGGAGGGAATTGACCTAAAATAGAAGAGGGACCTCTAAGAAGGAGCTTGCTAAGTTTCTGAGGTTCCCTTAAAATTTACTGTACTCTTCTCTTGGCCACCTCAATCCAAGAGGACTGTAGAGGTATAAAGCTGGAACAAAGTGTGTTTTGTTTGATTTGTGTACTTCAGATATACCATGAAAATCAATCAAGCAACTTACACTTAGTTATTTCACATTTGTCCAGGGCTTAGGAGGGTGGCCTATTTTTTGTAGGATGAGGCAGGAAAAGATCTAGAGCCAAGATTCTTCATCTCTGGAGTCCATGAATATGCTCTTAAAAATATTTTGACAACAGTCTTCATATAATTGATTTCCTTTGTAATCATGTGTATTTATCAATTTGAAAACATTATTATAAGTAGGGTCTCTACGCTTCATCAACTTGCCAAATAGGTCAGTGATACTACAAAGGTTGAGAATCACAGGTCTAGAATTTTTTAGTGATAGAGGCATAAACGTGTGGCTACAAAGGAGAAATGGCAGGAATAGAGCCCAACAATATTTTTCTGGGCTTATTTGCATCTGTTCCTATAACATTCATTTATTAATTCATTAGTGGGTTGACTTGGGAGGAGGAGAGGTGAATCATTTGGATTCTATGAGTTTTTGACTTGAGGAATATGTAATGTATGAGCATTCAGCCTGTGTACCTTTTCAGTGATTAGATGTCCCTTTCTTCTTTGGAAGCAGAGCAGGGTGACCTCAGAGGACCAGAATGAAGTGTCTCTGCTCACAGCCCTCACTGAAATACTTGACAATGCCGACTCTGAGAATCCATCACCCTTTGATACCATTCCAGACTCGGAGCTGCTTGCATCTCCTCGGGAGAACACCTCGGTTAGTGTTGGGCTGTTGGATATTGAGTTTTTTACTTCATGGTTAGGACAAATGCTCATGGTTGGGATTGTGTGTCTAATCTCATTGTGGGTTATTTCATAACAGATTTAAACCTGTGTTCCCAATGGATACTGGTTTCTGCATGTAAACTATGTAATGTCATTTGTTCATTTAATTATCTGTCCTTGGCAAGGGGCAGGTATGGTGGTAGAAGAAACAGGTCTAGGGTGGTAGTTCCCTGGTGACCACTGCCCTTAATCACCCCTCCGTCCACTTAGCCAGAGACTGACTGGCTTTCTTTGTACCCTTTTAGTTGCACAAACTGCTGGGTTTTTCTCGCTCATCCCCAGAAAACGATGCGGATGGCCAATGGGGACCCAAGACACACAGTATGGCCCCTACTATTGGCAGGGTGAGTAAAGTGAGTTGGAGGAATACCTGTGACCCAGTGGGGAGTCACTAGATCATGTTTGGAAAGGCCAAGATCTGGCTTAGAACCAGAGATAGAAGGGTCCTTAAAGGCTAGCCAACGCCCTTATTTTTCTGAGAAAATAATTTTATCCATCATCACAATCCAGATGGTTAACAGAACTTGGAATAGATGCCCAAGTCTTATGGATGCCAAGTACTATCTTTATAAAAAAAAGGCATCTAGGGATAAGTGATCCTTCCCCCCAGATCTGGGAGATTGCACCTCAATGCCAGTGACCTATTTCCCCCTTCACCTGACTGTTCACTTTTCCCCTCTATGTAGGTTGAGATGTGTGTCTCTGATTCTTCCTGGGATCTTCCCCCATCTCCATTCTTGGAGACCTCTTCCCCAAAAATCCCAGGATGGAAGACCCCAAGATCCCGGCCCCGATGGGGTCAGCTTTCTCCTCTGCAGCGCAGTGATGGAGAGGAGGAAGAAGATGCCAGACTCAGCAGTGACAGAGTCGCAACAGCGGGCTCCTCTGCCGACGACACTGAAGACTTCCCTATGCACCTGGCCTGCCCAGAGGAGGAGGAGGCTGCCCCAGTTGGAGACGAGAGCATCTCCTCTCTAAGTGAGCTAGTGCGGGCCATGCATCCCTACTGTCTGCCCAGCTTCACGGTTTGCTTGGACTCCCCTGGAGACCAGCAGGAGGAGCAGACCGAAGAGTTGATGCTGGCTGAAGGGGGCATGGTTCTAGAGATCCTAGGCCAAGGGTCTGTGACTGGAGAGGCTCTGGAGATTCCGGTGGTCTTGCGCCATCTCCCTCCTTCAGACCAGCCTATGGAAGAGTTAGAGCCTGACCTTTCTCAGCAGCTACTAGAGTCTGACCCGGGAGCTGACGTCCCCATGTGTGGGGAGCCGTGCTTTCAGAAAGAGCCCGCGATCGCAGGCAGTCCTGAAGCAGGGAGAGAGAAGGAGCCAGCAAGCCCAGCCCTGCCTTGTGATGTATTGATGCCAGCACCTCTTGATGACCCCAAAGGACCCTCTATTGATGGGTCTTTAGATGCACCGAAAGGCCAAAGGGGCCATCGGAGTCGGAAAAAGAAGACTGAAGCTATGTTATTGCCGGATAGGGAGGGAGACAGCCCCTATGTTCGCAAGCTCAGGTCCTCTTCCCGGAGCCACTTGACCGCTGAGAGCCAGCCCTCAGATCAGCCCCTGGAGGGGGTCTCCAGAGTGGCCCAGGCATCCTGCAGTCGGAGAAAGCCCCGGGCCAGGCTGGCTGAACCTAGAGTGATGTCAAGTCTAGAAAAACCAGGCCCAGCAGAGCCTGGCTCTGTCTCACCAAGTCCCCTTGGACAGTCTGGCCTAGCCAGAGAGGAGCCACCAACTCTGTGCTCCGGCAGTGTGGAGATGTCCTTGGCCTCAGGGACTTGTGACCAGTCACAGGCCCCAGAGCCAAGCCTTGAGAGTAACAGGCCTCAAAGTGAGGGGGTCTTGAGCCCCTCAAAGGCAGAATGCAGTGCCAGCACTGGGCCCCAGGAAACCAAACCCCGACCTTTGAGCCTCTCAGAGTATTGGCAGAGAAGGCAGCAGCGCCAAGCAGAGGAGCAAGTGCCAGAGCCCCAAACCCCTGCTGGAAAATGGCCAAGCATTCCAGAGACACCTACAGAGCTAGCAGAAATCCCATGCCTCATTGTCCCTTCTAAGACAGCTGAGCAGCAGGGCCTTGAGGTACCTTCAAGGCCCACTGCCCCTGGCATAGCCAAGCAGAGGACAGCTCAGCAGCCAGGCCCCAAGCTGCCTGCCAGTCCCATGCCCTCCTCCAGCTTATCTTCCCCTGAGGCTGACCTCCCATTGCCAGCCAGACATACATCTCTAGCAAGGCAATCTGTGCCCCCTACAATGCCCATGCCCCAAGCTGTGCCTCCTGCAGGACCCATGCCCCCAGCTGTGCCTCCTACAATGACTGTTCCACTGACAATTCCCAGGCCTCCAGCTCTGCCACCCACAATGCCACCCCTTCCGGGTGGGCCAGGAATGCCCTCCATGGTGCAGCTTTCCTCCAGTGGGCAGACAATGCCCGATTTGCTTCTGCCACCGCTCCCCCCACCATGTCTCCCAAGGCCTCCTGATTCTTATACCCAATTTGCCCCAGTGCCTTCCTGGCCCTGTTACCCCTCTGTGCCACCATCTGTTAACTATCCTTGCTTGCCACCCCCAGTGCCAGGCACATCCAATGCCTATCCAGTACCTACTCCCCCTGCTGTGCCTTGGGCCCTACCTCCTGCGTCAGTGACAGCTTATGGTTCTGATCATTCTTATGGGCCTATGGGCTGGGGTCCAGGCCCGCAAACTCCTTATTGGCCAGCTGTACCTCCAGCCCCATTACCACCACTACCACCACCACTACCACCTCCCCTAGCTAAGAACATCCCACCACCTACCCATGTTACTGACATTTTCCCTACAGTGGCTCATGATAGCATACCTGACTCCAGTGCAGTCTCTATAGTTCCACTACCTAATCTTGTACCAACTTCCCAGGAGGCATCTCAGTCTGCACCCTCAAGAGCAGAGGTCAAGCAAGGGCCAGCTTCTCAGCAACCCTTGAGACCCTTGTCCCCTACATCCAAAACCAGGCTGGCCATCCCAAAGTGCCCAGATGCCAGAAAGAATGGGGTTCTTGTTGAGGAGCCCATGGTTCAAAAGGGCCAACTCAAGTCAGAGGGTTCTACCCCCCAGAAGGCCCAGCCTGAAACCAAGGAGAATGTGCATAGTGAGTCACCGTTAGTCTCTGCAGATGTCACTGGGTCTGTGCCAAAGCAGTGCCAAGTGGTCAAGATGCCTAATGTCCATCCAGCCCGGCTTCGGAGACTCAACTTTCTGCCTTCCGCACACACCCAGGGTTCTGAGGATGTGGTACAAGCTTTTATCAGTGAGATTGGTAAGTGCCCAGGGGACAGGTAGACCCTGCCTGCCTGCCTGTTTTTTGGTTGGGGAGGACTGCTACTATTGCTGCTTTGCCTTAAAGGAGAATGAGCTAGTTATGCTTTCCTTTTATACTGGATTTCTCATGTTTTGGGTAGGGAATTCCAAGATAGAAGTGTTTAGGGCCTCTTGGATGAGGTAGTATACTTGTCTCTTTTCCAGAACTATACATGTTCTTCCTTTTCTTGCTATAGGAATTGAAGCATCTGATCTATCCAGTCTTCTGGAGCAATTTGAGAAGTCTGAAGGTGAACAATTTACTTTTTGGGGAGGGTGGGTAGTAGATGGGGCAAATTTTTTGGTTTGTCTACTACATTCACATTTTTAATTTCTTTAAATTCTTAATCCTTTGCATTATTAATTTCTTTAAAATATGTATTGCTTTTTTTTGTTCTTAGATGACTTTCATTTCCATTTATGGGGCTCTCTACTTTTCCCTACCCAGAGAAATACTTATAACAATCAGAAAGGAGGTGTGTGTGGGGTGATGGAATAGTTGAGCAAAACAAATCATATCCTAGTCTGAATTTATATCCAGTGCTCTTATACCATATTCCTTATGTTTACAAAAATGAAGGGCAGGTGCATTTTTTCTCGTTGGGCCAAACTTGGTCATTGCTATTATACATCATTCTGATCACTTTAATTTCTTTAAAGAAAAAAAATTTTGTTTTTACATCACTTTTATTTCCCACTGTATCTCTGCCCTCATGAAGAAAAATTTTAAAATACAGAGAAAAAAGGCAACACATTATGGAATTCCAACATGATATGCCATAATCTTCACTCCTGGTCTCCAGGCTCTTTATTTTTTGAGGGGGGAAGTAAGCAGAGTTAGCTAGTAAGTGTCTGTGGTCAAAATTGAACTTGGGTCTTCCCTGACTCCAGTGCTGGTGCACTCTCCAGCTGCCCCTCCAACTTCTTTAAATGAAATGTTTTCTTACATCTTTAATTATGATGAATAACTTTTCCTGGTTCTTATTTTGTTTTTCATCCATTATAACCTTTTTTTGCTTCTCTATATCATTCATCGTTTATACAATTGTTTGTGTTCACCTATCACTGTTTAGCCATTCTCTAATCATTCAGTGTCTACTTTGTTTCCAATTTTTGTGTAGTACACACACTATAAACATTTTGGTGCATACAGAACCATTTTTTAAAAATTCTTTCATCTCTTTGGGGTATATGTTTAGCCATAAGATTTTCTGGGTTTTATTATATAAAGAATATAATATATTTTATATATATATGTAAAGAATTATATAGAGAAGAGCCAGTCTGACTACCTCATTGAAATACACACAAAGATAATTTTTAAAATTCACCTTTGTAAAACCTTGTGTTCCAAATCTTTCTCCCTCTTCTCCCCCTTCCCAAGATAACGATCTGATACAGGTTAAACATGTAATTATTTTAAACATATTTCCATATTTATTATGCTATGTAAAGGAAAAAAATCAGATCAAATGGGAAAAAGAATGAAAAAGGAAAAAAAAAACCCAAGCAAATAAACAAGATGCTTTGTTACATTTTTAGTGTAAGCACTTATACTTTGGAAACTGGCAAAACCCTAAATTCAACACTTGATTTAATTTTTTTGTTGCTTAAGTTAGAACTTAAGAAAGTAATAAAAAGAAACTTCATTCAGATTAAATTTAAAATGGGTAGTTATTTTTGAGATTTAGTTGTCAAACATTTACACTGCTGATCAAAGAATATGGGCATTTCATTCACTTTCCTAGCATAATTATAAGTTGTTTTCCAGAATGATTGTCCAAATTCGTTATTTCACAACAGTACATCCTGCTAAGGGTAACTTGGTTTCAGCCAGTATTCAGCAACATCTTTTGGCCCTTTACTTGGCTGTGTCATGGAGGAGATCTAATATCTGCCCCTAAGATGTAGCATTCCAGGTATGGATACAGAGTAAAGAAGAGCAGTATGGGAATATACTGAGTGTGTTGATGGAAAGCCTGATCTCCCTTCAGTATTTTCTGATCTGCAATTCCTGATCTTCAATACCTATTTGTATTATTAATGATAATGTAAATGTTTGATTTCTTTACAGTCAAAAAGGAGTGTATTCCAGTGGGATCTGCTGATACCTTAGCTATAGGAAACTCAGGGTTAGTATGAACTGGGGGTTCCCCATAGCTTTTTATTTCCATTAGTTGTCAGGATGAACACGTCTCCCAAGGTAACTTCTGTTTCTTAAAGTTTCAGAGAGTACTTCCTTTTTTGGGTTGGTTGAGGGATTATTGTGAGACTGAGATAACGTGAAACTTGGGCTCCCAAATATCCCCATGGCAACTTTCCTTCCAACTCCTTGGATACCTTAAGACTGAAGTCCTTGGCTAGTTTGTAGTTTCCCTGGTAGTTACTTGGGGAAAGAAAAGTCCTTTAAACCCTTTGCCCCTCCTCCCAGAGCTGAACTTCCCTCTTTTTTCCACCCAATTTTTCCATCTTTCCCCAAGAGCATTTACTTATCTTGTCCTTGAAACAGTGATTTGAAGAGGGTGCTGCTTCCTTCATTTCACAAGGGTGAAAAGAAGCAACATATTCCATAAAGAGTTGGTGACAGAGGGAATGCATCCTTATCCATTTCTAGTAGAACAGACAATTCTAGGAGGTCACAGATGAAATGAGGTTTTAGCTAGGTCCTTATCTCTTCCTGACAGGGTTGACATCTCCCAGGAAAAGCGACCTCTTGACCGATTACAAGCCCCAGAGCTGGCCAACGTTGCAGGTATGAGTAATGGGATGGAGGGGAAGATCCAATCCTTAGATTTTGGATTATAGCATTTGGTACTAGGTAATCATGTTGGGTGTGGGGGATGGAATCATTTATATTTTATTTTTCTTTCTTTCCTATAGGCCTGACCCCTCCTGCTACTCCACCTCATCAACTGTGGAAACCTTTGGCTGCAGTCTCATTACTGGCCAAACCAGGGTCTCCTGATTCTCCTACCCAAGATAGAGTGCAGAAGCCCATGGGAAACATGGACGCCAAACGTGCAACTGCAGCTCGACTCCGAGGGCGGGTCCCAGGACCTAGCCCAGTTCATGTAGGCTCTGGGGACCATGACTATTGCATCCTAAGCCCTACAGTGACCCCAGGGCCTGAGTTGGGATCCCGCTGGAATGTCAAACGACATCAAGATATTACCATTAAGCCTATCCTTTCTCTGGGCGCTTCACCTGCTTTGCCAGTATGCCCAACCACATGCCAGAAACAGCAGCTGGACCATAGGACTAGTGAAGAGCTGGAAGTTACGCCTCCAGCCCCAATCGCTACCCCTGACCAGCACCCTTCTGTGCTGTTGTCCCCAGAGGCTTCACCTGGCCGTAACGATGACACTAGGACTGCCCCCGGGGCTTTGGCCAAGCAGCCAGTGCGCTGCTATCAAAAGGCCATTGCTTCATCCAGCCCTCCAGGCCGTGTTTGGCGAGGCCGCAGCAGCCGTTCATGTTCCAATGGGGCCAGTGAGGCCTCTTCCTCCTCGGCGTCTTCATCCTCTTCCAGATCCAGGTCCAGGTCTCACTCCCATTCCCGTTCCCGGTCCAAGTCCAGGTCCATCTCCCCACCACCCAAGAGATGGCGCAGGTGAGTTTGGTCAAGTTCCTTTTCTTCCTGGAAGTACCCTAGGGCATGGGATTACTTTTTTGGTCAAGTCAAATCAATAAGCATTTAAATGTTTGGGATACAAAGAAAAGTAAAAAAAAAAAACAATCTTTGCCCTCAAAGAGCTCACATTCCAATAGGGGAAACAACATGCAAACAACTATATGTATGCAAAGGGTAATTTGGAGGTTATGTTAGGGAAGAAAGCAATAGCATAGGGAGTTGGAAAGAGTGGGAAAGACTTCTTGTAGAAGGTAGGATTCGTTCTAAGTGTTGAAGAAGGCAAGAGAGTGCTTAGGAGTGAAGTCTGGAGATTGAATGTTGTATGCAAGGAACAGCAGAGTCCAGTGTTACTGTATTGTAGATAAAATACATGGAAGTAAGTAAAATGTAAAAGGGCTGAAAAAGTAGGAAGGGTCCAGATTGTAAAGGTCTCTGGGTACAGAGCATTTCATGTTTGATCCTAGCGGTTTTGAGGAGTAGAGTGATGTGTCAGATATGCTTTTTGAGGAAGATTATTTTGGCAGCTTTGTGGAGGATGGATTTGGATGGGGAGAGACTTTAGGCAGGATACCCACCAGAAGGTTATTATTGAAGATGAGGATCTGCATTAGGGTAGTGACAGAGAAAGGAAGGCCATGTATACAGGTGCCAGCTGTGCCCATACATAGCCTGATAGGGGTGGGTTGAGGAAGTTAGGTTGTCCTGCCAGTTGAAGTTCAGGAAATGTCTGCTGGGACTTGGAACATTTATTAGGCAGGGTGTTAGGTATTGATCTACCATAGATATCAGAGGCTGCAAGGGCAATAAGTAAACATTTTTACACTATGTGGTGGATATTAACCTGATGAAAAATACCCCTTTCTATGGGGATGTCTGGTAGAAATGCCTTCAAGTTCCAAATGTCTAATTTCTGTTAGCATTTGATTTATCTTGATTATTAGAAGAAACTTTTTTACATATGTTCTCATTTGGCCCTCAAAATAGCCCTGAGGGAAGAGCTTATTAGAAGTATTATCATTCCTACTTTACATTGGAAATTAGAACCAAAATGAAAGAGGAGAGTGTATCTCTTGATGGAATGTAAACTTGAGAAATGGGGCTTTCATTTTTTTTCTTTGAATCCACATCTCCTAGCATAATTCCTCTCTTGTATAATGGGCACTTTATGAATGACTGATTGACTGGGGTAAAGTAGAAACAAGAGTGTTGATCCAGTCTCTGATGTTTAATCTGGTTTTTTGCCCATCTACCTTGGAAAATGGTGGGTTGGGGATGTCTTGAGGATAGGTAAGAAGCGAATGGCTAACAGAGGATACAAAGCCATCTTATTCTCCCAGCTACAGGTCCCGTTGTTCCCGTAGTACCCGATCCTCTTCTAGGTCCAGCTGTGATTCCTGGGGACACTCTCGGCGGCGATCTTCCTCCTCATCGTCTTCTACATCTTCTTCTTCATCTTCATCCAGTTCTCAGAGCCGATCTCGTTCTCCGTCCCCTCGTAGGAGGAGTAATAGGAGAAGGAGGTGAGTATGAGTATAGGCTGGAGTCAGTGTTTGGAGCAGGGAAGCAGAATGGTGAGGTCTTGGATCTGGTAAAGAAAGAACTGTTAGAAACAATGTGGTTCCTCTTGGTCAGATCCCTGGCTTATTCTATCCTGCAATTCCTCTCTTGCTTAGGTACGACTACTATGATTCCCAGGACCACTACCAAAGGCAGAAAATTCTTCAGAAGGAACGTGCAATAGTGAGTTGAGGATAATGGTGTGGGGAGAAAGATCTATTTTGGACTTAAAATTAAGAATAGCATACTATCCTTCACTTAAGGCAGGAAAAGAGGTCCTGGCTTACCTGTTGTTTTCCCTTGTGTCCATCTACCTGAATCCAGGAGGAAAGGAGAGTGGTCTTCATTGGGAAAATTCCAGGCTGCATGACTCGGTCAGAGTTGAAACATCGGTTCTCAGTCTTTGGAGAGATTGAAGAATGTACCATCCACTTCCGCTTTGAAGGGTAAGTGTTTGCTTCTGAAGAGGAGGGGAATATCCCTTCCCCATGCCACTATCCAAACTCCACTTCATTCTCTTTCATGCAAAATAGGAGGCTGTTGCATTTCTAATGTTCCTTTGTCTTTAGGATTGTAATTGAGAGCAACATAGGGATTATATTTTCTACTCTATATTTGATGAGTTAGCAAGCAGTTTATTTCTAATTTTTGGGGTGATGAAATGGAGATTGGGGAGGCAGTCCCTTAGCATCTTCTTTATATAATTATTCCCTCTTTCTCCTTCTTAAGTGACAACTATGGCTTTGTCACCTACCGATATGCTGAAGAAGCATTTGCAGCCATTGAGAGTGGTCACAAACTTCGGAGGGCGGGAGAGCAGCCCTTTGACCTCTGCTTTGGGGGCCGAAGGCAATTCTGCAAGAGGAATTATGCAGATTTGGGTGAGTAGTATTCTAATGGCCTAAACTGGGGACCCAGGGTGGTTGTGGTTAGGATTTGAGGCATTTATAAACTTTAATCTATTCATTCTTTGAGGGCAATCAAAGCTAAAGAACCAGGGGGAAAATTTCAAATCGTTTTATCCATGGCCCAGTGTTTTTTACTGTGGACCTTTGGAGGAGGGAAACTACATGTGGGGTGGATGTGGTGTGAATGGATCCCTTGATCCTTATGGGGGGGAGTTGGTCATTCTTCAAGCTTGCCCAGGATCAGTTTTTCCCTCTGCATTTGTAGACTCCAACTGGGAGGAGTTTGACCCTGCCCCCGTGAAGAGCAAATTTGATTCAGTCGACTTTGACACATTACTAAAACAGGCCCAGAAGAACCTTCGGAGGTAACCCTGGGCCTCCAGCCCCTGTCCCTCCAGAAGTCCCTCCCCCTCGCCCCCTGGAGCACCCGTTGCTTCTGGATGAGGGGGGAAGAGCTGCTAGTGAGATGGCTGTTTTATAAAGAAAATGGAAAAATAAGTGAAATTTAAAAAAAAGTAAAAGAATTTTTCTAAAAAAAAAAGTTTTGTTTTTATAAAAAGTATTTAACAAAATTTGCATTCCTTGTGAAGTGGGTGGTGCCTACTGCATGGGCTGCTCATTTGGGGAAGGTCTAAATCACTATGCAGATCAATAAACAAAAAAAAGGAAAAATCTTTATTGTGTTTGCTACGTATTTCTGTCCCTAAAGATCCTGGTTATTTCCTGCCTTACCTGTACTTTTGATCATGTTTCTGACTCCTGGCCTCTTCCTCAGGGGGCTTAAGGGATACCATTGGCTTACCCTTGGCCTCTCAGGCTTACCTGCTTTGTTGGGTCCATTGCTCCTACTGCTGCCTTTCCTTATGAAAAGATTACTGGTTATAATTTGTGAATAGGCATTTTGACTATTGATAAGCTTTTAATGATGGACCAGGTGAATGAGAACAGTGGAAGGTTGTTGTTATTAAATCTTTTTTGAACCTTGTGAGAGCTTGAGGATAATATATTACTTTTGGGATATGATTATATTCTAGGAAGTGTAAGTCACTTTAGGTTAGTTTTCTACCCAAGAGAGGAGTAGGGTAGTATCAATGAATTTTTTCCCTACTTCATATTTTATAACGCCTTGGATTTGAAATCAGGGTCTGAATCTTGCCTTAGATACTCTTTACCATAATGATGTGGCTCTCAGTAGGTTAAATCACTTAACTTTGGTTCTATTTCCTCATCCAGGAAATTAGAGTTATACCTGTTGCATATGGAGGTGGAAGGGTGGAAAGATAGCAGGCAGTTCTTTGAAAATCAAAACAGTGAATTTGATGCTTTTTTTAAACCTCAAATCTGTTTTACAAACAATTCTAGTTGTTATTTCTATTTAATTTTTTTACCTCCCACATAATACTTTTGTGTTTTCCAATTAAATGTAAAGATAGTTTTCAACATTCACTTAAAGATTTTGAGTTCAAAATAGTTTTTTCCTGTTTCTTCCCCAAGATGGCAAGCAGTTAGATATAGATTATACATGTATAATCATATCAAACATTTCCACATTAGTCATATTGTTATCTTTACTTTAAAGCCTAGTGAACCCAAAGGACCTTTGAAGCAAAAATTAAAAATTAAATGGAAACCAAATCATTTAGTTCTAAAGAATATTGAAAGTAATTTCACTAAAGGTAAGGATAGAAGGGAGACAACATGCTGTGCCAAAATTTGTAGAATACAGTCAACGGTTCTTAGGGAAATTTCTTATCTCTCGAATGCTTTTCTCAATAAGTACATTGGGCATGCAACAACAAAAAGAAAACCAAATTAATCCCCTCTAATTAAGCACTCAGACAATCATTCTAATAAAAGGAGAGATTAACAAAATTGAAAGTAGAAAATAAAATTATTGAGCTAACAAAATCAGATTTTAAAAACAAACTTATTTAAAAGAATAAAATCAGATTGCCAGTATCAAAAATAAAAGGTAAATTCACAGTCAAAGAAGAAATAAAAGCAATTATTAGAAGCAATTTGCTCAGGCTTTATATGTATATGATTTAAGCGAAATAGCTAAATATTTACAAACTATAAATTGTTCAGATTCACAGAATAGGGAATAAAATAATTATTATAGAAAAAAATTTGAACAAAACATAAATGAAATTCCACAGGGTGGAAGAAAAAACGGGCAGGACCAGATTAAGTGAATTGTACCAAACATTTAAAGAAAAATTCCAATACTACATAAAATGTTTGAGGCAAAAATAAAATAATTTGGATTAATAGGCAAAAAGAGTCCAACCAGTTTACTTTGTTGAAACAAATATGCTGATACCTAAACTAGGTAGAGCAAAAACAATTATAGACCAATTTTATTAGTGAATATGTATGCTGAAATTCCAAGTAAAATAATAAATAAGAAACAACAATATATCACAAAGATTATACATTGTGACCAAGTAGGATTTATCCCGGGAACATAGGGATTGTTTAACATGAGGAAAATTATATAATTGATTATATAATAACGAGTAACAAAAATCATGATTGTTTCAATAGATATTTTTGACAAAATACAATACAAAATACTTTAGAGCGTAGACATAAATGGATTTTTTCTTAAAGTGATAAAGCATCTACCTAAAATTAACAAGCATTATTTATAATGAGAATAAGTAAAACAAATATGTCTATTATCCCCAATGTTATTATAAATGCTAGCAATATAAGATAACATAGTAAGAGAAATAAGAGAAAAAGTTGGAGGAGTCAGGATGGACAGTGAGGTAATAAAACTATTTGTAGGTGATATAATTGGAAAATCCTAGAGATTGTACTAAAAATTTAGTTACAACAGTTAATTTTAGTAAAATGGCAGCATATATATAAAATTAATCCATATAAATCATAAACATTTCTATATAGTACCAACAAAATCCTGAGGTAAGGAGACCCCATTTAAAGTAACCGTAGAGAGTACAAAATACTTGTGAGTAGTGTGAATATAAATATAAAGCAATTTTCACAAATAAATTCAGATTTAAATAATTGGAGAAATATTAAATATTAATTATTGATAGACAATGTCAAGAATATCAAAAGAATTAATTAAAAAACTATAAAGGAAGGCAGTTTAGTAATGACAGATCTTATATTGTGAGGCAATAATAATCAGTACTATCTGGTAAGAAATAAAGAAATACCTGGCTAAGAAATAAATGGATTGGAACAGAGCTGATATAAAATGACAATAGTAAATGATCATAGTAATCTTGTATTTAACAAATTAAAGATTTAAGCTTTTGGCATAAGAATTCACTATTTGGTAAAAATTGGGAAAACTGGAAAGCAGTCTAACAGAAATTGGGTCTAGACCAGTATCTTACACTCTTTACCAAGATAAGGTCAAAACAGCTATGAACTGGATATAATCGGGGGTTATAAGAAAATTAGAAGGACATGTAGCATGGTTAGAAGAATTTATGAATAAACAAGATATAGAGATCCTTGTGAGATGTGAAATGATTATTTTTAATTACATTAAAATTTAAAAGTTTCATATAAATAAAATGAATATATCCAAGATTAGAAGGAAAGCAGAAGATTGGAGAAAATTTTTTATAACTCTCATCTCAAATGTATAGAGAACTTTGTCAAATGTATGAGAATATGAGTCATTCCCCAATTGATTAATAGTATCAAAACTTTATATAAGCATGAAAATATGTTCTAAATCATTATTTGTTAGAGAAATGCAAATTAAAATTACAGCCTATTTATAAGAATGGCTACAATGATAGAAGGGGGAAGTGACAAAATGTTGGAAGGGATTGTGGAAACATTGGGACACTAATACACTCTTGGTGAAATTGTGAACTGATATATTGGAAAGCAATCTGGAATTATGTCCAAAGAATTATAAAACTCTTTATACCCTTTGACCTGTAATACCACTATTAGCTCTGGTTGGCAAAGTGATCAGGGAAAAAGAAAAAGAACCTTTATGTTCTAAAATATTTATAGCTTCTCTCTTTGTGGTGTCAGAGAACTGGAAAATAAAAGGATACACATCATTTGAGGAATGGCTAATGCTAAACAAGTTGTGGTATATGATTGTAATAGAATGTTACTGTGCTGTAATAAATAATTGAGCGTGTTGATTTTAGAAAAATATAGTCCAAGGCAATCCCAATAGACTTTAGATAGAAAATGCCATCTACATCCAGAAAAAGAACTATGAATGTAAACCAACACATGCTATGTTCATTTTCTTTTTTTTCTTTTTTTATTTTCTCTTATGGTTTTTCCCTTTTCTAATTTTCTCTCCCAACATGATTCATAAAGCAGTGTGTGTTAAAAATAAATAAACGAAAGAAAAATATGGAAAAACCTGCATGAAATAACGAGTGAAATGAGAAAAACCAAGAGAACATTGTGTGTGGTAATAGCAATATTGTTTTAAGAACAACTGTGAATGATTAAGTTATTCTGAGTATTATAGATATTCAAATTAACTACAGAGGACCTCTGAAGTTCGAAGAAGATGGGTCCTCTCTAGAGAACTGACAAATGGGAATATGCATAGTATGCTTTTTATATTTTTTTGTGTGTAAGTGTCTGTACATACAGACGTACGTGTGTGTGTGTGTGTGTGTGTGTGTGTGTGTGTGTGAGAGAGAGAGAATCTCTTTGTCAAATGGTTGCCATCCCTAGTGCTGGGTGGGGAAAGAGGGAGACAGTTTGGAATTTAAAATGTAACAAAATAAATAAAATTGAAAAATAGGTAAAGAAGGGGTACTACCAAGTTACTTCTGTGACACAAATATGGTCTTAAATCCAGAAAGCCAAAGCAGAAAACTATAGACCAATTTCCCTAATGAATACAGTTGCAAAATTTTAAGTGAAATATTAGCAAAGATCATATCTCGCAAAGATCATATATTATAGTTCACTAGATTTTTACTAGAAAAACTAGAAACTGTATTAGAATAATTGTAACCATAATTGGCCATAACAGTAATCAACAAAAATCATTCTAGTTAATGCAGAAAAAGCTTTTGGCAAAATACAACACCTATTCCTGTTTTAAAAAGATACTAGAAAACATAGGAATAAATAGAATATTTCTTAAAATGTTAAGTAGTGGCTATCTAAAACCACTGAATCAGCATTATCTGCAAAGAGAATAATATAGAAACTCTTCTAGTAAGATCAGAGGTGAATCAAGGATGTCTATCGCCGCTACTACTATTCAATATTGTATTTGAAATGCTAGCTGTATTATTAAGATAAGAAAAAAGTAGAAGGAATAATCGAATCACACACAAAGATCCAACAAAACTCACTTTTCTGTTGGCCTAGAGAATCAATTAAAAAACAAATTGAAACAAATTCAGCAAAGAAGCAGAATATAAAATACATCTGCATAAATCATCTGTATTTCTGTTTATTACCAGCAAAATAACAGTGGAAAGAAATAGAGAAATTCCATCTAAATAACTATAAAGTATTTGGGAGTCTACTTGTGGAAGCCTATATGAACACAATTACATAATACTTTACACAAGTAAAGACATTGACAAAATTTTATAAATTAGAGAAAAGTTAATTGCTCATAGATAGGCCAACCCCTCCCCCTCCCCCAAAAATGTTACCTAAATTACTTTACTTGGTGCTTACCAATCAAACTAACAGTTATTTTATAGAATTAGAAAAAATGATAATGCATTTAGAGAAATAAAATGTTGAAGATCTCAAGGGAATTAATGGGGGAAAAAAAGGGATTGGAGGGCAGCAGTACCAAATCTCAAACTATACTACAAAGCTCTAATTGCCAAACAATTTGGTGACAATGGCCAGAATGTCAGGCTTAAAGTCAGGAAGACTCATCTTGAATTCAAATTCAGACTCAGACACTTAATAGCTATGTGATACTGAACAGTCATGTAACCCTATTTGCCTTTGTTTCCTCTTCTATAAAATAAGTTGGAAAAAAATTACTCCAGTATCTTTGCCAAGAGTTGCAATCGACTGAAATGACTGAACTTGATCAGTGAAGCCTAGTCTACAGAAACAAAGGAGCACAATAGTCTTGGTTGGTTGTCCTTCGTTCTTGAAGAGCCCCCAAATGATGTCACTATATTAGGTCCAGTCATAGTGTGTCTTGACTATGGCTGACCAGAACCAATATGAGATCGGAATGCTCTGCCACAAGTTGGACACAAATAGACCCTATGAACTTATGGGGTAACTTCTCTAACTTTGCTAATCTATCGTTTTCTTTGGGCTAATTCAATTTTGCTTATAGAGCACATCATCTCTGATGAGGGCCCACCATGCTGGGCCTTGTGCCAGTGTCTCCCATATCATACAGTCAATGCTAATGTTCTTAAGACAGACCTTGAAAGTGTCTTTGTATTGCTTTTTCTGACACCTTGTGAGTACTTGCCCTGTGTGAATTCTTCATAAAATAACTTTTTTGCTTAGTGTATATTTGGCATTTGAACAATGTGGCCAGCCCAATAGAGTTGCACTGTGCAGTAGAGTTGGAATTCTTGGCACTTTAGTTTGAGAAAAGACCTCAATGTCTGGTGTCTTACCCTTCTAGGTGAGCTTCAGAATATTCCTAAGACAATTCAAATGGAAGAGAATCCGTTTCCTAGCATGGTGCTGGCATACTGTCCTGGTCTCACAGGTATACAATAATGAGGTCAGCACAATGACTCTGTAGACCTTCAACTTGAAAAGACTACAAGCCAAAACTAAAGTGGAGGGAATGTTGGTGCATGATTTTTTTGTTTGCAGATGTTTGTGCACTCAATGTAGCCGCCAAAGCAGAGATGCAACAAAATATGGATCAGTTTTCTGCTGCTTGTGCTGATTTTGGCCTAACACCACCAAAACAACACAGGTCCTCCATCAGCCAGGACCACACCATCCATATGTGGAACCATCTGTTAAAGTAAATGGTGAATTTTTGAATGCTGTGAATGAGTTCTCTTACCTTGGCAGTATACTTTACAGAGATGTCCACATTAATAATGAGATGAAAATTGCCAGAGCTAACTTGGTGTTTAGGAGGCTCTAAAGGAGTGTGGGAGAGAAAAGGTATTAGGCTGATCACACCCTCTAACAGTAGATGTTACTCTATGCCCTTTTCTTTTCTCCCTTTTTACAACTTTGGTGATCACAGTTCCCAGGGATTTAATTACCATGTCTATGCTGATTCTCAAATCTACCTATTCTGCTCAGAACTCTGATGACCTGTAATCAATGGCCGATTTCCAAATGTCTTTCTGATACCATAAACTGGATGTCAGTAGATATCTTAAACTCAATATTTCCAAAACAGAACTCATTACCTTTCCCCATAAAATTCCTTTCCTAACTTCCCTGTTAGAATAGAGGGGAACACTATTCACTTTGTCTCTCAGGCTTACGACCTAGGAGTCATCCTGGATTCCTCATTATCTCTCACCCTCTCCTATCCAATCTGTTAGCAAGGCCTGTCCATTTCATCTTTGTAACTTCTCTAGTGTATGTCTTCTACCACCACCCTGGAATGGCCGGTCCTAAATCTCACCTTTGGATAACTACATCAACCTGATGATGTGTTTGCAATATGGTTAATTTTGATTATATAAAATTAGAAGATTTTTGCACAAATAAAACTAAAGCAGCTAAAAAGAAAAAAAGAGAAGCAGGAAACCAAGAAATCTTTGCTGCATATTTCTTTAAAAAAAGGTCTAAGATATATAGGAAAATGATTCAAATTCATAAAAATAAGAGCTATTCCCTGATTGATAAATTGTCAAAGGATACAAATAAGTTATTTAAAATTTTTTTTTTTTTTTTTTTTGGCAAGGCAATTGGGGTTAAGTGACTTGTCCAGGATCACACAGTTAAGAAGTGTTAATGTTTGAGGCCAGATTTGAATTCAGGTGCTCCTGACTCCAGGGCCAATATTCACTTTGCCGTTTAGTTGCCCCACAAATAGTTTTCAGAGGAAGAAATCCAAGCCATTAATAGTCATGAAAAAAAAATTCTAACTAAATCATTTATAGCAAAATACAAATTAAAAGAACTGTGAAGTTCTATCTCACACCTATCAGATTGTTTAGGCTGATGGTACTCTGAACTGCACCAATTCTTCTGGATAGCAGTTTGGAACCATGACCCAAAAGCTATTAAATTATTCATATCCTTTGACTCAGTTACTGATACTAAGTGCAGAGAGGTCAAAGAAAAAGAACCCATATGTACAATCATATATATATACATACATATATATATATATATATATATAGCAGATCTTTTTGTGGTGGCAAATAATTGGAAACTGGATGCCTATTAATTAGAAAATGGCTGAATAAGTTATGGTATGTAAATGATAGAATATTCTTGTGCAATGAGAAATGATGAAGGAAATGACTTTAGAGAAACCTGGGAAGATTTGCATGAACTGACACAAAGTGAAGTGAGTAGAACCAGGAGAAAAATGTATACAGTAACAGGATTGTAAAAACCCAACCCTGGATTCAGGAGGATCTAAATTCAAATCTGATCTCAGATACTTAACACTAGCTGTGTGACCATAGGCAAGTCACTTAACCCCAATTGCCTCACAAAATAATGGATTATAATAAATTTAGAAAAATTTAGGATTTCTGATGCACACAAAGAACAATTACAATTGCAATTACAAAGGACTCGATAAAATAGGCTATGCACTCCTAGAACTCTGGGTGCTAGATGGTGCAATAAAATAGAGTGCCACCTCTAAAGTTAGGAAAACCTGAATTCAAGTCTAGCCTTAAATGGAGCCTTTGTGATCTGGACAAGTCACTTAACCTCTTTGCCTCAATTTCCTCATCTTTAAAATAGAGATAATAGTACCTATCTCCCAGGGTTGCCAGGAGGATTAAAAGAAATAATTGCAGTGTCGGGAACGGGGTAGGTGCTATTTATTAGTTTTTATTATCTCTTCCCTCTATCCCTGGAGAATAATGTGAGAACTTGTTTTGCATGACCTGACTTTATATATTTCGATTTTAATTTATAATTTGGAACGGAGATTTTTCCTATGAAACACAAGCTGTCTGAGCTGGAAAGAACCTCAAGACCAGCCAGTCAGCAAGTATTTATTAAGCGCTTACTATGTGCCTGGCACTGTCCTAGAAACTGGGAATACAATTAATTACAAGCAGAAAGACGGTCCCTCGTCTGAAGAAGCACAACCTCTGTCCCCAGAGGGGTGTTTTGGGTGGTTGTGGAGCCCTGCTGCTCTTTCAGGAACCGTGGGTGGGCTTGCTCATCGTCCCTAGTTTGCACACATATCGCCAGGAGTTTGGGGGTGGCTCACTAAGCAGGAAGGAGCCTGTGAGCAGGATAGTGAACAACCAGGGGGGAGGGGACGAGGCTAGTCCAAAAGGAGCCCTAGGTCTCTTAAGTCCCACCCCCTCATTTTGCAGGCGAGCTTAAGCTGCTCGCTGGAAATATCACAAATCACGTCTGCGTGACAAGTACTTAGCAGGAGGCCCACCCGGCCCTGACAAGGTGGCGGCCGAGCCCACAGTTGAGCTTTCCCGCCAATGCGGCAGGAAGAGGGCGGAGCGATGACGCCACTGCCTCGTCTTTACCAAGGAGACAAGACCAGCGGTGTTCGTTGAGGGGCCTTTTTCATTGCCATGATTTCTGGTTTGGAACGGCGGCTGACGAGGAAAAGGTAAAGGAAGGGTTCTTGGAGTGGGCGGGCGGGTCTGAGTCCCCGCCTTTTCCGGCGCCGGGGCCGTGACGCAACACCCGGTTCCCTTCAGCTTCACCATTCCGGAATGATCTCATTCTGTGCGACGTCCAGCCCTAAGTCGCGCTAGTGACGCTTTCGGACCTAGAGGATGGCGGAGCAAGAGGGGTTACGCGTGGTTCCTAGCGACTTGTTCCCTCTCGTGCTCGGTTTCCTGCGCGACAACCAGTTTCCGGAGGCGGCAAGCAAGTTCGCTAAGGCTACGGGAACTGTGAGTGCCCACGTGCGCGGGCAAAGGGACACTCTTATGACCTGGCGATAAAATAGAGGAAAGCACGTGTTTCCTCCTGGGCCTAGGGGAAAAGGGGTCCCTCGTGGGCCCGGGGAAA